>NC_048896.1:23438622-23555700 GCF_011077185.1 Oxyura jamaicensis | reverse complement strand
CGGCGGCGGCGGCGCCGCCCCGGGGCGGAGCGCGGCGGAGCGCGGTGCAGGGCGGCCACAAAATGGCGGCGGCGCTGGCTGCGGCCGTGGCGGCGGCGCTGGGAGCGCTGCTGCTGGCACCGGGCAGCACGGAGCCGCCCGGGGACGGCCACGCTGCCGCTGCCTCCTCCTCCTCACGGTGGGGGGCTGCGGAGCGGTGGAGGCCTCCGGGGGTCAGGATGGATCAAGCCCTGTTGCTGGTCCGCAACGAGCTGCCCGAGCAGGGCCTCCTGCTCGCCCGCTGCGGTGCCTGCCACAGGGTGAGCGGGCATGGCTGGCTGGTGGCCGCCCCGCGGCGTGCCCTCTTCTTCTGCTCCTCACCCTCTCCTTCCTTCACAGTGCTCCTACCAGCTCCTGGCCGACATCCCACCGAGAGACAGGGGCCTGGGCAAAGCAGTGGTGGTGGACACGCAGCACCCGCTCAGCCTGCTGCTCAACGGCTCCCTGGCTGGCAGCGAGCTCTGCAAGTATGTGCGCAGCCCCCGGGAACGCCGCCGTCCAGCCTCTAGTTCGTTGTGGGTCTTGGTTTGCTGGCTGGGTTTTTGTTCCTCCAGCGGTGCGGCTCCTTCACCTCTTTCATGGCTGCTGAGACCTGGAGTTGAGCCATCCCCCTGCCACGCTGCTGGCTGGGCACACTATAACGGGTCTAGGCACAAGTAGGGACCAGAGCTCTACGTGTGGGGCCAGCCTGCACCAAAGCCTGGTTTTGTGCACAAAACCAGGTGGTTCAGGAAGATGGGTGACGCCAGAGGGAGAAGTGCATGTGTTGGGCTAGGGGAGGGTAATGCTTGGCTTACAGCCCCCTGTGTACCACTGCAGTATCCGCACGTAGTGGTAATAGCCAAGCAAATTTCATTTATTTTATCCTTTGCAGGATTCAGTATCACTTTGGAGAATTTGGCAATTATTCCCTGGTGATAAAGACCCTAAGCACGAGCACCAAAACAGTTTCTTGTGATATAGTCATCAATGAAGGCCCCATCAACAGTTACCTCCGTATGTAATGTTCTGCTTTCCCCTTTCATTCTAGAACCCGCATGTCTCACAGCAAACCCTGCTTCCTAAAAACCCTGTGTAGCCAGCCATGCTTTACTGAAGATGTGTCATGGGCCTGCTCCTCTTCTCTCCGCATTTTGCCTCCTTATGTTTTATATCCCAGCCTCAAGGCCAGTGTCAGGCCTCTTTGCGCAAGGCACTGCATGACCACAACCTTTTTGGAGCAGGGATTAGCCCAGAAAAGTTGGGGGTTATTTGTCCAAGAGGGAGATGTTTTCATTGTTAGTTCCTCTTTCCCTGCATGTTTTTGAACGTACACAGGATCCTGGTTCTTCTTCCCTCTGTCCTGTCTCACAAAACAGGAAACAAGCCATACAGTGTTTGGATTTCTGCTTCTTGTTGTGCTTTTAATTTTAAACCTGATGTCTTGATTTTTTTCATCCTTTTTTTTTTTTTTTTTCCCAGGGCTGTTTTAAACTCTCGCCTGTGTCTCTTTCCATTATTTTCCTTTGCATTACGTTACACTTCTGTCCAGTTCTCAAACTAGAAAGAAAAATCCTCTGTCCTTGCAAATTCAGCCTCTCCTGTCCTCTTCACGTTGAGGCTTTCTAAACTCCTAGTTTCTTCATTAGAACTTAGGGCACATCAGCTCTTTCCTCACCACTGCCTTGTGATGCAGCATGGATTCATTTACCCTTTTTTTTTATGCCAAAATTTGCAGTCACTAATCACCAGCCTGTTTCTGTTTCATTTTTTTCTGTCTCGGTCTCAGGTTGGGGACATGTATTGTGTGGAGACAGTGGCGTGATGGATGGTGGATTGGGCTGGTTGTCATGTTTATGTCACGCTTGGCCAAATCCTGGCTGCTGAATGGTGGTGGTGTACAAGATACAGAGTTGTGTTCTTCTCTCTTTCGTGTAGCTATTCTCTTTGCTTTCCTGGTCTATATGGGGATCCTTGCTATCCTGATCATCTGGCGCCTTGTTATGAAGTAAGTGAACAGCACTGTAACACCTCCTCATGTGTGAAATGGGGCCACCAGTTTAAAAGTAAGCATCCTGGTGTGGTAGCACCTTGAAGTCCTTGCTTGCAGATCAGACCCTGCTGTCAGGCTGCCACGTACAAGTCAATCTGTGGTAGCTGTCCATAGGGATTATAAGTAAAAAGCCATGTGATTTCTCTCAAGAGGCATTTTGCAGCCATGCTAGCTCATGTGCAGAGCAGTTGCTGAAGAGCAGCTGACATTTGCTATAAGCTGACACACACCCGGCCTCACCCTCTGTGACTTGTTCCTGGGCATAGCCCAGAAGTGGCAGTACAAGTCCATGGGACCTAAGCATCTTTAACAGATGCAGCTGTTAGTCCTGTTGTACTGAGTGACGTGAGTTGTCCCTGCCTGTGAACAACCTGAGAATAAAGGCCCCAAACCTGAGCTTGTGGCAGTGTCATTGGGTAGCTGGATTTAACTGGGGTCACAGGTACTGCCTTCGTATCAATGTTACACATGTGAGCTGGGAAAACAGGAATACAGGCTGTCCCAGCTTTTGATATACGCTGCTAAAAAGTTGAAATGAAGATGAAATTGACTGTAAAGTACCTTTTGTTTTGTTTTGTCTTTAAAACTGTTACTAATTTTCAGAATTGATCCAGTCAGAAACTGGGTTTACAAGAAACTGAACCCTAGGGAAACTGATCGTCTCATTAATTCTGTGAGTGACCGAATTTACATTCTGTAGTATTCCTGCCTCAGAGTAACACGTGCTATCTGGGCATCTGGGGACTCTTTTATTAACAGTCATTCTCCCTGCATGTGTGTTCCCTTTGGCAAATCTTACACTGGTACCAGACAGGCAATTTTATTTCAACAGAGAGTGCTGAGCAGGGTTTTCACACAAGGTTCATGGATTTCTAGCAGAGCTCTTGCAAGTCTTGAACATCCAGTTTTCTGCCCTCTTTAGTCTCCTGGAAGGAAATGTGTCAGTGAAAACATTGTCCCCATCTGATACAAGCAATATGAGGGCAAGGCCAACTTCTGTGTTTGCTTGCAGCACAACAGGAATTTTGGTAGGAGCTACACCTAAGACCTCTCTGGCTGCCCTAGAGCTGGCATTTTTGCGGGCCATGTTTTGCACTAGAATGTAGATGGATTGTTGCTGTCCGGGCCTCACATCCAGGAGGTCCAAACCTGCCTGGAGGCAAAAGAGATGCGAGCAGAGCTCTGCAGCAATTCTTGTAGCTGTTTACCTCTGATTATTTGTGTTACAGCAGTGTCTGCTTCTTTCAGCTGTCATTGGAGCTGATCAGAGTGGTTTAGGGAACTGGACTGGAAAGCAGCCAGTCCTGCTTTTAAAAGGATTCAGTTTCTGCCACTTTAGCTCTCTAAACTTGTCTCTGAAGTGTCAGACAAGTGCCGATGCAGTGGGATGGGACTGATCCTGGTGATGAAAGTCAGCAGCTGGATCTGCTTAGGTGTGCTGTAAAGCAGCACTCACAGTGTCAGCAAGTCTGTGGCTGATTTGGACTGTACCCAGCTCTCATGAGTCTCAAACACAGGCTCTTTTCAGTGGATTATTATTTCCACCCTGGTCAAAGGTAGTGTGGAGCATCTCATTTTTCTGTCAAATATTGCAACACAGGGGAGCCACTAGGAGATCAGAAATAGCAAAGAGGGGAGTAAAAAGAAGAAGAAGATGGGGACAACAAAGACAAACACAGTATGCAAAACTTTGCAGTTTGCTGACCCCTGTTCCGTTGGCAGCTGATGACTTGCCCTTCATGTGTCTGGTTCGTTCCTGTAGGAACTGGGATCCCCGAACACAACGGACTCCATTAGCAGTGATCCTGCCCCGCGTTTGTGGAGTGTGACCTCTCGCCAGCGCCTGCGTTCCCTGGACACATTCCGAGGGTGAGCATAAGATTTGCCCTAAAGCAACCCTTCCAAGGGGAATTAGATTTTTCTGATGAAGGATTGACTGTATGGAAATACTTAGTAGAGCGACAGACAGATCAAGCGCATCTGTTTTACTCAGATGATAACCAAGGTTTCAATTCTTGGGCTTTCCGAAACACTTTGCCTTTGACCTAGTTTGAGGAAACATTGAAGTTGTGGTTCAGGGTGGAAGAGAGCAACATACGTTGTGTGAAAACACCGTGTGAAGGAGTTAACTTCGGTTCACCACCACCCAGGATTGATATGCTGCTTCCTGCTCAGCAAAGCTGGAAGCCTTGTACATAATCTCGCTTTAAAAATAAAATAAACCAGATACCACAGTTAAGAATGTTTTAATGGGGTAAGCATTAGCTGTGTGTTCATACATATGTATTTAATCAACGTGATAGTTTGTTTTTCTTGTCTTTTTAGGCTCTCTCTTATAATTATGGTGTTTGTGAACTACGGAGGAGGAAAATACTGGTTCTTCAAACACGAGAGTTGGAATGGTAAAGTACAACTGAGGCAGTTAACTTGTGTTTTAGCTACAGCAACACCTAGATACGGTTACCTGCTGCAATGTGTTGTTGCTTAGTTGAAGACTAGGATGCTCTGCCACTTTGCGTGAACACAGTATCTGGATCATCAGGGAGAAGCAATACACACAATGACGGGATAATATCAAATCACAATATGAAACTGTCAAAACTTAAAAGGTTACAGATCTTTACATTTTCTTGTTAAGAACCACAGTCATTAAACAGTCTAGTACTGTGGCCAAGCCCACGGTGCTTGGTGCTCTACAAACATAACGCCGCCCTTGGCAAGCTGATGGGGAAGGGGTCAGGCAGCGTGTTGCCCTAGTGGAGAATAGCAGGGATCCCATCCCTGAAACCTTTCCTGAGACACAGTTCTGACCCTATTTTTGAAGAATGGTAAAAGTGTTGAAGCAAGATGATTAGCTCTTTGTAAGTTTTGCTTATAAAGTGTTTAGATACTAGGGCATCAAATAACTGCAAGCAGCCAGCAATTCCTCTGGAAACTCAACAGTAATGCTGTTAAAATTTAGGGAAGGTTTGAGGTAAATAATGTGTTCCTTCTTATTTCTTTGTAGGATTAACAGTGGCAGATCTGGTTTTTCCATGGTAGGTCTTCCTGAAGAATAGTATGTCCAGTGATGTTAAGGGTTGTAAAGGGAACATTGCATGCACCTTGCCTCCATGTGGAAGTGGACTTGGAGGAGTGAATTTGTGTTTAACAGCTGATGGGAGCTAGCCCCTCCTGATGACAGCAGGGTCTTTATGAACCAGTAGAAGAGCCGAGTGCCTTTGGCTGCCCCATATCCTCCTTTCTTTCCCCGTGCAGTGGCAGTGGGAAGCCTGGGGTTGTGCTGCCAGTGGAAGTGCAGTATTCCCATGGAGCCCACTGCCACACCGCTGTGTTGAAGGCTGTTTATCTGGCAACATTCAAAGCTTGGACTGATGATGAATATGGATAATAAGTGTATCCGGAGATAAAATAGTCAAGGGAATTTTAGATTAAGCTCATCTCTCTATAACCAGATAATGGTTCCACTGGGGAGCAATTATCCCATCTGCCCCTAGCATGCTTCTCTAAAATACGCGCTGGTTGTGGTTACTCTTGGAGATGGGAGCTGGACTGGGACTGTGTGCCTAAGCTAGAGAGGAGGAGCAGGTCAGTTCTGAATTCAAATCATAATTTTGCAGCTTGTGCTTTACTCCTCTGAAGATGTTAATTTGATTTTAGGTCATGTAATATTTTGGTGGTGTATTTATACATTACTGCAGAAAGGCCATTGCTTTCCTGAACTTTTTTGTCCCAGGTGGGCATTAAAGGAGATGGAAAGGCCCCTTTGTGCAAACTCTGTCTAGAAATTCCTCACAATCAGAAGAGATGGATTTGTCCAGTTTCACTCAGGGCACACAGATGTCTGTTGGGCCAATGTGGGCTACTCTGTTAGAGAGTGTTAGCGTTTGCTGCTGTACATGTGTGATATTTCCCTGCCCCATTTCCCACCTGCTCTCTTCTCTAGGTTTGTGTTCATTATGGGCACGTCGATATCACTGTCACTGAGCTCCATGCTGAGGTGGGGAAGTTCCAAGCAGAAGGTGCTGGGGAAAATCCTCTGGAGGAGTTTTCTGCTAATCCTGCTGGGAGTCATAGTTGTGAATCCCAATTACTGCCTTGGGCCACGTGAGTGCAACTTGCTCTCTTCTTTCCGTTTTCCACAACTGTAGGGCCAGGCTGATGAGAAAACAGAGCCTTGCTGTACTGACCATCAGAACAGGGACAGATCAATGATGTCCTGTAGAGTGCTGTTCAGTTCTGCGTTGTAGACTTTTTCCTGCCAGGTTTTACTGTCAGAAGTACCTGATCAGCTAACACAGGCCAGTTTGCTTCTCTGTTACGCTTTTAAAAATGTTAAACTAAAATAGGGGTTTGTAAAAGTCATCTCACCCTGTAAGAGACTGACACCATTTTCTCAGGATCTCGGATCTCTTGATCCCTGTGCTGGGCACTGTTTGTCATCTTAGCGTTGACTTTCCCAGGGTTGTATTTTACAGAAAATGGGGTGGCGGAGTGGAGGTGTCCCACCTACCTGTGGGCACCATGGCTCTCAGCTCTGCATGAGGAAGGGTAACTTATTTTTAAGGATACAAATATTTACACTGGAGCCCATGTCTGCCCCTCTTTCACATTGCATGTATGTTTTCCAGTGTCCTGGGAAAATCTGCGCATCCCTGGGGTGCTCCAGCGGCTGGGACTGACGTACCTGGTGGTTGCTGCTCTCGAACTCCTGTTTACAAGGGCTGGGGCTGACAGTGGGACCTTGGTGAGTTACACGGGGAGGTGACAGATGATACTGGAGTAGTGTTTGGGAGCAACAGAAAACGTAACGTCTTCTCTGATGTGTTGCATGGCATGGCTTGGTGAAAGCCTCAGGGAACGTGCACCCTTCAGTGTCCTGCTCTGCATTTTATCACATCTAATTTTCCTTTTTTTGAGGATTTCACTGATCCATGCTGATGGTGCTTAGAAGCAGGCACTCCCAGGCACTCTTGATGACTTTCCATTGCCAAGGGACCCGAGAGACAGGCATCTCTTTGCTGAGTCCTGTGGCCTGTGTTTTGTCCAGTTAATTTTGGCAGTGGTTTTTCACAGCAGGGGAAAGTAATACTGCTTTTTGGCTTTTCTGGAGTCTGTTTTCCCAAAAGGCTTTTGTTCTTCTGCTCATGAATCAAAATTCCTTTCGACATTTTCCAAGCTGAAAAACATTGTGGGCTTTTGTTCTGGTTTGTTCCCCTCTCCTACCCCCCCCAGATAACTAAGTGTCTGGAAATCATTTATGAAAATGAAAGGTCCATTGGCAGAATCCAGCTCTGCAACAACAGCTCCCTCTTGTATCTGGGGAACTGCCTGTCAGGAAGTACAGGATGTCCCCAAAGGCATCTTTCTTATTTGCCAGTTAATGTTCCCCCTTCCCTTCGTCTCATGCAGGAGATGTCATGTCCTGCTCTGCAGGATATTCTTCCCTACTGGCCCCAGTGGATTTTCATTCTGATGTTAGAAGTGATTTGGCTCTGCCTGACCTTTTTGTTACCCGTGCCAGGCTGTCCCAGGTAAGACTCAGACTGCTTTCTCTGGGGCATCAAATTGTTTTCCTCCGGCCAGGTAGAAAATATATTTTCTTAGTCATGGGGAAAGGACAAAGAGGAAAGCTTTTAGGGCAGCAGGCTCAAGGAAAGCATTTATCATATTAAAAAGCTTACTTTACTTTGGTACTGAAGTACCTGTGTGCCTCTGGCCAGGGAAAACATCTAGCATTTACTGTGCTGGGCTGGTGGTCAGCTGCAATTCAGGTGGAGAGTGCCAACACTTAGTGCTGTAACCTGTTTGTTTCCGTCCCAGGGGCTATCTTGGTCCTGGGGGCATCGGAGATTTTGGAAACTACCCTAACTGCACTGGAGGAGCAGCTGGTTACATTGATCGTCTGATTCTTGGAGAAAACCATATATATCAGCATCCCTCTTCTAGTGTAAGTAGCTTTTGGTTTGCAGTATGAAGTTGCAGGCTACCACCAAGTGCAGCTGTCAGGGGAGGCTTGGGAAAGACAAGTGTGCTGTGGGGGGAGTGGAGAAGAAAGGAGACGGGTTGCTTGAGTGTCCTCTAGTAAGTAATTGTTCTCTCTTCAAGGTGATTTACCAAACAACAATGCCATATGATCCCGAAGGGATCCTGGGGACCATAAATACCATTCTTATGGCGTTTCTGGGACTGCAGGTACCTCTTTTCTTTCTGGCTGTGTCTTGTAAAGGTTTGAAGGAATCTTGGAAGTGGGGAGGCAACGTGCTTTATTTATGACTGAGATTGGCTCTAACAAAAGCTTTTCTAGAGCAGTGCTCTCAGGCCAACTTAACACAGGGTAGCTCTCACCTCAGGCTAACCTATCAAAACTGCTCATCCCATTCTTCCCTATAGTAGGGAAGGGAGAGGAGGTGTACCTCTGTTGCTTAGTGGGTTGCAGTTAGGTCTTTCCCCCATCTGTGTAGATTCTTTGCAGTTTCTGTTCTGAGCTTTTCAGACGCTTGGCTGATGTAAACCCTACTGGTGTTCCTTGCTTTAGCACAGGTAGCTAGTGGCAAGTACACCTGGCTCTCAACATGTAGTTACGTTTACAGGACTTAATTCATTTTTTTTGTATTCTGTTAATATTAGGCTGGAAAAATTATCTTGTCCTACAGAGACCAGCACAAACAGATTCTGTGTCGGTTCTTTATATGGAGCATAGTAATGGTAAGTCAGTTATTTCACTTAGCACAGTCTAAGTATCACTGGATGGCTCTCTAATAGACATATTTTTATTCGTCACAAACTTTCTGAAATACGTTGCAGCTGTTTTATAAACTTCAGCAATTTTCTATTTCAGGGAATTATTTCCGCTATCTTGACAAAATGTTCTAAAGAAGAAGGGTTTATTCCCATAAACAAGAACTTATGGTAAGCAAAGAAAGAGCTTTTAGTATGACTTTGTTAAAATGTTATTTTTACCTAGGAGAATGTTTTTCCTTCCTTATACTGAGAACTGAAAGCCTCACATAATTGTCTAACCTTTCTACTGAAAATGTGTGCAGGTCAACGTCATATGTGACAACCATGAGCTGCTTCGCCTTCATCCTCTTATTACTGATATATTACCTTGTGGATGTCAAGAGACTGTGGTCGGGTGCTCCATTTTTCTACCCAGGTCAGTAAAATCACAGCAGGAAACATATTTCTTCCTCTTCTTTCTGAACTATCCTGTTATGTTTTCTGCACTTCCTTTATCTTTAAAGAAGTTGGGATTTTGAATGAGGTACCCTGAAGGAGGCCAGAATTATTAAGTTGAGACAAATTTTTGCATGGAATTGGAGACTGGGCAAGAAATTTGAGAGATGAGCTGCCAGCGTTTAAACAAGGGCTGGAAGCTGCTCTTGCCAAATGACTATTCTGAGTTTGGTCTCGAGTTCGGGTCCCAGGGAACAGCTGCCTAGCACCAAGTAAAATACCACAGCTGGCTCCTAGTTGGTTTGGAAAGGATTGCTGAGACTTAGCTAACATAGTGGGAAACTCAAAGGCCTGTCAGCAGAGCAATACCACTTCTGAAGATCTGGAAGACGAAATCCCCTGGGCAGCCGCGTAGGTCCTGTCTCTGTGTTTTTAGATAAGCTGGTCTCCCAAAGCATCCCATTGTGGCTTTGACCACACTGGGCTCGTGACAAACATGTGAGGGCAGAATGTGAACCCACAGCAGAGGAAACCTTTCTGCAGCTTTGGTATCTGGACAGGAAGATGAGTAGGGTGATGGCATGGTATCACATCTCCTACCAGAAATCCCAGAGCCCTGAAGGGCAGTCAGCCTTTGTTTGGAAAGGCAATGGGTCTGACCAAATAAGTTGTCAACCATCTGAAGACAAAAACTGATTATTCCTGTCATTAAAATTGCAGGAGCATTAATCTGGTTATATTTACAATTTAGCATATAGGTTATCGGTGTTCCTTTTCAATACCCCTTTTGAGGGGTGAACCCCTCAGTCTGTGTTTGAAAGCAAAGACACATGCGTAGTAGCATCCTCGGGGCAAGGAGCAGAGTTGTTGTGCGCTGTCGTTGTCTCAGTGCCACTCTGTTTCCTAAGCCTGGCATGCCTCTGCCTGCTTATTCGGAAGCAAGCTCGTACCTCCTCTTTCAGATGGTGTGACCTGTGCTTACTTTCAGGAATGAACTCCATCCTGGTCTACATCGGACATGAAGTGTTTGAAGACTACTTCCCTTTCAAGTGGAAGATGCGAGACAGCCAATCCCACGCGGAACACCTGACTCAAAACCTCATCGCAACAACTCTTTGGGTCATAATATCATACGTACTTTACAGGAAAAGGATATTCTGGAAAATCTGATGGAGGTGGTCAGGGGAAAGCCTGAAATGTTGCCACTTCTGCTGGGCTATATTACTAAAAAGGGATCAGAGTTCAAGTTTACATTTCCATGGACGTTATGATCAGGACTTTTATGTGACTTAAAGGACCACATTTTAGTATTTAGCTAAAACTTACTAATCTGCGGCGGTTGCTCTGTTTACTGTATTTTGTAATTATTTTACTGATCTCCCTCTTTTGTACAGAGAAATTGAATATATTACAATAGCTGGGTATTTAAAGAAAGCCTGATGGCACTCATGAAAGGAACTGCAAGGGATCTGGGTGGTGACTGCAAGGGATTATGAGAAGGGACTGTAGCAGTCATTACCAAAAGTAATGGCACCCAAAGAGAGCATTGTGCTGTAGGCATTCCTTTGTGCTGTCGTTTGGTCTGGGATCAAAAGCCAAAGCCTGCTGCCAGAGATCTCTTGTAATGGGTTATTAAGTGGCATGCTGCTGCTACAGGTTTAGCAGTCCGTCTATGCCTGTTCTGGGCCTTTGTGTTACGTATCTCTAGCGTGAATGAGGTCTGAGTTTCATGTGCTACACTTCTGAGAGTGCAGAAAGACCACTTCCTATGCCCTTTATATAATCAGTTGGATATTAACCAAGTTCACTTGGCTAAAAACTCTGTAAGTGGAGTTAGGGGAGGGTTCTGAATCTAAAAACCAGCAATATAGGTAGAACTTGGCCAAAAAGGAAGAGGTAACAGACTGGTTGAATGCAATGCAAGATAACAACAGATCTTGGAAACTCAGGAAATTAATTTATGCTGTGTCTTCCAAGCTGCCAATAAAAAGCCTGAAATACCTTAGCTTCTCTGTGTGTATATAAAGAAAACTTGAGACACATACCTTAGTATAATGCTCTGGAAAAGAAAAACAACAGCACCACCCAAACAAATAAAACATTACAGAGGGCTTTTTAAACAAAGCTTTATTTATAAAGTTTGATCTACCCCCATGAGAAGATGGAGCTGTGAACAAACACCAAGCACTGTGTATTACAGAGCCTGTAACTCGCAGGGAAACTTATTTATGACTTCAGCTGTGTGATTTTTCCACTGCTCTGCTGCCATTAATACAAGAGCCTTTCCCTCTGTCCATAAAAGATGCTGCATTGTGATCCAGTCCATTCAAGAAAGAGTCTGAAGCAGCAGTATCTTCTCATTAATGCAGAACCTATGCAGGACCACCATGAGATTTTCCCCGCAGCGTGAGACCTGGCGCTCCATGGCCAGGCGGAAATCCTCTTTCACTCCTTTAGTTATACCTCGGGTAACTGTGTGATGCCTTAAGCCACGAAGGAAAGAGAGAGACAAAATCAAATGAGGGTTATTTGGTGCACTACAGAAACCTAAAAAGTGCTACATGTCACTAACTATTTATCTACTGTCCGCACCTGAGTTTATATAAGCAGAGCTGAAGTGTGTGCTATGCTATTTTTTTAAAATTGAGTATTTAGTAGTTTATGAGGCTTCTAAAAGATAGAAATTCCATTAATGTCTTTGTTCTCAATGCTTTGGTTATAGTGACTGTCGGGGAGGGAAGGGGGGAGAGCTGCAGTTCTGTCTAACAGGAAAACCTGCTCTGTTAACCCAGTGTTCTCCCTGAATAGGGAAGGGAATTTCTTTTTTTTTTTTTTCCCTCTACCCTTACAGCCCAGGCCCCTTCCTCCCTGTAAACAATTCTATAAATGGTTGGGGTTGAAAGTAGAAAAAAAAAAAGGCTGAACCTGCTTTCTCTAAAGCAAGGGGAGATACAGCTGCCACCATAAAGAGTAGAGAGCATCTTGTACCAGTAGGAGAGCGCAGGAAGGAGCTACATAATCCTATGGGCACTGACTGCTCTGAGTAACACGAGGCACAGTGAACACTTGGCAGGCCAACACAAAGCACAAAACCAAGCCAGGCTGTGAGTGTGCATCAGTGGAAGCCAGCTCCTACAGGGACACAAGATGCCAGGCAGAGTGCATTTATTCTGAGCAGAAGTTCAGGACTTGTTTTCAAACAGAACAAAGGTCCTGCTACTGAGCAAGCTAAAGCAGTGCTGGCTGGTGAAACTCAGGATATTCCCTGTTAAAGGCCTTTCTTATTAATAGTTCTTTGTCCTCATGCTGGCCTGCAGCACTCAATAGCTGAAGTTTTGTCTGTAGAACAATGTTCTGCAGTGCCAAAGCACTACGCTTTACCTGCACTGGTCCAGAACTCAATACATCAAGACCAAGACTTTGTACTACCTACCTGCAAGCCATACTTGGGATGGGAGGCAAAGGGTATGAAATAAAAGCCTTAGCACTACTCAAGGGGCAGCATACGTTAAATGAGAGAGAAGTATAAATGTTAACTCTGAGAGAAGGCCTGAGTCAGGGATGAGAAACAAAGAGCTGGACCAAACCCAGCACGCACAGTGAAAGAAAGAAAGGAAATAAAGGTTGAAGGCATCTATGCCAATCCAGAGATGCTGGAAATGAAGAAGGGCAAAGTCTGGGAATTGCCCTCGTCAAAAGTACCACCCCGCCTTTATTTAAATCAGCAATTCCAGCATTTGAGGGGAAACTTCTCAAAGTGGAATTCTGATCTCAGTCACTCCCCTTCTGCCTAAGCAGCAGAGACCTCTGCAACACATGGAAAAGGCAAATGGGCTACTGAAGAGACTAGAGCTAGGGTGGGCAAAGTAAAATTGCACTAGAAATACTCCAGCATACTCAGAATTTATGGGATAAGCCATTTTCCATCTTCACTGCCTTAAACATTGCTGGCAGGTGAGCGCTAGAGGACAACAGGCAACCCACAGCTACCGAGCGAGCCAGCAGCACTCCTGAAGATGTCCGTCATTAACAGCTGGGCAACAGAAAATGTTTCAGAACAACTTACATGAAGAAAAGTAACTACAAATGAGTCCAGAAACTAATATCTTGAAAAGAAAGGGTTATATGCTTGTAACTAACATCTTTAAAGAAAGGGTTATTATGCATTTGGTACTATGTGACTGAACCTCAGCATTGCTTGGGGGGAAATTTGGAGTCTCCTTCTCTGGAGATATTCAAGGCCCGTCTGGACGCCTACCTGGGCAGCCTGCTCTGAGGAACCTGCTTTGGCAGGGGGGTTGGACCCGATGATCTTTCGAGGTCCCTTCCAACCCCTACAGTTCTGTGATTCTGTGAAATTTCTACAATTTGGTTTAAGTTCAACAGTGATTATTGAAATTGAAAGGACACGGATACTGGCAATTTATGGGAAAAATAAAAAGAAATGTTACAATAGAACAACATGGTTTGCCAGGCAATGTAGGCACAAATGGAGAAAAGAAACAACAAAAAAAGAGATACATATTGAGTAACAAATTGCTGAAAACCATGGGCAGTAAAACATGTTGACAAAACACGGCACACTATGAGCAGGGTTTTTCCACTTGGTACCTGTCAGCAGTCTGTATGCTGGGCTGTAGCACAGGTATGAATTCCTGTTGCAGTAACCCCATGGGAGGGCTAGAAGTCCTTTAAAAAACAGCAAATAGCAGCATTCAAACACTCACACTCCAACTCACCCTTCGGTGCAAGACAACTCCAGAAAAAATAAAAGGGGGCGAGAGGGAACGAGGGTGAGACCACAGAGCGGTATGACCGCCGGGCAGCCGCAGGGCACGGGACCCAAACAGCATCGAACACGCACACATCCCCAGATTCACCGTGAGGCTGCTCTGCAAACGTGGTCTAAACACATGCTCTTAATTTTTGGACGTTTGCACCGGGAGAAAGGGCAGCGGTAGGTGCAGAAACCAATTCACTGCTGTGTTACAAGGCCAACCAGGAAAGGTTTCAGCAGCGGTGCGGGACAGATGCCGTGCCCTCCCCGCGCAGCCAGCGAGCGCGTCAGCCAGCAGGGAGAGCCCGGCGGGAAGGGATTTGCTGCTGAGCTCAAGCCACGTGCATGCACAGCAGGTATCAGCCACGCAGAGTGCACGACAGTGTTTGTTACAGGCTGCATAAGTATCTTTTCGCTAGCCTTGTTCACTTTTCCAAGTTCCAACTGCACACAAAAGAGGCTGCTGGAGGATGTCACGGTGTCAGAGCAGAAAAGCCTGCTCAGAGCAACCTCCCACTGCCAAGAGGAATGTTTGAGGTAACATTTGCAAGCAGGGCTGCAGGAACCAGCCACCAAAAAGTGTCTCAGCTGAAAAGCATTTGTCTTCTCCGTGAAGTAGGCTCCTCATCTCTGTGTGCTACCTATAGCACAGGATAATAACCTCACGCTTCCAGCCTAGAGCAAATCCAGTGCCCCACATAAGGAGGAATGAGAAATCTGGGATACAGAAAACAGGTCTAGTTTCTTAACCCAAGTTTCTCAAAACCTCAGTGTTATTTAGGTACCCAAATGCTGTGTAATTCGCCCCCGCAGATGCTAAGGAGGAGCTGAGAAGTGAACTGGCACTTACGTACCCTTAATACTGAGTTAGGTGCCTACCTGCAGATTTACAGGGGGGCACTTTGATTAGTATCTGTAATTTTTTAATGAATATCAGAGAAGGGACATTTGAGTAGTACAGAAGTGCCCTACAGTACAGATCAAATAACCTGAAGTAAAATATTCACAAGAATTGTTCAACCATACGGGAGAGTTTTTCAAGAGCTCTTGGCATGATTGAGTCCAATATTTGCAAAAATGGACACGGGGAACAAAAACTGAAAAGGAGCAGCAACATGTGTTGGTCCCAGGTGGCAGATGTTTGCAAAAGGAATTCTGCACAACTGAGTCTTCATTACCATTTGCAAGATCTACAGTCAGAGCTACGCAAACCCATGTGCACAATCAGAATAAAAAATACATTTTTAAGATGATTTGTTTCGCTTCAAGCCAACTGCGATTTTCTTCCTCTATACCCAAGGAGATGAGATAGGGATGTAAGTAGAGGCAGAAAATTCATCAGCTTTCACATCAAGTTTATGCAGCATTTGGGAGACTAAGATTAGTCTAGCTACACTAAAATTATCAAAAATAGGAGCATGATTTCAGTCAATCATTTCTTGCATACTCTTCTTTTCCCCTGTAATCTCACTAGCTAACGCTGCCACCACTACCAAGTGTAATCAGTAAAACTACGAAACATGGCTTGTCTAGAAGGGATTTTAAAGGCAAAAAATAGCTGAATTCAGAGCCCATCAGACACATCTTTCTGACAGTGCCAACGAGCTGGCTATCACCAGGTAAAACCAAAACTGTGGACCTTCATATTCTCACCGCAGATACGAGCGGAGGGAAACCTCACAAGCTGCATTTCTATTTTGCAGGACCCAGCTATAAGTCAAGGCTTCCAAGATTTAACTTCAGCTTTTTAAAGCCACATTGCGGTTCGCTTTCCTAGGTTCAGAAAAAGGAGTGTTGCTCCCTATAAAGTATAAGGTACTGAGGAAAAGTCTTGGTAGAACGTGGAATTCACCCAGGGAGAAAACGTCCTACAAGTACATCATGATACCACACCCTGTCCTTATAACAAACATACAATACCTGTGACATATTTCCTGTTAATTCCGATGTAGGACTGCTATACACATTTATTCTGAAGGAAGATCAGGCAAAGGAGCAATTGCTTTGCCTTTGGGCTGCGTGGCAAAATCACAAGAGGTTTTCTGCGTGTGACTGAACAGCATCTGAGCTGCCTCTGCTGATTATTGGGACGATGATGCAGCAGCTCCAACAACCAGAACTGCTGATAGTTTTGAAAGACAAAAGCCAGCCTGCAAACCATTTAAAGGCAGCTCCTTAACGTCCCAGGAGAACAGGACGGTGCTGATGCACTTCACCCAAAACCCCAGCTGGGGGAGGCAGTGAGCTGCTGAGGTTGACACTGTTCCTTGACACCGTCCGTGTGCCCTAAAAAATATCTAAATAGTATCTGGGGTACCAGGGGAGCAGACATCACCTACTATTAGTGAGCTGCGCCCTGAACACCGTCTCCCACCAGCTCTCTGATGAAGTGCTTCCTCTCCTACAGATCTCAGCCACGTAAAAGGCACTCTGCTTTCTTGCAGCTGGACGGGGTGTTTGGCCATTGCGGTGTAATAAGCACAAAGAAACGGACTTCTCTTCTCCAAGCATTTCCATGACTCAGGAAACACAACAGGAGATAACAGGAGGTCAAAAAGAGATTGCTGCCTTGCTAGACACCCTGCTCGCCACCCACCTTCTGACTGGGGAGGTCAGAACACTAAGCAGATGGATGTAAAAGCAGTGAGGCAGTGAAACAGCGCTGAACTATTACAACTAGAGACAGCAGCTAAAGAGTTACGAGGTGTGGTCTGCTGCACTAAATGCTCTTGCTGATGCAGACTACCACTTAACATCATACATAGTGCAGCATACCCTGATTTCTGTTTTCGTACAGCTGGTTACAAGCAGTGAGATACAGCAAGGGTAAAAGTTTGAAAATCAAGAGCTTAAAAGAGAAGGGTCTCTGTCACATAATTAAACATTCGAATCTCTTTTTCTTTTCTTTAAGTAGACCTAGTTCCTGATTTTCATGTTGGTTCCCTAGAACTTTAGAAAATCTATTTACTCGTCCAATATTTGGATGGTTATCTATTATAAGGCCCCCACTTTTGAAAACTTTAGCCCACTTCTAGTTAGAAAATGAATGGCCAGAATACACTGACCCTAACTGGAATTTTGACAAGTTTTCCCAGTCTCCCTCACGTAAACCAAAGTACCACAAATGTTCTGCCTCTGAACCCTGCAGCAGATACTTGTTCAGTCTTGACTCAAAACTAAGAACACCTAGGAAGTTAATCTAAATTATTAATTTTCTTCAGCATCTTGTAATAAGCTGAGCAGAATAAGCTGCTCAGCACATAGCAAGAGATGACATGCTATTTAAGACAGAAAGGTTATTAGTTTTCCTGGAGAGTAATTCAATCTAAGTTTTGCATCACTCAGTGGTCTTTCATAACTTTGATTGCAACAATTAGTGCTTTCTGGCCAGCACGGCTGTTCAGCAAAATCATTAACAACAGCTTGCATTTATGCCTCGTTATTGAAAGAATTCCTGTAAAGCACGAGTGTCTGGCTGAAACAGCAAACTGGCGATCACGGCGATATGAATCACTCTAAAGCAAACGCAACACTTAAAAACAAAGTTCTGTAAAAGGAATTTAAAGTTGAAGGACCCCACAAAAGAGTTCACAGGTCACTGGGAGAGTCAGAAAAAAGAAATTCACCACCTTGTTTGAGCTCCTTCCCCAACTCCTTGAATTTAAACTCAAAGACATGACAGACTTATCCTGAAGATTACATGAAAGCAAAGACAACCAGAACATACTTAAAAATAAATAAATAAATAAAACAGTAAACTCTTTTTTATCCTTACTTGATCAGCATTGCTTGATTTGGCAACAGTTCCAGATGAATTTTCCCTCCTTCCTGTGTTCTTAAATAAGCGAATTCCTCCAACATATCAATATCTGAGGAAAACGTTAAAGATTTGAGTAGGGAAAAAAAAAGGGAACTTTCTTCCCTTTCCAGCACATCTGAAGCCACACTGCTGAAAGGACAGTCAAAATTAACAGCTACTGAAACATCTTGTTCTTAAAAGTGACAAGATCATAGCATGTATCCCTAACGCTCCAGAAATTACTGGGAAATGACTTTTTAAACTGCAAAATACACATCAGGCAATTTGTTTTCATATGTACAGTCAGTCAGACAGGGGTAAAGAAAGCTCATGGCTTTAAGACCATCTCTCCAAATTTCCTTGTTGATTTTACTTTCTTTTCCAGCACTGCACAATCTCAAAGCAGTGCATAGTGAGGCTGGGACTGAAGGAATGCTCCCATGATGGTACATACCACCCTTTTTAGTTCTTTATTTTGGTTCTTTACTTAGCTTTTCTTCTTTTTTTTTTTTTTTTTTTCTTTTAATACCACTCTCATTGCAGCCTCCAAACAGGGCTTCAATTTAATTGTCTCAGATAGGAGTTAGACCCTGTGCTTCATGGGGACCATAGTTAGATGGCTATTTGGGTTAAAATCAAACACGAAGCTGTCCACTGCTGTGTGTTCAAAGCATACCCAAGGTATCTGACTATATACATCAGATGTGCTTTGCATGAACTTTGACATTACTTGTTATCTTGCTCAACACAAAATCCTACTCATGGAAAGCATTCAAAAAATAGCACTGACAATTATTCAACTCTTGGAAGCGCAGGTGTCACTTTACCTTTTTTTGTTGTTGTTGTTATCCACAGCTATGGATGGGCACAGCAAAACAAATGGTATGATGACATACATATCTTACCGAAAAGACCTGCATTAACAGTCCAAGCTGGGGCTGCTTTTCTGAATGAAAGTGCAACTGCTGTGTACTTATGGGTACTCTCAAGTGCCTGAACAGGTGACAGAAGGCCTATTTATAGTCCATTATGCACTGCCACTTATTACAAGGGGCTTGCACAGTATGTAAATAAATACGGAATACGATTCATGGAGAAGAGCTGCTGCTGAAACTATCTAACAGCTTTTTCAACACCCCAGCACATAATTTTGGTTGTGAAAGACACTCCTGGTTACAGAAAGGATACTTGTGACATAGTTGAAGAAATTCTCATACTGGAAGTTTCCTTGCTGGCAGATTTTGTTGATGGCTTTCAGGAACAAGTTCTCACCCCTTGGCCACTCATGCTGAAGCAAAACAACTACATGGCCCAAAGCCATATCATCTCTGCTGTCTGTGAAAGCTCTGAGCTGCAGGGGAAAAATGACATGGAGAAGATCAGGAAAGATACATTACTCAAAAAATACATTGGATTTATCTCACACCTGTGCAAATACAAAACAAGCTCTTTAGAAGCATATTTAATTCTGCCCTAACATACATATTTAAAGTAGATTGGAAAACTCCAGGCGAAATACCAAATTCTCTCCAATGACTTATAAGTCTGGATAAAGACAGTGATATTTTGAGACGAATCCTATCTTCTCTGCCCCAAACCAATGCAAGCAGAAGATAAAAAAAGAGAAAAAATCCTCCTCCTCCCCCTCCCAAAAAAAAAAAATACCTTCCACAAACACATTTAGGTGAGAAGGACTTGAGGCAGAGCCCTTCACACCTAGCTGCACCACTGGGATAAGGCCATGCAGTTTCAGGACTCCAGCTGCACATACTAGGTCCCACAGACATGTGAGTTGCAGCCCACAGCTTACCTTGAAACAAGCTAACAGTAGATGAAGGCAGTAAGGCATGATAGCTCTACTGGTACAAGGCCAAAGCTTCAGATCAGACCCTGTAACAGAATAGTTTATCACAGATTTCTTTAGAGCTCTTGTGATTCTCTATGCTTGGAAGAAGTAAGAATGAAGAAAAAACTACTATACAAGTGCAAACAATCTGAGGCAGGGAGGAAAACTCTGCAGGTAAATTACAACTGATTCAAAATGTGAAGTCACATATTAAAAAAAATATATTATTTGTTTCTTTTTTTCCTGTGATAGGACTTTTTCACCAAAACACTTTAATGGGTACCAGCAGGAAAAACATTCACAAGTTTATTTACGCCTCCCTTTTTTGTGACACAAAAAGAGAGGAATTATATACATCATATACTCAACCAAAACACAAGAATTAAAATTAAGCTGACACCGAGTTTAGGGTAGTAGCAGCTCCATACCTTTTCTGAATTTAGACTTGACTTTAGGTTGCTCTTCTTGTACTTTACCTCCTTCTTGTATTGGAAGTAAAATATAGCACATGAGGTCAAGCACTTTTTCGCATGTTTGCTATAAAAAGAACAGAGACAAGATAATGCTAGTTAATTAAGGTTCTTAAATACAGCTATGTTAATAATGATTCAGGCACTGAAAAAAAAAAAAGAAAAAGGAAAGAAAATTCTCTGATAGAGCTTCAGTAGTCTTAATATGCAACTTAGTTTGGCTGAACAAGAAGACATGGCTGTGATACAAATTCCATTAAACAATCTCGGAGTGCCTGAAACCATTTTAATTGCGAAAAATATATGTGTTGGCATTCTTCACTTCAGGAGTGTTAGATCAATAAAACTACAATCCAATACTGTTTTATCTTGAAAGATTAAATTTTCAAATTAATTCTTGGAATAGTTTTTAAAAGCTTGTTCTGTCAATGGTAAAAATAGAATAAGAAAATGACAATTTGACAGTATGACAGAAATGTTTTAAATTTTAATGCTGTTTCCTAGAAAAAGCAGGAGGTCTGAAGGGATATATCATCTAATGAAAAAGCAGTAAGCTGGAAGGGAAGAAAATACTAGTCCCATAGTTCTAGGACGACCTGAGATCCTGAGACCCGGCCATTATTAGTAGCATTCACACGGACTCACCTGCACCCTGTATTCAGTAGTATTACTCTCTAGTAATACTAGTAATACTAGAGAGTAGTAATACTCTCTAGTATTCAAAACACAAAATACATATTCCGAAGGAAAAGCAAGCTCACATGTCAGGCCAGCCCATATTGTTTTGGATTCTCTTACACTGTCTGCTGATAACTAATTATTTTTTTAGATGATCACAGAATTTTATTTTCCATATACCTTTTCTTGCCTCTGCCACATAAAGCCTAAACCTAAGGACTTTCCCCTCATATTTAAAACTGTTTGTTAAGTAATTCAAAATCAAGGATACACTGATATACAACTGAAACACTTGTAGCTATGGTAAATCATAACCAAACACCCCAAATTATAACCACCAAACAGACTGTATACGGTAGATGCTAATGGTCAGATTAGACAGGAACTGCAATTATTTTCCCTGTGAAGCATGTTTTTTTCTGTAGACCCTGGCTTATGTTTGATGCCGTTGGAAGCAGGATGATGGGAAAATTCGAAGGAGGGAGACAAATGGGAACCACAGGGTCAGATGATGAAAGACCAGCGGGTGGAATGCTGTACGTACCCGATATTCTCCAAGGGCAAAATGACATGTTGCTAACTGGATTAGTGCTCTCTGATTTTCCAGTGAGCCTTGTCCTGTAATTTGCTGTGGAGAATGAGAGCCCTGAAGAGCTGCCAAGTGATGGAGGCTGCTAATTGCTTTTTTGTACTGCCCCTTTAAAAGGAAGATAGAAAAAGACAGTATTAGGGTCTTCTGTAGAAGGGGTAGAGAGATTGAGATAAAAATTCCCTTATAGAAAGCTTTCAAATGAATGCTTGGATGGTATCTGCAATGATAGGATGGGATTTGGAATGAGAACAATCAGCCTGATTTTTAAGGAGAATGATAAATGTTAACTGAGACATTTTAAAACCTTCTGCTATTTGAAAATTATTCGCTCTGACTGTATTCCAATAGAATGCATTAGCAGATGAATAAACTACGCTGTTCTTCCATCACACTACATAGATCTACTGGTCAAAATGCCAATGCCAAAGTTTTCTCCATTTGACAAGATTAGCTGGACTCAACAACCAGCTAATTAGGACAGAAATATTGTAAGTAGGGTACCTAGTCTGCAATAAGAGTGGTATGATTCCATCCCCCAGAGGGTCCCACTTTAAAGGATAAAATCAGTAGTCACTTAAAGCAGTCATACTGGCCATTCAGACCAGCTATTCACTAAAAGAAAGAGCAACATTATGTCATTTTTATTAGCTTTTGCTTGATTTTTTTGTTTTACCTGGTAGATAATCATGTCTGTAAGAAAGATTCTTAACCAAAGCCAGGTTTCAGTCTTCCACGACAAACAAATTCTAGTGAACTCTGCGTAAGTGACCAGAGAAGGAAAGGGAAAAAAAATGAAGCATATCACAGCTTTCAGTTAAAAACCAATTATCTAGTAAAAATATAGCTGAATTTAGAAATGAAAACAAAACAGTAAGAGTGTGAAATCAAAAACAGCATACCCTCTTCCTTTGTAATTACAGTTTTGTTACATTGTTCTTCATAGTGTCCAATAAAAGCTGCTAAGTGACAGTATTTGCCAGCTTTTTAGAAAACAAATTTGTTTTCCAGGTTATCACATCTTATTAGAACAGGAGAGGCACAATCTAAAACTTATTTTCTTAAGCATGAATTAAGGAGCAATTAGCAGCACATCCTCATCTAGTATTATCAGCACTACTACAAGTCAACTGCTCCTTCAGTGAAAGCTGCTTCCACACGAAGCATGGGTGAATAACCAAAAGAGCAAAACAAAAGTCAGAAACAAAACACTCAGAAATGTCACAACTGGTAAAGCTTCTTATTGGAACCTAGATCAAAAATACTAAGGATATAAAGTAGGGTAAATTTTAAGTATCCCAATGACATAAATTCTTACAATTCTTACAGAAATCTTAACAATACTGAAATGACTACAATGAAGTGTAAATACACGTAGCCTTGGCTGCAGCTAGCCTTACCTTTGTCAAGTGATTCCAGGGAATAGAGCAGCTCCCAGCTCTCTCTTGCCAATTTAAAGCTCTCTAATACTTCAATAGAATTTGCAAGATCTGCCTTATTTACTGCTATATGGCGACTTCGTGCCTTCCCAGAAGGATCCTCATCATCTGAGCTCTGCTTAACAGTCAGTAAAAAACAAAGATTCAATTCTTATTGTGTATTTATTTCAAAGGACTCTAAGTCACAGAAGTTCCACTTAACAAAAAAAAAAAGCAAACAGTTCCGTACTAGAGCGGCCAAGATTCTAGTTTCAGTGTCTTTAAGTGACTTTTCATTATTTCACTTAGCTCATTCTAACATTAAAACAATTTGTTTTGCTACCAACTCAGTGGCAGAGCATGATACACGGTATTCCAAAAGAGTTCTTACTGTTAATAAACACAGTGTACCATGACCACACTTCAGCCAGATTATCAGTTAAAGGACATACACTTTACACTTCAGCACTCTGTTTAAGCCTTCAGCAGCATAATGCAAAGAAAACGTAATTCTTGTGTACGTGTGTGTACTTCTATCAACAGAGAAATTCCATGAAACAGTGCTCTTCCATTATTAAAGAAACAGATGTATTCACAGTTCCAAGAATGAGAAGTCCATCAATTTGGAGGTTTACCCGTAGAAGATCTGACTGCTATAATTACCATTCTTAACACTTTCTGCAGTCTCTGCTGGGCTCCTTAAAGCTGAAATATTCTTATCAGCACTTAAGTGCTACAAAAATCCTTTTATTCTTGCTGGCTTTAGTCAAAAAGTATCTTTTCAATACTGGGGTCAGAAACAGTTATTCCAGGGTAGTGCCAAAATTACATCTATCCCATCTATGTGAAAACCACTGTTGTCTAAATTCCAGCACCAATGCCATTCTTATTCCAAACGAAAAGGTCTAAAGGAGTTACCATTGGCTTTTCTCTTCCCTCTGCAAGTTTCCTCTTTTTGTGTATGTGTTTGTTACGATCGATATCTGTATCGCCGTAGACATTGGTCACATCCTCGAGAAGAATCAGTGGGGCTTGGTTTGGAGCATTAGGACCTGGATTTAAAGATAAATTAGATCATGATGTTCTAAACAGATCTGAAAAGTCTTGTGCCTACACCAAGCTGGTTGTGCTTCCATGGATTGTATGGATTATAACATTAGAGAATACAATCTGAAATTCAATTCAGTTAAGTTGTATAAGTTTAAGCAATGCTGGTAAAGCTGTTTTTCCTCTAGGCAGCCTCATGGTGAAGGTTACAACACATTTACCAGATATCACAAGAGTTTACTTGAGGGCCTGAGGGTATGTATTTGAACCCTTTTCTTACAAAGCAGTCACAAGATATTCTCAGGCAGCATGTATTTTCTCATCAAATATTATTTGCTTTTATATTTTATATTACAAGTACAATTATTCAACAGGTAAACAGAACAAATGGCTCTGAAGTTAACAGCCACAAAGAGCCATATTCTCAAAACATTCTCAGGAGAAGTCATAGCAATATGCTGGCAGGCTCCAAGAAGCAAGTGTATTTTATAATGAGATTTTCCTAGTATGATCTTTCAGTGTCAGCTTTTTCCCCACTGATTTCACTTGTACAGAAACTCAATCGTCACTCCCAAAACCTCTACAGAAGCCTCATTTTGAAGCACAGAACACATCAATTTCTACTTTCACTGGTGTCACAGAACACCCCATGGGATCTGGTACCTGTGATTTCAGGTCTTAATGCTTAGGCTTTATTAGATATAAAATGGGACACCACCTCCTATTCTCAAACAAGGCTGGCACATGGCCAGTACTGAGAAAGTCTTCCCTCCCAGAATATTTTCTCCGTTTGTACAATTGAATTGTACATAGATGTGCAAAGCTCAGACAAAGAGAAATATAAAGGAAAAGGGAAATGCATTCATCTCTTTTCCCATTTTGAAATCTCTGCCTGACGAGACAGTAAGCCATCATGTACTTTCAGTACTTGCATTTGTTCTGTTTCTGTTTGCAGGATAAAAGACTAAGGCCTCATTCATAACTGCAAAAAAAATGATTTGAAAGCACAGTATAAGGAGAATCTCTTTCAACTCTTGACATGAAGAACATCGGCATTAGGCTTTTCCCATCTACTCAGAAATGACGTGTAAGCCGTCCACTATAACAGAAGTTCACGCAAACAACCTGACATGCTTTAACAGATGATGATTTTATTTCCTTTGCCTGAAAGGTTCCCTACACGAAGGCTGCAACCAAATGAAATCACCTATCCTGCATCATCATGCACTCCACTGTATTACAATCTAACCTGTGTACACTTAAAACATTATTCAAGTCATTAGGTAGAAAACAGTATCCATGAGAAAACAGATATGGAAGTACCACAACCGGGATGCTGGAAGAGTTTTAACACTAAAATCTCCAGAACTGCCTACTTGCAATACCTGAAAAGAAAGGAGTGGGTTTTTCTTTTACTCATACTGCTTTCAGTGAGTACCAGTTAAGTAAATGCTTTTTTTTCCGAAGAAACAGCCTCTTCTCAGTAGCAGGCAAGCATACTGTAGTTTTTATTCCACAATCTTCAATATGAAAACCAAACTTAATCTCACCCCTTACTTGGGCTGCAAGCCTTCTCTTACATTACTGAATTATACACAGCTATACAAAGAGACACGTTATGTTTCTCAGCCCAACTATGTTCTAGAATCTGGGCTTACAGGGTTTTTAATTGATTTCTAGCACATAGTGTTATAAATAAATCCCTAAAAGCATCAGCCCAAATAGCAGCTCCTGCCAAGCCTGCAGGCAGCCCGAGAGGTGTGAATCGCCTCATTCACTTCTCAAGTCCCCAGCAAGGCAGATATGAATTATGTAAGGAAAATACACTGAAAAGCTTTCTTTCAAGAGGTCTCCTGCAAGCCCACACATGCGACAAGAAACTCACAGATCAAAGTTAAGAGCTACTGGAGAGAGTAGGAGACAGCTTTTTCCCTACCGCTACACTTCCTGCTGCAAAATAGGTAGGATCTTATTCTACATTTCTACAGTGAGCCCTTCATGACAAGTAGGAAAAACCCTAACGATAGAAATGGTACAAAAGCCACCAGATATAATTGCACTTTAACACTAAAGCAGAAATGAGTAGGAGACTTGGAACTATTTTCCTGATGTCAGGAAATGATGGAGAGTACCAGAAGATCTGCACACAAAGGACTGCACGCTGATAATCTCTGTATACATTTTTTTTGGGTCGTTTAGTCTGAAAACATGAGCTTAACCATACTCAACTGTACAACTTGGAAAGGAAGATTTTTGTATATGCCTTACTTCCTTTCTCCCACAATTCAGAATCAAGCAGCTAAAACTAACACACAGCCAAAGCATCTCACTACACCACTGTAACATTTCTTTCCTCTGGATCAAACAATAAAACCCAACTCAATTAATTCCTGTATTTGTTAATTTGAAGTGACTAAGTGTTCTTTGCACACAAGCTGCCATGCTATTTGTCTTCCGAGCTTAGCTATCTACTGACATTGTTCAACTGATTACTACAAATTGGAATTTGTGACTTGTGAATTTCAGAAAGTATTTTTCTATTCATTTTTTGTTAGATTAATTATACATTTCTTGTGTGTTCCACACTCAAAAGTATCTTCACCTATTTCATGGAAGGTCTACAACCTTTTGACTGAAGGAAACTAGGGAAACGACAGCTTCAAAGAATCAAAATCAGAGGATAAAATAAGACGAGCATGATGCTGAAGGATGAGTGAAGATAAACCCTAGTGATGTTATGTATAACATCTGGTCTGCTACTTTTCTCTTCACGGCTGGCCAAGGTTGAAATCATAATGCTAATTTAGACTGATCTTCATTCTAATCCACTACCGCAGGTGTCATAAACTACTTCTGCTGCTATCCATAATGACTACGGAGAATCTTAATGAGAACTCATGTCATTTTATAAGATGAGAGTTTTAAAAAGGGTACTGAGAAAAGATCTTTCTGATGTTAGCAATGAAAATACGAAGAACTCTTAAAACATTAGAAACTAACCTTGGAAGAGTGATGGCTGGATGTTGCTGACATATTGAAATGCATTTTTAAAGAACACCAACATCGTTGAATATACTACTTGATTCTTATATTTAGCATGTGCATCACTATCAAAATTACTGATGTATCTGCAGAGGTCTTTCATCCTATGCAAAATATCACCAAAACTTCTGAAAAAGAAATAGAAATAAAAACAAAATTCAGTATGTTACACAGACTCCAAAACTAAAGGGAAGAATGCACAGTGACTGTGAAAAACGTAATGTTTTGGCTCAGGAAACCCCTCAGTTGAAAGTCACTGAAGGCTGGGAATGCAAACCAGTGAAACTTCACTAAATATTTGCCTTCTTTTAACTTGCTGGAGCACCTAGGAAATGATGCTCCACACTACTGTAGTTCTGGCACATGACTTTCATCAATCAAGATTTAGCTTAATGACTAACTTGAAAGGACTCTCTGGATCCATGTTTTTACTTTACATTATACATTCTTGAAAGAAAAACTGCACATTCGTAAGGATTTTCACATGAGGACATCTTATGTAATTAATTTAATGTAAATGAATTAATGAATGTAAGTAAATTAATTACACAAAATGTCCTCATGTTAAAATCCTTCTCCAATTCTTACTTTTTAAGAATTAAAATCCTCCTCAAGAAGAAACATCTGGAAAAGTACAAACTTCTCACCTTCTTCCTTTATCCATTTGCCACTCACACCTCATTCCCACTACAGACAATATTTTAAATAGCCTCTCCCAAGGATCTGTAATCTGGGATGATTTCTCTGTAAGACCATCTATTATATACTTCTGAGAGCTACGTTTGCTTGGAGACATAATATCAGAGGAATCTTGTGAACCTAGGAAAACAAGCACATTTTTCTCTTCATAAAGAAATCAAACTAACAGATTTATTTTCAGGGAGACGTGTAAAAAGGCACAGTTGAGCTTTGAGGGCAACCATTCTTTACTGAGGAGACAAAAAAGGAACAAAACGTTTTTCTACCTTCTCTGTAAGAGAGATGATAGGCTGATAGAGGAGATCTTGATCATTTTGACCTACCTCTCAGTACATATGTTGTGAGGACTAATCAGCTGACCGATCATGAGGTATTTTTGGTATCAAAGATCTAATGGACATCAAATACTACTACTGATCTTTCTCTAACAGATTCATTACATAGACCTCACTTCAGTAAGGCTACAATGTATTTTAGGGAAGACTAATTTTGTAAAAATATTCTTACCTTGATATTGGTTTTCTGTCTGTGTAGATCTAGTTACATAGTTAATATAAAATTCTGCTGCTTTATTCAGGTATTTATATAACAAGCTGGCAGGAAGTCGAACGTCGGGGTTATTAATTATTAGAGGAAGAACATCACAAACTAAAATAGAAAACAAAAAATCATTCAGGCTTGTGTTGTTGCTTTTCTTTCTATTATTATTATTCTATTTGCCCTAAGTAAGGCTTCTCAGTCAGCAATGTAAACCCCCATCTCTGTCTGACCATACACCACCAAAGATCACAAAGAACCTTAGATAAATGACTGTAATACCTATTTGTGCCATGTGGTCAGCCTGGCCTAATGTGGCCAGACATTGTTCTGAATAAAGTGGTTTTCTAACCTTAATATCAAGAGAGAAGTTTATGTAACTGAGAATCTTACTGTCATTACAAGACTGTACAATAAAACAAGAACATTATTATTTTCTTACCAAATAATTTTCTAAAACAATTCACTGGGGATTCTTGGTCTTCAATACTTTCAGCCTCTAATAAAGTTTCTCCAAGGCCTACCTGTATAAGCAGAGGTAAAAATCAAACACTGTACCAGTGTTTTTAAAAACTTTTTGAATTGCAATTCAATGATGTTGAACAATTATTCAGTGGATATTTCAGTAGCAATTAATTACACAGCAATTGCATGTGCTAGTACATAAACTATGTACATAAACTAGCCCTACTTTATTGCAGATGAAAAATAATGCCAGAAGATAGCAAAAGGATCAAAAGAAAAAATTGTGCATGTGACTATCAGTAAAGACATGCACAGACAGGTGAAAGCGATTGAGCTATCATGCATTACAGCTGCTGCTCGTCACCTGAACTGTGCACTCTGCCTGATGTAAGTATGAGGTAAAACACGTTAATCTCAGAAATAACAGGTTTTACACTCTTTAAACTATCTTTAAACTATACTTAAATAAAGTATGAGTCTAGTCATAACCTCAAAGCACTCTGTCCTCAATGAGAATTTACGGACAAAAAGCTGAGCAGTATTTTTCCTTAGACTACAATATTAATCTACACTATTTTTTTTGGCCATTCTTCTTTTTCAAAAAGCATGGAATATTCTTTGCATTTACAAAACAAAACATTTTGTTTGTTTTCTGCCTATTTTTTCCCTAATGTGCAACATTTTTCCCTCAAAGTGCAACAATCTGAACTATTAGCCACAAATTAGCCATTAACCATGAACTGACATTTCAGCAAAATCTTAAGAAACAATGTGCTGAAAGGTTATTATGATCTACTCTTCTCTTACCCCATGTTGTACCACAGTCTCTGGAAAGCGTCGCAGAAGTAGTAGTAGCATTTCTGCCCTTTCTAATGTGTTAAAACACTGCTCTGTAGCCTTCAGCAGCATTTCACACTGGACTCGACCAGGAAGGGTTTCAAATAATCCTTTAAAAAAAATAAAAAGAAAGAAAGAAAGAAACTGTGCAACTTGCAATGCTTGCATCATTAAGGTGACTGACAAAGAGTAAAAGACTAGTTAATATGAGGTCGCTATGCAAAATGAAAAAGATCTCCTTATATTTGAGTTTTCAATATCAGAGTCTGGAAAAAAAAAAATCTGCTTCTCTAAATGAAGCCCATATGAAACCTGTATTTATTTGGGTGCGCAGAACCTGATTTAACAAGTAAGACTGCTAATGAGCAGAATGCTGAAAAACAAAAATAGTTAACATTTTAAGATGCTTCTTCCAGAATTCTTCATTTTCTTTCCTTACATACCACTTCTAAAATGACTTTGATTTAAAAAGCTACCTTTTTTACTTTAAACTTCTCATAAGACATTGAAAAGAAACCAATACATTCTTCCTGTAAATTGTTGCATTTTCTATGAAAAATAAACACACTCCATGAAAATGCAAATGTTTCCTCTAGTAGAATAGCCTGTATGGAAAGAGTTACAGGCTGCTTATCCTTACAGCTTCCAAAGCATACCTTCAAACAGCAGATTATATATAATCTGTCAAGTGTAAACCCTGCTTTCGAAGCTGCCTGTGGTTTCCAGCATTGAAGCTCAAGCCCTTGTGGTCACTGTCCATTTTCATAACCCTCATTTTACACATACAAAATCACTCCATTTTAATGATCATTCATTGTTCTCCGGAATCATTTCAACTATGACCCCTCAGTGCCCCTCCACTTCTTCACTATGCAACCACTTTTCTAGTTTACCAGACCATGCTTTACATTCCAGCGCACTTAGTCTGCTCACAACAGACGCAAAGCAATGGGAATCAGCTCCTCATGTCCCTTTGTGTTTTCTAAGCCTATTGCAACAAATAAAGTCTGAAATGATCCGAATAATCTGCAGTCAACAAGCAAAATTTTGAAGACTGACATTTACTTGCCCCACTACCTATGTTACGAGAGGACTGACTTACCTTTAGATTCCTTCAGGATTCTCCCTGTTTTCTGAGCAGAATCCTTACCTCTTAAAAACTGTGTCTGCTTGTCCTGCGAGTCATTCCTTAATGCTGATGTAATAACGCTGATCTCCCTCCATACTGCAGGCTGGTCTGGAAAATTCACAAACCTGTAACAAAGTTTGAGGAAACAGCAATCTCAAAAAACTTCTCTCTGAAAGGATGGGCAAGGGCAAATGGAAAATAAAATTGCACTCTCTACTGTTCATTTTTAACGAGTGAGCCATTTTCTGCTTAATTTACGCCAAAACATTCAGGAGATATTTTGGGAAACGCTGACATGTTCAGTTATACCTAGTGACAGGATGAGAGGCAATGGGCACAAACTGAAGCACAGGAAATTCCAGCTGAATATGAGGGGGCACTTCTTCACTGTGAGGGTGACAGAGCACTGGGACAGGCTGCCCAGAGAGGTTGTGGAGTCTCCTTCCCTGGAGATACTCAAAACCCGCCTGGATGCCATCCTACGCAGTGTGCTCTAGGTGATCCTGCTCGGCAGGGGGGTTGGACTAGGTGATCTTCAGAGGTCCCTTCCAACCTCGGCCATTCTGTAATTCTGTGAAATTTATGGCTTAGGACAGAAGCACAGAAAGAAGTGCAGGAACACAGCACTCTGGTTGCAACGTGAGGCACTTACGTACATGTCATAGAGCAGCCTGCCCGCAGACGCCGTCCTCTCAGCATTCCTCTCAATGGTGTACATCTCATACTGCAAGAGGGAAGGGCAGGACATGAGCCTTCCTGAACACCTTTATTGATCACACCAACTCTTCCGCTCTAAAAAACCTTCCACAGGTGCCCACAAAGAACCCATATGTGAGGAATGGAAACTGTGAGGAAATGATTGCAACACTGTAGAAATTATCAGACCTTACTGCTGCCTACAACTACCTGAAAGGAAGGTGTGGGGAGCTGGGGGTCGGCCCCTTCTCGCAGATAACCAGTGATGGGAATGGCCTCAAGTTGCGCCAGGGGAGGTTCAGGTTGGAAATGAGGAGACATTTCCTCTCAGAAAGAGCAGTCAGGCATTGGGACGGGTTGCCTAAGGAGGTGGTGGCATCACCGTCTCTGGGGGCGTTCAAGGGAAGGTTGGATATGGTGCCTGGGGACATGGTTTAGTGGGTGACAGGGGTGGCACAGGGGTAGTTGGACCAGGTGATCTTGGAGGGCTTTTCCAACCCTGATGATTCTGTGATTCTATGAAATGAAGAGGGGGATTGAGGCTATCTAACCACACATTATGCGTACACTTCTGTATATGCGTACGTACTCTACAAGCCATAGCATATATGTACGTTGAACTCCACAGGCGAAAAAGGAGCTTTAAACCTTTATTAGAAGCCCCTCCAGGGGGCTGCTCCCTGTCAGAGCCCCACCCCCCCCCGCCCGCGGGACCCCCGTCACCACGGCGACCGCTCGCCCCGCCCCGCCCTTCCCCCATTGGCCGGGATGCGCGTCAATCACGCACTGCCGGGGTTGGGGGACGGGGACAGCGAGCTGCCGCTCCTTCCCGCAGCGCCAGTGCGGCGGCGGCGCTCACCTGGATGTTGAAGTCGGCGGGGTAGAGGCTCCGCGCCGTGATGAGCCAGGCCTTGGCCGCCCACAGGTCCCCCGGCACCAGCTCGCGGGCCCGCTTCACCAGGAACTCGCAGTCCCCCTGCGCCGACATCTTGCGGCCGGCGAGCGGCGCGCATGCGCCCTGCTGCCCGCTCCCCCGCCCCGCCCCGGCTGAGGGAGTGCGCGCCCGCCGCCATCTTGGGAGGTCGCTGAGGGGGTGCGGGAGCGCCCTGCGTGGGGCTGGGCGTTAGCGGGTTGTGTGCGCTGCCACGCCTCGTATAGTTCAGGGAATAGTTTGGGCTCACAAACCTTGTGATTTGTGAGGGGGTCACTCTTCATCTGCCAGGAGCCAGTGCGATAGCTCTAAAAGTCCATGGCCGTAGCAGCACTGCAAATGTGTCACTCAAAGGTTCCTGTGGCAAAACCAGGGCGGTTCCCCCCCCCCCCCCGCCGACCCCCACACACACACAGGGAAACTCCTAGCCTTCTGCAGCTTTGAGAGTTGAGATTTACTTACCAGGGAATTTTGATGTTCAGTCATAAGATGCTTGATTACCTTTGAGCCTTTCTGTTGCTTGCATAAAATACTAAGTATCCTTTTTGCTTGTCATTTTGTTCCTTTGAAGTAGGCTGTTTGTCTCTGATTTACCAACAAAGACTTGCAGACTTTGCCCTTGAGAATTTCCCCTGAATAAGTCTATAAATCTTCATATCTAGGAATCAGATCATCCTGTTAGGCTGTGTTGACTAAGGCATATTTTTTCCTCGTTCTTTCTCAGCTGTCCCCCAAGGCCCACAGGTTCTCTCACTGCTCTGGTGCAGCTGAAACCATGTTCTTGTGTTAGGCTGCTGCAGGTTTTGGGGTGAAGAGGGGGACACGACCATAGAGTCCCTGGTGTCATCTCGGGGTTTGAGAATGAAGTATCAGAGTAGTAACTATTTCAGGAGTACCCCATTGAAAGTGGTTGACTCTACCAGTTTATCAACACCCAGCAGTGTGTGCAGGATCCCGGTCCTTGCTGCCTTCCTCAGCTTTCACCATACATTTATCGGTTGCAATTTGAAGGAGCACAAAATATTTGCCTGTCAGAGTGGTGGCAAAGCCACAACAGAAAGTCTGATGTCTCCCATAAAACACACACGATTTCCTCATTTTCCTTTTCTGCCTCTCCTGTCCAACTTATGAACTGCTGTAGGATGGCAGAAGCCTTTTGAAATTATGGCCCCTCGATCCCCTGCCAGTGCAGCAATTTTAATCAGTTGCTGGTGCGTAGGTTTATCCAGAACTCTTCCCTGTGTGCTTGTGCAGATGCATAGACCCAGCTTTGAGGGGGACAAAACGGAAGTCGAAGCATTTTGCATTTTGGGACTGAACATGGTAACGTGGCTGTGTGTTGTGTCTTTCAGTAACTGCCCTGGAAGGGTTTTTTTCTCCCCCTGTGCTGCCTGTGAGGCCATGATCTGGGTGCTACAAGAGGCAACTGGAGGGTAACAGGTATCAAAAGCTGCTTTTCAAGAGGAATGGATGTGTGAGGAGTCCTCTGCAAAACTGCTGGTGCGGAAGTGCCCCCAGACACCTAGACATCAGACATCAGCGAGGTGGAGAGATGGCAGTTTTGTGAACCAGCTTCACTAGGAGTTGTAAAAACAAAATGTAGCTATTTTTAATCCAGTAGGCAGAGGAGAACTCCAGAGATGTAGAAACACTTCTTTTCTGTGTGTGACTGTGTTTGCTGGCTTCTTGGATAATTGTTTTCTTTAAAATCTGTCAATATATATTTTTTTAATTAAATACTCTGCTGCATCTTGCAGAGATTTGTAGAATCCTTGCCTCTGCATTTATTCCCAGAGCTGCATCTGTTTGCCCATTTCCTCAGTGTTCCCAGGAAAGGAGGAGATGCAAGTCCAAGCATTTCATCACACTGTAACTTACGCTAGCCAAGAAGCCTGAAGGGACATAGGAGAGGGTTGGAGCCACCTAATTCCTGGGAAGACTTAGCTGGTAAATTGAAGATGCCTTCCACTAAGGATGCTTGACACCTGTTTTTTGGAAGTCAAGCTGTTTGGTCTGTGATACTCATAGATAGAGGAGGGGGGAGCATGGGATCAGGAGAATTATAGGGTCGTGGGGTAAGTGGTAGCAGAGTGAGAAACACTGCTTGTTTTGTTTATGGGTGCGAGGAAAGGGAACACTGCGTATCCACTGTTTGGATACTGAGTCTGTCACATCGCATAGGAGTTGTACCTGAACGTGTTGGGAACAGAAACTGTAGGGTTTGGCCTATAGATCGGTGGGCTCTTTTTAGGGCTGTTACTGTGCTAGACCTGAACCACCGATGTGTTAATGGCTCTGCATACTCATTTTCCATCTCAGGAGCTGAGCCTGGAGGTGGTGGCAGGGCTGGGCTGGTCCTGTCTGTGTGGGGACTTGATGCTTCCTTCCCACCTGGAGTGGCTTTCCCCAAGCTGACACACAGATTGTGCTGTTTGGATTTGCACAATGCAGGGCATGCTGAAGGTCTCCATATCTCAGCCAGCCAACTAGAAGTGCGCACAGCCTCCTTCCTGCAGGAATTCGGGACCCAGCTGGAATGCCTACATGAGCCTTGTTTGTCAGGAAGAGGCTTTGTGACCTGCTGTAGCAGGAAACAGGCAGCACTGACCTCAAGGCAGATTAGTCATCTGATGCTGTGAAGGTTGATGTTCCCTGGGAAGAGTGTCCTGTTTCTTGAGGAAGGCATCTGATTGGGAAAGATAACGTATGTGGTGGCTTCAGGCACTGTAGTCGCTCCAGTCAGTGCAGGGACAGGCGTACGTGATCCACAAAGGCAGTAGTGCACCAGATTGTATGCGCCACAGCTGAGGCCGTATTAGTGCAGCCGTGATCCTCCAGTCAATGCAGAGTGTTTAGAAGGAGTTAAGATGGCACTGAGCAGCAGCAGAGAGCTTTGAATGTCATTCTCCACTTCCTAAATTTCTGCTTGATCCTAGCAGGTGGTATCCACTCTTTGTTGACTCCTGATAATTGCATGATTCGAGGCTGACTTACTGGCCAAGACTCATTTTTGGCATGGTTAAAAAAGAAGCTACCCTCTTTTCTAAAGTAGTCATATAGATACTGAAAAGATGTGAAAAGCATCATTCTCCTTAGTATTTTATGGGTGAGGCATTGGAGAAGATGTTCTTGGAGCTAACGTTGCGGTAGGGTCTGCACAAAACCTAGAGACTGTGTGGAAGTTGTTTTTGTTAACCGATCTTGTGTCCTTGGGCTCTGTGCAGAGCAATTTTTGCAGCTGAGAGAAGTCATCTGGGATGCCAGAGGCTGAGACCAAGTGCCTTGCTTGTCCCGTGGAGATGAAGGATAGTGGGTTGGATGCCTAGGTGATGGATGAAAAGGAAAAAGAGGAGACTGGGAATCCAAGAGTGGAACTGCGCAGGGTGTTTGGGATCCAGCACAGCTCTCTATAGGCTGGCATCTGTCAGTGACCTCACAGGTGGCAATGTCAGTACAAAAGTGCATTTTTTCAGCGGATCTGGTGGTTTCTCATGAGATGACAGGATAGAGACTTCTGGCTCTAGGGCTATCTGTCATCTTCATAGCTGAACCTAAATTCTGACTTTGAAACACTGGAGTTGGCCACAATCCACTTCATTTCTGTAACAGCCGAAAGGAGTTCTTATTAATTGACCTAATTTTAACCGAATCATAAAATAATTTAGGTTGAAAAGGACCTCAGGAGGGCATCTGGTATAGCCACCTACTCAAAGTGCAAATAACTGCAGTTTTATGCCCTAAGATGAATAATAATAATAATAAAAATCCATTTCAAGCAAAGAGCAAATGGGATCAATTTCCTTCAGCGTGCAACTTGACAGTGATGAGCTGTGGGGAATCGGCGTTTATAGAGGGAAAGATTTAGATAGACTTATGATCAGATATTAGTATTAGGAGACGTGTTAAAACACTTGCCTAGCCCCTAGCTCTAGGAAGCTGGCCCAGATTGTAGTTCCCTTCCACGCAGCACGGACAGAATTATTAATCACAAGACCCAGAGCGCCAAAGGTACGTTCACATGGCTCAAGTGACGCCGCGGCTGGAGCTTTGCGCATGGTGACTTGCCTGGGTGTGGTAAGAACAGAATATAGCAGCACACTGGCTGCATCTCTGGTGCTCAAAGGGGACCTTGCGTTCAATTTTCAGGGCTAAAAGCTTAGAAAATGTTGTCTTTCGTATGTAAATTAATTGTAGCTTCTCCAGAAATTTATTCTGCTGTTTATGAAAACACTGTTTAGGGGAGAAATTAATTTTAACCTGAAAGTACTTGAAAGGAAGCAGGTTAAAAAAAAAGGCTATATTTTCCTGTAGAAGTTGTCTTAGTAAAGAAAGAACACAAAAAGGGAGAATTTATCTCCTGGACATACTTCCTTTCCCCCCGCTGCCTTCCTGCATGTTCAGGCTCATAATGTCTCTGTGGCAACTCTGAAAGATGCAGAAATAGAAAAGTTCTGCATTAACCAGCTGCACGTTTGTCTCTGCTTTTAATCTGCTGTGATGCTGAAAAGTCTGTTCCCTGGTTTGTGTTTGGAACAGAGGCCCTGACTTGTTCTGTTCTTCTCCCCGCTCTTTGCAGGTTCTTCTCGCAAGTGTGCGTGCCTTTGTCACTTGGAGTGGGATGCGCCTCAAAAATGTTGGTGTCTACAACCTTCCTGCGTTTGAGAAGCCATCCTAGTTTCCCTTTATAGTCAGCGAAGCCCAGAAGGCAGTTCAGCTGATCAGATAAAGACACAGACTGGGGTAGGTCGAACCGTGCACTGAATGCCTGTCTCTGAAAGGGATGCAGGGTGGTTTCCTCGGACGTTGGAGGAAATCTGTGTAGTGCGGCTCTATTCACCTCTAACCAGGTTGCTCAGTTTGCATGCTCTCTTCACAGTAAATGCCCTGCTTCAGCCGTCAAAGATGCCTTCAGTCATGTAGCGGTCGTTCCCAGGAGGGCCACTTAACTCATCCCATGTAGCCACAGCTCTGTGCAGTAAACACAAAGCTAGTCAGCAGCATGTGACTAATTTCCTTTAATCAGCGAATGCTGCTTGGACTACAGCATCCCGATGGAATTACATTAGAGGTTTCCTCTGTAAGTACCGTCTTTCAAGATTACTTTCTAACAGCACACCGAATGGCATAAGCAGGGAACAGAGTCGCGGCAGGCAGGCAGGCATCAATAGCATCCTGCTCTTAAGCTGAGGTAATGATCACTAGTTGGAATACGCTTGCATTTCCCCCAAGAACATGCAATTCTGCTACGTGCATGCAGGTATGTGTGTAATTACCCTCATCACCGCAGCGAAACCAGTTGAACAGCATGTTTATAGGAACTGTCCTTAAGAGCGATTGCCTCTTGAAGGAGCACAGCTCATGTAAGGGGAGTGGGACTGTCTCCAGCCAGCCCGGGGAGACGATGCTGAGAGCATATTGAAAAGCTGTCTTCAGCAGAAGCTTGCCAGTTTAACAACTCCGTTCACTGTTCCTATTGCACAGTGGGCTCTTTGACGCAACAGAAAGAGCTGCTTTTTTTTCGCTTCCTCTTAAATCCGCCTGGCCAATTTAAAGCTTGTGGATATTTCTTCCCCCTCGGGGAAAGCTTATGTGAGGATTTTCTTTTTTTAACAGTTCATTCCGTGAAACTATTTTTTTTTGTTTGCTGTTAGAAAATGTTGGAGCTGAACACAAGGCTTTCTTTGCAGGTCAGTGGATGAACTCTTGACCAAAGCATTTAACGTTTGAGTGCAGCTTTAGCAAGCACTGTAGTTCGGGAGGAAAAAGCAAGTTAGCAAGGTTGTATCGTTTGAGCTCATGTGTGCCTTCTGCTGGGACAGGAATCTTTTCACATCTTCTGGGACTGAGTTCTGTGCAGATGAATTTGCTGTCTTTATTCTGTAGACAAATATACCAAATTAATATTTTATTGAAAACAGGGAGATGACATCACATTTATGTCCGTATCATTTAATTCCTGAGTGTCTCTACTCTCAAAATATAATAAACCTTACTGGTAATTTCAGGTATAAGGATTTTTGCCCTTTTATTTTGAAGCAATTGTCTTTTTGAGTGCTTCTTTACTTCTTTTCAGTATGCTTTACTGGGAAGCATGTTGCTCCTGGGCACATGCTGTTTGCAGGGAAGATAGTTATTTACTATTTTGTATTTCTTCTTAGACTGCTATCAAGAGAACTAAGAAAGGCTGTATACATACTGTTAATGTCACTCTGCAAGCTGTGTTTGAGGTAAGGCAACCTTCTTTCCCTACCTCTGAAATTAGAATATGAAGTAGATGCAGTATTTCTTTCATGCATAGTTACTAAGGTTATCCTGTTGCTATGTGTTTTTCTTGTTGATAAAATGTGAATATTTGTCACAAAACCTTGCCTGTGACACTTGAAATCCTATATTTTTATTTCATCAATAGCTCTTGCATTTCTGCATGCTTCTATTAGCTAGTGTACCCTAGATTAATGATATATCATTTCTGCAATTGCTTTGGTTTTCTCCTCTATTATTATTACATTAAGTGTGTGAGTGGATTTCTTGCCCTGGGTAGGCAATTGTTATGCAAACTTTGTAAAACTCAGTTACAGATTATTTCCACTGTGAATCACTTTCCTTGTAAGCTGATGACTTTTATGGTAATGTTTAACATAAGCAGAATTGTTTTCAAACACACAGGGCACCATTGGTGTATTCCTTTTTAATAGGACTCTAAAATAAAGGTCTAGAAAATGTATTGATTCCTATCATGGTGTTTGTTTCCTTCTCCACTTAACGCTGCCTGTTAGGGGAAGTATATCACTCTGAAACATTACATCATTATTGTGACAGTTCAGGTGAAAGGTGTCACCGCAACGCTGGCCATATGCAACTGCAATGAAAATGGAATGGGTAGAGGATACCACTGTGAAGGATTTCTGAGTAGTGTCTGGGGAATTAGAAAATACTACTATTTGTTTTTCTCTTCAAGCAATTTAAAATGTTACCGTTCAACAGAGGTTATTTTTTCTTCTGCCTCTTTCTGTAGCAGGGTTACAATTCATAAATGCAGGATTTTGACATGATTTCTGGAATTTCATTGCTATTTAAATCAATTCATCTGGATATTTGTGGCACCTCTTACAAGGGAAGGCATGTTAAGGCAGACGTGCTGTACTGCAGATTCAGGAACCTCCTTCATTTAGAAAATCATCCTAAATCTATCTTGTTTGGCTTCTCACATCTCTGAAAGTTTGCTGTTTGAATTGCAAATGGTGTTGGCTTCATTCAGGACATCTGTTTTAATGGTTTGTCAGGAGCCTTTTCACATAGGATGGGGGTAGGGAATGATATAAGTTAGAGTTGCAAAGCTACAGTGAACTATTTTTAAGCTTACAGAGTAAGAGCATTGACTTTTTAAGCATTTATAATTCACTTGAATAAATTATTTCAAAGGTGGTGTTAAAGCTCATTAAAGCTCACCTTTCTTTAATCAAAAATGTTGCACTAAATCTTAGCATTTTGTCGTCTATTTCGGGGAGTTACAAATTCATATCATGTCACAGTGCAAGTACACAACTTATGTCTGCCACCTGTTTTACACTGTCTAAAAAAGCTTATTTGCTACCGCTGAATATATCTTGCACTGCCTTAAGAACCTTAAAACGAAGCAGCAATAATAAAGTAATGTTGCCCTTATATAACACGTTTTCTGAAGCCTGTTGTCAACAAATCACATCCATCTCTGATGCACCATCACTGGCAGAGGGTGTGAGGAGGGAAGGAGGGGAGGTGTGGTTGCCTTGGTGCGCTCCTTAGGATCTTTGGGGTTGGAGCATACACTGCAGTGTCTTAGCTGAATTCCTGGGTCATCAGAAGGTAGTTGTGGTGCCACCATTTACCCAGGCAATGTAGCAGAGGCGGTGGCTTGCTGTATTTCTCCTTGGATGCACTGAACACTTGACAGCTTACCTGGGTGCTTAGTGTGTTACCCTAGTCTATGGAATCGCCGTGCCCTTAGTAAGGAAAGGCTGGGTATTGTCTAATTGTCCACAGTCATGCAGAGCTCTAGCCAGGTTAAAAGTAAATGCAGTAAGAAAGTTTATTTGTGACGATTAAAATAAGCAACACACTTAGAAACACATATGCAAGGTACAGGTAAAGAGCTGAATGGGAAACATGCCTAATCTATTCCTACTTAGCTTATATTTGAAAGGTTTCTTTACCTCGTCTCACGAGTTTGATCCTCTTCTGACAGCATTTTCTTGCTTGCAGGCAGCTTACCTGTCAGGTCTCATTGATTGGGAAGAGCCTGTTTGTGAGCCCCCACGAGGTACCTCTCTGAGAGAAAACCCCATCACACTGTGGCTTTGGGAGCGTACCTCAGGCCACTTTAAGATTCCTGAGGAATCCCTTGTTCAGTCATCTTTTCAAAACTATTCAGGCTGGGCGGTTGCAGTGTTCTGTCCCCAACCGCACCCCACTGTGTGCCTTTCCAGACAAGGTATTATCATTTTTATTATTGCATTATTGAAGACTGAAAGATTATTAGTGCTTGTGTTACCTCCTATATTTGACTGGTCAGTGTATTTCTCAAATGAAATAAATCTCTTCACTTTCCTCTGGGAGCTAGGTATCAACAAAGAGGTCTTCATGGTGAGCTCTATTCTCTTCCAAAGAAGACATGAACTTACTGAGCGTTGTGCAGAGCACTGACATTTTCCCCAAGCTGCTACTTGCAGTGCATGGGGAGCAATTACTCCCTAAGCATGTTGTATATATGGCTCCACGGTCTTGTAGCCTGTGGACTTGGGTTTTTGAACCAATTGTGCGTTGATGTTACAAGGGCAGAAGCTGTGCTCCTGATGGAGTCCTGGGAGGTGAGGTCAACCTGGTAGGTATAAAGCAGAAAGACGTGCTCAGAGCCAAACGATTGTGATCAGCTAAGTTTTCTCTATATGGATTTGGTTCTGCTTGCCCAACGTCACAGTATAAAAAGTTTATCATCAAACAAAAACTATAAACACTTCTTCCAAAAACACGGCATTTTTTTCCATCACTTTTTTATTTCAAAAAAGAGAAAATAGAACTGTCTTTACTGGCAGGGTGGTCAAACAGCAACTGCGCCAGAGTGAATGGCTTAATTTGAGGGGAAGGTCATGAAAGGAGATGAGGGGAAATGCAGAAAGGCCACATTCTGGGAAATGGTGTGGATAGGCACATGAGTCAGAAGGCTGCTCAACAGAAGATAAACAGTAACACATGGCTCTGCGCTAAGGATGAGCCCACTGAAGTAGGTGATAGGTTAGAAGACTTGTGGAGCATAAACTGAAGAGTTCATGGATCAAGGGGTAGACAGAAATGGATCTGTGTCACATGTGGCAAATTTGCTTTCCCTTTATTTAGGGTGCACGTATTTAATCCAGACTGCCTCGTGGTGTGCGTTTCAGTCTGGCTGTGCGACTGCAGCCTGTGAGGGCCTCTCGGCACTGTTATGATATTACTAAAAAGGAGTCAAGTCTGAAGTCATGTCTTGGTCTGCAGAGAAGCCTCTGGCACAGTGCCACGCTGCTGGAAGGCTTGCCTGAACCCTGGTGGTTTTGCTTATTCATGCTATTGAGTGGGACCCTTTCATTGCAACTTGATTGCATTTAAGCTCAAGAATAAAGGCTTGGATAAAAATACCACGCGCTGAATGTCTCCCACAGCCTCCAGGGAGCTTGAGCAGCTCAATGGCAGTTGTCAGCATCTGCTTCGAGAAATGCTGTGAGCCTGTTGATCAAGCTGAAAGCACTTTACTCCTTGTGTTCTACCTCAGCTGCAACAAGGCACCAAAAGTTAGGGCCTCAGCAGCAGGTTTCCACTCGTCTCAGTTCATTAACTACTCATTTAGGCTATGGCTATAGGTAGAAACCGCTGAGAGGTACAGCAGGCCTTTCTTTTTGTTTCACACCTTTGTTGAAAAACAGAGACAAGGCAGCCTGGTCTTCCAGGCACTGTGCTTGGAATTCTTGATTGTGATATTGTTTGCGTGGATGCCTGCTTTTAAGTTTCTTGTGGCTAGCAGGCATCAGAGAAATCAATGGTGAGGCATCAGAGACTTTGCAGGTTCATCTTGCTTTTTTTCAGAAGTACTAATTTTGAGTCTCTGCTTTTGAAGGGTCAGCAGTGCAACCACTTCTAACTATGTTTAATTACATGGGCAGAAAAAGAGGATTGTGGGTTATTTACATCACCTCCATAGACTGTCAGAGACAACCCAGACCATATTGCTTCTTTCCGTTACTAGAACCTATGGACTTGTAATATTCAGCTCTGTAAAATCACAGAATCATAGAACATCCCGAGTTGGAAGGGAACCATATGGATCATCTAGTGCAACTCCTGGCACATGTCACAGAATGACTGCTTTACCCTCCTGCATTCCTTATTCTGAAAGCAATGGTTTACCTTCTTAGTTTTAGAGCAGTTTTGGATTCTGTTTTCTGTTTCATCATCAGCAGGCTTGTATTATTTATATTATTTCAGGCAAGATGGTAACACGCTAACTATTCCATGTTGAGCACCACGAAAAATGGTGGGAGAAGTGTTCCTAAGACTGCACTAGCATTATATGATGTACAAGTAGCGTTTAACACTGTACAGATCTTGGGTTTGCCCTAACTTCCAAGAAGGTGCAGTTCTGCTGCCCCACTAAAGCTGTCTAACCATTTAGCCAGCTTAATTTGTGGCTCGCTCCCAGCTCAAGAGAAAGGGTTTGCAGAGGTGGAATGTAATAGTAACTGGATTGCATGAAGTAATTCAAGCATCCCAGTAAGCTCCTTGTTGCAAATGGTGTCTGTAAGCAAGACTAGGCACAATCTAGCAAAGTTTGGGCAGGGGGAAACAGTAGGAACTAAATTTGCAGTAAGTTTTCACCTTCATCAGCAGGTAGATAGACAAAGATAGATTTCATTCCCAAGTCTGTCCTGTGATGAAGTGAGCTACCCTTCATGCATACATGGGTAGCCATAGTCTTCATCTTGTGTTGAGTTGAAAACAGGGAGACAAACACCAGCCACTTGGACACGGGCATCACCCTCCTATTCAGAAAGACTAGACTAGCAGAGACTGATAGAAACTATTGAAATGCTGGGGGTTTTCTTTTCCTTTTTCTTCTCCATTGTGTGACTAACCGTGATCCTGAAAATTACTGGCAAGACGATGTGGAACAGTTTGCACTCTTCCAACCTTGGAACAGCGTGCAGAGACCCTTGGGAACTGTTTCTCCTGGAGAGGATTGAGGCAGCACTAGGGTTCTGGCTTGCTATTTCTGAGAAACTTTTTTTTAAAGCTAAGGCTATAAATAGTTGACAGTTCTTAAACTAAATAATTCTGTTCTCTTCCTCTCCAGGGTGAGAAACTGGATCAAGATTTTCAAAGCCTGCAGCCAGATACCAGTATTAATCATTTGTTTGTAATGTTGCTCAGGTTTTGAGGAAATTCTCTCATTGTTTCTGTTTTGTGTGTAGCAAGATAACTTACCAAGGGCCTTTGAAGAGGCTAGTGGCAGCTGATTGAATATCCAAAGGGCTCCCAAGCACATACACTAAAACAAGTGGTTTCAGTGGCTTTCACGTGTTATTAAGCACTGGGCTGATGGTCACGGGTTTCTGTTTCCCTTGTAGCTTTTTCTGGGATTCAAATGGTGAAAGGTAAGACGCTGTATCTCCTACACTGCCATTTCTGCTACAGAGGTACTTTGACTACTTTTAAGGGGGTAGTGAACCAGAGTCTTTAGTCCTGAAAGTGGGATTTCAGTCCTTCCATACTTTGAGTTCTTTTAAGTCTTCTTCTCTATGAATTTCTGTTGAAGGTAGCTCTTTAAGTGCTGGCCATGGTGATCAGAGCATAATTAAGTAGTGTTGCATGTGCCAGAGATCAGCCACTGATTCACCTCTTTTCTATGATGACAGACTTTAAGAGCTTTTGAAAAGACTTCTGCATCAGTGTTTGAACCCTCAGACCTTTTATTAAAGCCATCAGCATGTGTCAGAGATTACACTCAGTATTGGAGCAAAGGGGCTTCCAGTTATGAAGGAGGCACTGTGTGCATTTTTGTTTTTACCCTAATTAAACCAGTCTCCCAACCCGTGATAGGGCTGTTAGGTTACAACTCGTCCAGTTCAGACAATGTCATCCTTCTCTCAGAATATGTATGTCTCTCTTTGGGATCTTTGCCTTTGTGTTTCCTACAACCAATGTTTTCATTAACATTTAGAGTGAACACATAGGTACTGCCGTCCTTCACAGTGGGAAACTTTGAGTTGCATGGATTTGGAAAGGAGAAGCTTTACCCTGGCACATCAAACAGTCTTTCCTGTGTGCACTTTTAATGTGGAGCCAGTACCTAAGAAAACCACTCCTTTTCAGTTAGAGTGGTCTGGAAATAGAAGTAACAGTTTTGAAACACACTTTTTACAGGAAACATTCTTCTTTTTTTTTTTTAAATGAGAAAGTGAAGCCTCTTGTGTTCAGGGAAGAGATTTTGAATTAACTCCGGAAACTTTATAGAAAGCTATTGGTAAGGTGTACAGTAGTGTGTATTGTGGAACAGGTTACCAACACTTGTTTTCTCTCATCAGATTGCTATTAAATTAACAATATAAATCTAAGGTGTTTATGTAACAAATCAGAGTATCGATTTATCCTAAACTGAAGTTAGTTTATTAAACTGAAATTAATCAAAATAGAAATATTTTAAGTTGCATTCATTATGGAATTGGTGTTTCCTTCCTTAGAAACTATTGTAGAGATTAGAGTCAAGGGACAGAAAAAAAGCCTAAATGTCACTTATCTTCCAGTTTACAGGACAGTGCAAGGTGAATCCATGAGATAAAGCACGGTGGTGGGATCCTGATGTTTTCTACTGCTTAAATGAGCCAAGTATTTATATTTATGAATGAATTAATAAGCTATCCCACAAATATCCCAGCTTTCTCTAAGATTTGTTCAGGAAATGAAAAACACTTATGTAATGTTGAAGGAATGAAAGGAAAAATTCATACCATTAGAGAAGGGAAAATAATCCTTGACTCTAAAATGCTCAGGAACTAGCTTTACCAAGAAACTAGTTTGTTACAGCTGTAAAGTGCATGAAAACGTGTGTTTTGAAAGCACATCTCAGAACATGTTGGTATTATAAGGACCCTTAATTTTCAGATGTGGCCAAAAGAGTTTAGAACTGTGTGTGTGTGTGCCTTTGGACTTGTCCAAAAAGTTTAAACTTTTCCTGCCTTGGTTCTGGATGTGATCTAAACTGGAGTTAGGAATAAGGATTTAGCAATCCTGATTCACCGCTTTCCTAGGATGACAGACTTTAAGAGCTTTTGAAAAGACTTCTGCATCAGTGTTTGAACCCTCAGACCTTTTATTAAAGTCATCTTTATTTGTTTTTTAATCCCTATCACCGATACAAAGGATTTTTCACTTGTTTGATGTAACAATTTGACTTTACTTGCAGGCAGGTCCACCGTACCCATTATTTGGGCCATTCCTCCTATATATTTGTCCAGGATTTCCAATTATTTCCATATTCGTTGAGTTCCATCACTACGCAGCCGGGTGAAACAGGCATGTTGTCCAATGTCTTTTCCGCTCCAGGAGTACTTTAATCAGGGAGCATCTGCATGATTTATTTAAATCTCCTGTTAGAGGAGATTTAGGAAAGCAGATGGGTTATATAGGTATATAGATACAGACATGGGGCTGTATTTATATCATAAGAGAATGAGTTTCGAAGCTCTGGGGTCCTGCTTTCTAGCTGAGATCGTTGATCACTATGGTATTTGCTTTACAGGGGTGCTGATACTCATAGAGAAGGTACAGTCTATTTCTTTAGTTTCCCTAGCGAGTTTCATCCTAAAGTTAAAAAACCACAAACATTCTTACAGAAGGTTGATAATGGTACATTCCCACTGGTATAAGCTGTGAAAGATTTCAGCTTTCATAAAACAGCAAGGGAGGGAATTAGAGGTGAGGAGTGAGTCTTCAGGGACTCATTTGCATCCGCTTTAAACTTCGTCTCGGTTGACTGATGTGCTCTTCTCCAGAGAACCAGAGAGATAATAGGTGAGTCTCTTCTGGTACCAGAAAGCTTAGGTCCCTGACAGTTTCCTTCCAGCTGGGTCCTCTTCCAGGCTGGGCAAGTTGGACGTCCCTTGCTTTTGAGGGAAGTCCAAGTGCAGAGTGACCCAGGAAAAGGAGGAGGAGGGAGTGGGAAAGGTGTGTTAAATCTCTGTGCAGTGCTCATTTCTTCCTGCTGAGTACCGTGATTTAGGTGAACATCAGCTTGAGGTGACAACAGCATTTTTGGAGTCCTGGGGTCAGTTTGTGGCAATGGCTTCATGCTGGTGGAATTGTGTTCTGTCAGCTGAGCATTAAGCCTGCTGGGATTGCCACTGCAAAGCTGTGCTCCTCAGTAAGACTTCCCTGCTCTTTCCTGCAAGAGTTTTGTTTTCACCTTTATTTTGTGTCCCCCCCCCCCCAAAAAAAAAAAAATCTGTGAATTTGGAGAATTGGAGCCAAATTATGTCTGCAGGTCCTCTCGTCTGAGTATACACTGCCACTGGAGTGGTTTGTGACCAAAATTGTTTTACTTTCGGAGAGATCTGTCATTTGAATCTGTCACACATTTCAAGCATGTTGAAAGCTTTCATGATGGTACAGGTCCCCTTAGTTTCTTTTTCAGCACCCCCCCACATTGTACCTGGGGTAAATAGGCTTTTTAAATTAATGTCTATTGATAACGTAGTCAGTGGGGAGGGCAAATAACCTAGCCTCTGGAGGATTCCAGTATTTCACACTGGGGTTTTGGAGATGTAGTATTCAGCATATTAATAATGGTGCTAACTTGTACACTGCTAGGGTTGGATTTAGATTGTCAAGTTCCAAATGTCTTCAAGTTCAGTGTCTAGTTGAAGTCAGTTGGCTGGGTTTTCATGACTCTCTGCAAAGAGAGGAAGCCACAGAGTTTCCATCTGAAGTACAAATGTACTTGTGATTTCTTTCACTGTAATATTTCAGTATGTCATTATTGTCCTCGCTACAGTTGGAAATATGAAGAAACAGGTAGTGAAAATGACTTGCACAGGATCCTGTTGCTTCTAGGAAGGAGACCTTGCTTGCGTAGGCTGGTGTTCATTCCAGTGACATAGTTGTGTACATACCTGTCATCTACCAATTTATCAGAGCTGTCTTCCAGGCTGATTTACAGACCCTTTTGCGCTGGGAAAGAGGCTGAAACCTGCACGTGGTAACCCAGAAAGTACAGTATTGTGTTGGAAAGACTCTGACATGCTCCACTTTGGTCACCTCAGTGCAGTGAGAGCTTTTGCTCTGTCTTCAGAACATCCTTTTGCGTTTACTTGTAAGGCTTGTTTCAAGAGAGGGCTTATTTCCAAGTGATAGGGGCTCTAGTGTGATACTGGCATGCCAGATAGCACAGGTCTCAAGTCACTCCTCCTCCACTTCTGGTGTGTGCTTTCTGCTGAACTTTTGATCTCTTTCCTCGAACTGATTAGCTCAAGGCAAGCATTTCAGTTCTCTTAGGACTGGAGCAACAAAACGCTGAAGTGTGTTTTTGATCTGAAGTGAGAAAAGCAGATGAGAATTATCCATACCATGTTTCTGACATTATTTCTGTTACCCAGGGCAGTTTCCTTTCAGTTATGCTTCTTTTTTCTGGCTAAATCTGTTTTCCTCACCACTTTTTTTTTTCTTAATATTTGGTTTTGGTTTTTTGATCATACTGTATCTTGTTGGTGAGCCAGATTAAAGTAAACTTTTCACTTTGGCTCTTCAAGAGTGTGTTTCAGGATAGAGGGGGAGAATGTCCAAGCTGTGGTGTTTTTCGGGTCAGAAAGCAGCTCAGATATGAGGACTTCCCAGTAGCAGTTTGTTGCAATTCACAGGGGGAAATACAGCTGATGTCTCTGATGTAATACCTAAGTCAAAACTAATGCAAACCTGCATTTGAATCCATGTAGGCTGCAGCTAGAATTGTCCCTTAGCCAGTCTCCCAGACTAAAACTGACATGAAGCTGCTTTTGGTTTCATGTAACACAGATGTTCCAAAATAGCTGTCTAATGGAGTTAATTCAGACGTTGCTTAGGTGACACAGGAGATAACACAGAAGTGAAAAGCTTCCGTCCTGCCCAGTACATAGTTCACCTAAGCTTAGGGTGCTGAGCTGGGTTGTGACTTTATGGGTGCAGGTGTGTGTTTTTGCTGCCTCTAACTACATGCACGAGAAAGAAGGCAGGGAAAACTTCAGCTGAACAAAAGCGTTTTGAACAAGTTTGGGAACAGCCTTGTTCCAAAGGATCCCCACTGCTGCTTCTGTCAGTGACAGTATGTTACAGCCTTTCTCACTGCTTTAAACTTTACTCTTGCCTTTCTGTTGTGATTTTCAGCTTGCTTAATTAATCTTGCTTGGTGTAAATGTCTGTACAACAACTACAGGGTGGGATGACGAGACTTGGGGTGGTACTGTGTTGCTCCTCCTCGCTTAGCCATACTCTTTTCCTGCACTCCTATTCAGCTGTTTTGTGTTTTGCCTTCAGGATGTTTTGCACAGCTCCAGGAGGTTTGGGGTTATTGCTGATATGAATGAGCATCTAAGCTGAACTTAGTGAAATGAACGGGCTCGATCTCCCTTCATGAGCCTGTTTTCTGCAGCACAGCTTCAGCAGGTATCCCTGTACCAGCTTGGTTTCTAAGGAGATACCAGTGCTTTGCAGCTGGATGGATAGATCCTAGAGAGTGAGTGAGCATCTTTTGAGAGTTCCCAATAAACTGAGTCACTGTCAATCCACTGAGTGCACTCCCCTCTAATAGCCCTGCATAATCTTGAATATAACTTCCAGTTTTTAGCTGTGACACGCTGGACTGCATACAGACTCTTGCATATCCCGAATCCTCTCCTTTTTGCCCTGGACATAAAGATCTGGAAATAAAAGGCTCTTTCTTCTCCCATGATCAGTTTTCCGTGTTTTGGCTTCATCTGGAGGAGCAGTTTGCAACCTGTAGGCTGTGGGTTCCTGGAGCACGTGGACTGCTACAGAGGCAGGCTGTGGCAGGTGGCTGAAATGTAAATTCAGCAGTGTGCTTGTGTGGGTTTCCTACTAGAAATGTTGTCACTGCTGGACACTTAGTATGGTTCGAAAACAAAGATACATCAAAATAACACCATTCTCATGCTGGGATATTCCTGTGAACACCATTGTCAGTACTGTACTTTCTGTTCTCATCTCTCAAATAGTCCTGTTCAATGCTCAGAAGTGCTGACTTATACCAAAGTCCAATTTTCTGGTGGGTTCCAGTGATTGACGCTTGACTCCTGCTGATACAGGACAGAGAGCTGCTATATGCTGGCATCATTTCTGCCTTTTCAGTGCTCCACAGTGTGTCTTCATAACTGTTTCCAGGACATAAGCTCTCACGCTGAACATCTGCGTCAGCCCAGGTTTTCACAAAGCTGAGAGCCTCCCTCTTAGGTTGGCCTAAATCACGCTGTATTTACCACGGTAATTTTCATCTTTCCCACAGCACTTCAGCATGCACAGTCGTGACAGCCGGTACTTTTTGTCTCTTTCCAGGGTTCGTTCACATCTATTTTTTTCCTCTGTTTCGATGTTTGATTAACAGTTTACATAACTGTACTTCGATGCTAATTGCATTATCTGCGAGAAATCCAGGACACAAACATGATTTTCAGTGGTATAGTAAAACAGGTGGGAAATTTGCTTTGTCTTCATAAGTATATAACACATTATCATTGTAATTTGTGCAGGATAGATTGTAAAGTTTCTGAAACATGGAAAACAATCATCAATTCCCATGAAATGATGTTGGGGGTGCTCAGCAAAGCAGTGCAGGTACATGTCTGGGACCTGGGCTGCCACACTGTGGAGAGAAGCAGAATGAGGCTGGCACAGATCAAGCAGGTAACACTGATAACCTACAGGGAACTTCTCAGTGTATATAGAGAGGAGTTGTTCAGTGTTTTAGGGACGGGTTTTTGTCCCTGGGTACCACAGGAGCTCAGTTAGGAATCTGGACTGCTGAGTTGGACTTGGCTTTTGCTCATGGTGAAAGGTAAATCCAAGCCAGAAGATTTCTCAAAAAATGATTCTTCCAGAGAGCTAGTGGGATATGTAGGCCGTGGTTTGACTTTATTTTTCAGGCTGTGTAGCTGCTTACCATGGCAATGGGGACATGAGGAAAAAGCTGGTGGTAAATAAAGAGTGATACTTTGATTTACCTGCACCCCTGACAGATGGGGAAGAGTCTCTGGAGCACAGATCTCTGGGTCTGGGAGGAAGGTAGAATGATCAGAAGCATGTGGGGAGACAGAAAGCAGGACAGTAACACCTGCCTAAGGCCAGAAAGAAAGGATTTTTAGTGAAGGTATGTAGGGATGCATCTTTTCTGACACCTGTTTGGTTTTGTTGGTGGTGGTTTTTTTCCTCCCATGGCTTATTAAGTTTCTGTGAACAAATAAAAGATGTCCCCTCTCTGGTGTAGCCTGGCTGAGTCTCTCCATTTCGTAACAGTCACAAGTGCCCAGAAAACTTGCTGTAGTTGGATTGAGGCCCACAGGGGCTGGCTGAGATAAATATACTCAGTAGAAAGGGCCTCCTAACCCAGTGCCATAGGAAGAGTCAAAGCTGAGGGTCCTTTGCTTGTCGAGACTGCACATGGAAAACAGGCGAATCATTTGAGCAAGGCTCCCACTCTGGGCCTTGTTTCTGCTCTGAGGCTGTCTTGATGCTCTCTGCAGATCTGTAGGTGTTGAACACTCCTTGGTTGGTTGATTATTTTTTATTCAAACATATTTCAGAATCCAAACCAGCTGCTGCAGTCACTTCCCTTCAGCAGAACCGCTTCAAGCCATGTTGTGGTTTTGTGGCTGGGAGCGTGCTCACAGCTGATTTCTTCATGATGCAGGGTTATTTTAGCAAGTTTTGGACTAGATGATTCTAAGAGGTTTCTGCAAATGCCCTTGTCTCTCCTTGTGACCTCCTCGCATCTTCCTCCTGTACATGTTTGTCCATCCCTCCAGCAAAGTAAAAGGATAAAGTATGTCCCCAGCTCAGGTATACCACGGCTTGAGGACGGCACAAGCTCTGATTTAACCCAGTCCCTTCCAGTTTCTAGAATGAAGTTCTGGGGTTTGAACGTGTGGTCTGTGTATTCACAAGCATGTGGCTTGTTTGTATGCATGTGGTCTGAGTGCTCAGCACCTGAAAATCAGAGCCTGTAAACAGCCTGCTGCCTTAGGAAATCTAGGCTGTGCTGCTTATTTATTTCAAGTATAAAAGTCATCTTGGCAGGCAATACATCTCCTCCCTTGTATATACAAAGTTTGTAATTTGATGGCCGAGCTTAAATGGCATATGTTTGGTAATGAATTTTAAAGTTTTTGTGTTCTTTAGTGAGCGTGTGCACGTAATGCAAAGACACAAAGCCAAGTTTGTGTTCTTTGAAACTGCTTTCAGATGTACTTTGACAATGTATCTGTTGAGCTAATCGTAGGGATTTGACATAAAGATTGAATAGATGAATTGTGGAGGAAAATTACAATGTTTACTGTAATTTTCAATGAAGTTAGAGCAGGGGCTGTTCTAAGCAGTGGCTCCTGGCTGTGGCGTCTTGTCAGACGGTCAGCTTGCGGTGTTTGTTCATCGCCTTTACAACTAGTGTACTGGTATTTTGGACTGACATAATACTTGACAAAGCATCAGTGCCAGAAAAACAAACAAACAAACAACAACAAAAACAGATTGTGATTCAGCAGTTAATACTGTTCTAAATCTTGGAAAAAAAATCTTAATAATCTTCTTTTGCTTGACAATGAAATCAAAGCCTCCACAAGAAATCATGATGGCACGTAACAATAATTTATTTTTTCCACGTAGATCATACATAAGTGCTCTCTATTTTTATCTTCCAAGGAATTTTGGAAATAAGACAAATCCTAGCTGTCCCGAAGGCTGATGAGATTGATGGCATTCCAGAATAAATGAGAAAGCTTATAGAGAGTGCATTTTTACAGGAAAAATGTAGCAAAGGGTAACTAAAAGTATCCAGACATAAGGCTCTGAAAATAATTTTTGTTGTATCTGCTGAGCCTATGAAATGCTCTTGTGAGGCACAAGATCAGAGGTGTGAAAAGGTTTACTTTCCACTGCAACAGCTGACTTGTTTTCAGTAGGAAATTACCATTTGCCAATTTTCTCACTTAATTTATCAGTAGTTACTGATTTCATCTGTGTGACTTCCTCATTTTACCTGATGTGTTTGTAAGCTGTAGCGTCTGTATTCTCAACGTTGCTTGTGTTTTTGCACAGGGGAGAGAGGTGCTTTGTTCCCTGTGTTTGTTTTATCTGTTGCAGAGGAAGCTGTGTCATGATGGTTTTGTTTTGTTTGTTACAGTAGCACTAGTACTGGGTGTTAAAAATGTTCTTCTAGCATCATGTCATTACGTTGACACTCCTCGGGGAACTTTCTTTTTCCAAAGGAAAACATTTCCAGTGACCATCACAGCAATATTCTTTTGGGGGTTTGCCTCTGCCCCCACATTTTCATCTCTCTTTTAAATGAAATGGAAATTCTAGCTTCACTTTCACGGTACACCTCCTTTCTTTCAGGTAGCCTGCCTGAGCAATGGCTTTGGTTGTGTGAGAGACATCATCTAATTACATCATTGCTGTGCAGGTGAAAAAGGCCCTGCCCTGTCACAGGCTTTAGAAAGACTTCTCAGTTTTCTCAGATGGATGCGGTGTTTCCTAGCTGAGCCTGACCAGGTGTTTATATTCCCAGAAAACAGGGAAGCCAGGGTCTTCAAGGTTATGCGTTTTTGATGTTGAAAGTTTTTAGCTGAAAAAGCTGGGTTGTCTTCCACAGGTACGGTGGAAGCATTTTCTGGTAATTTTGTGATTTTCCTTGACTTGCAGACTGAAATAGATTAAGCCTTAGAACAGACCTCTCTAATGAATATAACCTGCCTTCTGTGGCGTGCTTCCAAAGTGTGGATTCGGGCTGAGATAGAGCTGTGTTTTGCCAGTGCTTATGAGCATGAGAGCAGTAGAGCTTTGTTTGCGTCTTTGCAGACAATGAGGTGTGCTTCTAAGAAATGCTCCGTTGCATGAGTGGAGTGCGTTCTCAGGAACGACTCACAGCTTGGATTACTCTGGAAAGGGAGGCTGCCTAAAAGTAGGTCTTTCTACCCATCATGGTAAGTTCCCTTGACTTATGCCTCCCTCCGGCTGGGCGTAAGGGGATCTCTTTTTATATCTAGATGGATCTTCGTGTGCAGTTCAGCAGTTGAGGGAGGTTTTCAGCTGCTGCTTTTGTCTGCGAATCCTCTTTTCCCTGTGGTAATGGATATGGTAGGGCCTATCCTATAAGTGCATCCTGTTTTTGTTGTTGTTGTTTTGTCTGTAGCTGTACTCCTTAAACCTCAGCTTCCCACTCATTTATAAGACGATACAAAAGAAGTAAATTTCATGAGGCATCTCCTGGAAGTCAAGGAGAGTGGTGGGTTGAACCTCCACCCAGAAAAGATGCACACATCAAAATAGTGTTCCTGAGGGCGTGAACTTCTTCAAAGAAGGAAACACAGAACGATGCTGAGAGATCCTAACCGAGGTATTTGCCTCTCATCTGCTACTTAAATTCCTTCTCTTTGCCACTGTATGACAGATTCATGTGAAATTTCAGATCTGCCAACAGCTGAGGAACCTTCCTGCTTAGCTACAGCATGTGCACGGAATTTTGTTTTAGGCTCCTAATTGTAAAGGCTAAGTGTCTGATGAGATTCTGGAGGAGTCCTAGTTTTAGTTTTAAGGTATTTGTCGCTTTCTTTCTCTCTCCTCTCTCTTTTTTTTTTTTTCCTTCTGGGATGGTGTCACAGTTTATAGCATAGCTAAGGTTTCTGGGCTGATTGCCAGCATTAAAATGTAGTTTCAATATGAGCCAGGCCTGTTTTGTAAGGGTTTTTGAAAGGGTCTGTGGATCTCTTACGAAGAATAGGCCAATAACCGGTGTTTGATGCCCTGCTGTTGCAATAGGTTCACCAGGGACCCAACTGGACCTGCCTTCCACTGTGCAAAGTGCAGAACAGTAAGAAGATCTTTGTTCTGGAGAGGTTTACCAGGCAGAGATACAAAATGGGTAGAAAGGAGTGCTCAAAGAGCACCAGGAATCTGCAGAGCTTTCATCTGGCGCAGACCCCGCTGCCTGTGAGCCGGGGCTTTCTGGGGGAACGCGCCCAGACCCCACATGGAGCAGCTGGCTCTGCCGTCGCTGGTAATGATGGCAATATTTGCTACCCAAAGTTGGGGCGAGATGGCTTTATTTAACCATCTGTTTGCAATAGATTTGCACAATTTTTTTCTGTTATCCACAGATTATTTTATATTCCATATGCCACATTTTGCTGTTCTAACAACTTCTCAAAGGATTGCTATTTTTAGACCCGCAATAATGGATATATGCACGACTCTTCAGCTAGCGAGCAGCTTGTTAGCTCAAACTGGTGCCTGGTGGTTCTTGCATTTCTTATATTTAGCATCAATTATACATTTTGAAGTAGAAGATCTGGGATAAAGCAGAAACAGGTGTATAAAACCAAAGGAGGGGTCAAGAACATCTGCTTTTCTATATTCTTTCCCTTTTCTTTATGCTTTTATTCATATTTCAGTGTAAACGGGCAATTTTCTGGACATTCATTTTACTACATCATGGCTGCAACATGTCACGTTAGTGCCACTGCTCCGAGTTGCATCCCAGCTGTTCCATGAGGACAGCTCTCGTATTGCTAGATGCAAGCTCTGGGTTGAACTTGCCTGCTGTTACTTCAGAGCCCAAAAGCAGAAGGAGCTGAGTGCAGCTCGGGTGTGTTGGTCTTTCTGCAGATGTACCATACTGTCGCACTGCACAGGCTGTGGGAGACATCCAGGATGAGTGGCTGGAGTCAGGAGAAAAACGAATAAGCAGTAGGACACTGCTGGCAAGTCCGCGTTTCAAAATTCTCAGGAGGCTTCCCACTTCCTGGCCCATTCCCTCTGTTAAAGCTCTGGTCTTCTGCAGTCATGAATACCCTGTAATTATATAAACTAGGTTTGTTGGCTTAGCGTGATGCTGCAGGAGAGCGTTTGCCCCAGCCATCCGTAGGCATGAAGAAGTACTCATCGAGAGGAGTAGCTGCTAGAAATGGTTGTCTTAAGGAGCTTTCCCACGTAGCACTTACACAACTTCTGGAAGTGTGTGGCTGCCCTAACAAGGGAGGAGACAGAAGAATACCCACTTTGAAGCATTGGGTGATGGTAAGGATTAGAACAAGAATTAAAACAGGGTCAAAAATCCAGAGAAGCAATGAAGAAACCTAGTGTTTCCCTAATAGGATAATTGTTCCTTGTGCATGTCTGTTATAAAGTAAAAGCTTACTCTTAGGGAATCATTCGGCCATCAAAATGACAAGGGTTAAAATTATTTCTCTTCTATGAGAGATTTTCTTCTGCCTTCCAAAGCACTTGATATTCTCTGAGAGAGGCAATACAGACCATTACATGAATGGATGGCTGATCTGCTCTGTCGAGTGGCTGCTCTTACCTAGGTTTTTCTTTGAAAACACAGGGAATTCCCTCAGCTTCTTCAGTTTAAGTGAAGTTTTTTTTTGTCAAGCTGTCAATGCAAATTCAAGCTGGGTTGGTTTTCAAGGGTGCAAAGGAGCAAAATGACCACGATCCCCTGTGCGAGCTCTTACTGAGAGCTTAAGAATTTTTTCTATTATAGTTTTATTTTAAACTAGGTATGAGTGGCTTGTTTTATGTGCTCCATGTCCGGGTGCTGACACCATTTGCTCTGATTTTATCCTTTCCTATAGGATCTTTCAACTGGTGTTTTCCACCTAACACCTTCCCCCCAGCAGTCGCCAGCTGCTGTTCACCTACTTTCCTTTCTCTGTCAGGCAAGAAAGTGTTAAACTCTCTTGTCATTTGTTCTTAAGATCCCGATACTGGAAAACTCTGCCTGTTAAATCGACTGCAGCTAGGCAAAGGAGATGTTTTTCCATCAATAGGAGAAATTTTTTTTTTTTTTTTTTAGGGACCATTGAAATAGTTGTAGCAAGACATTTTGTTGCTGTTTCACTTCCCAACAGCTCTTCCTAATAGCTCTTGTCAAACTAATTCCATGCTAATAGAACAATACTCAGAAAGAAGCTGCTGGAGGTGTAACAATAAAAGAAATACGGGTCTCGGTTTGAAATCCTTCGGGTGTTTAACTAGTGTGAAAGTATTTCCATCTCTGATGTGTGAGATTGTTGAACATTTATTCACATCTACTCTTCAGCTGAGTGTTAGTGCTTTTTAACAAGAAAATTAACAGGAATTATCAGTTATCAGAATAAGGACTTGAAGCCTGTAGACCTGTGATTCACTACCTGTGAATATGTTGCAAGGTTACAGAAAGCCCCTTGCAGAAGCAAATGGGACAGAATGTACTCTTCTAAGAGTCTAGAGAAAACAGACACGTTTCCTTTTGCATGGGTTAGAAAACTGGCAGACTAGAGGACACTGGCTTGGAGGCAGGAATATCCTTCTCTGACTTAAACTGTGGGTCCTCTTTGAAAATGGTAAGATTTTATATTCTGCAGAAACGTGTTTTTCAAAGGAGGGGAAGGGAGAAATCTGTAATGGCATAGCAGTGTTTTTCCTTCTTATTTCATTAGCTTGCGTAGCTGTGCCAGCACGTATCCTAGCCAATCTATGTTAAAATAAAAAATAATGCTATCGTTTGCAGGCAGGTTTCCATATGAACAGAAAGAAAGACTCAATAGCAAGAAGCTTCATCAAATAAGGAAATCTCTTTTCTTCAAATATTCTGGTAGGTTAAGATAATTATGCTTTGTTTCTATTCTGTTTTCTGAAAACCTATATAAATGCATTTTATTTCAGGAAAACGTTCACTTTAAAAAGATAATCCTTTTTTAAAAAAAAAAAAAAGAAAAAAAAAAAGTTGGGTTTGCATCAACTTTGAGACACGACTTGTTAAATCAAACCAAGCCAGATACCGCTGTGGTAAAATGAGAAAAAATGTAATCCTCTAAGTTCACATTGTGGCTATTATTCCATAAGTTTGCATGAAATGTGCTTTGCTTCTGATTGAAGCCCAAAGCTGTTGTTTTAAGAGAGATGCTCTTTGGAACCTTTCAGGAAATGCTGACCTGACTGCAGGGTGTATTTCTCCTTTGTAACAAAAGGAAAAATAAAAAAAAAAAAAACTGGCTTTTGCTGGCAAGGAAAAGTGACTTTACTTTTGTCATCAATCAGCTCTGGGTTAAAGAAAGAGGATGCCTCTTGGGTGAACTCTTAAAATTTAACACATTTCTAGCTGAGGGGCTGGTTTTCAAGAGCTATTGACAGCTATGGAATAATTGCAGTTAAAATATTCCTAATCAACTACGGTTTCAATCCCAGATTTCAGAAGAATTCAGTGAGGAAACTACGATTTCTTTATCACTAATGAGAACTTCCATTGTCTTTGTGGCTGTAAATCAGTAGATTAGGCTACTTGTCTGAATTGGGGTAGTTGTTAAAGAACCCGAAAGCTTGGATCCCATTTTCGATATGATTTGAGGATCAGAGCTGAAATCTTGGAAACTGAAGTAACTGTGAACAGGTGTCCATTATCACTTAAATGTGACTTGGATTGCTTAACTGAAGGATATAGAAATGTGATGATTTTTTTCCAGAAAATTAAAAACATATTTCTTCTTACAGCCATTTTACCAAAACTTTGGGTTTGTGGGTGTTTGGGAGTTCTGGCATTTTCAAAGAAACCCACAAAATGTGACGTGAAGTGGAAAGTTGAAGCACCAATTTGTTAAGCTAAAACAAAATAGGCCATCTAAATCTATTGAAATATTTTATTTCAAAATAGATTCATGTAAGTGATAGAGTGTCCTACACAGATACATGTCCTTATTCTCTTGAAATCAATTGATCTAAGTAAAAACTTGCACTTAGCTATGTTTTCTAGGATTTCTTAATTATTATTTTTGGTTGTCTTCAGTTGTTTTCAATTCTTTTTTGGAAGAAGAATTTCATGACCAAGTAGATAGTACAGTATTAAATGGAAAAAGCCTTTTTCCATCTGCCTCAACCTCTTCTGCGGAAACTTTGCTGTGATTTCTGTTTTTAAATTCCTTTAATAAAGAATTGGCTAGCTTAATGGCTGAGATTAAAACATTGTGTGTCTCAAAAAAAAATAAAAAAGATATTTGGAAAGTTCCTCTAGGAGATTTTTTCAAGTGAAGTAACTAAGAAAGCTCAGGCTGTTCAAAGAATTAGCAGAGGCCCCTTTTCTGCTATATCAAGGAAATGCTAGGTGTTTGACCGAAACCACATATCAGAACAGCAGTGGTGAGCTCAGTGGGACTCTGCAGCGTGTGTTCATTTTCTAGTCAGTGCTAACCTGGAGGAGGAAGGAAACAGGGGGCTGGCTCAGGGGACTGGTCCCTTCCTGCAGGTCAGTGCTGACCAGACTGATAGAGAAAAGCAGAGCCTGGGGCTGGTACAGGAATTTTGATAGCTGTTAATGCTGCACGTTTTAGAGGTGTGTGTAGAGCTTTGCTAATCAGTCTCAATACCAAAGCTGGCTGCCATTACTTCCTGGCTTCCTTTGGAATGGAAACCATAGCTGAAGAGTAGTCCTGCAGAGCAGTATTAGTTCTTGTCTTGATGGGTTTTGTTCAGCCTAGGTAACATCCCAAGCTGTTTTTTCTCTTGCAGCCTTTACTGTTCATTATTCTAGTTGAAGCGCTGCCTTGATACAGCCTGCCTAGGAAACCTCATTTGAAGAACAGGGAGAGGGCTCTGCAGGACCATGAAAATACAGCAGTAGGCCTGTGGGACACAGATGGCTCTCTTCTGTCCCCATGTACCACGCTCTGAAGGGAGGACACCTCCTCTGTTGCCATCCCTGCTGGAGCTAATGAAGTTCAAGTCCACCATTTAGCGTGGTACTAATGATCTGCACAGGTGGTTTCTGACAGGGAGGGCAGGAGAGGATCTCCAGGTCAGACTGGAATGTTCAGGCCCCATAAAATAGCCTTGCTATCTTTCAAGGACTCCTATAACATAAGGATCGAAGTCGTCGTTACTGTACTTTATTACTTAACAGCTCCTCTCAGAGCGCTGGACTTTCATTGCGCTTGGCAGCTCCAGCTGAATGGCTAGTCTGGTGGCAGATGAATGTGGGCGTGCTTATATAGCCCTGACTAAAGATAAAATTGCAAAACACACAGAATGCTTATCATTCTGCACCTCCGTCTAGCTAACTCTGCTATTTGTGAACGCAGCTTACTCACCGGTGTGGCTTAACCCTGGCAGGCAGCTTGTACCACGCAGCCTCTTGCTTGCTCTCCCCGGGTGGGAGAAATCAGAAAGGTAAAGGTGCAAAAATTCATGAGTTGAGATGAAGACAATTTCCATGCGTAACAGTTTCTTAGGAAGATGAATGCCATCGTTTCCCGTGTCACCTCCTTCCTCCTCCTTCACCCCAGCTTTTGTTGATGAGCCATATGTTGTGGAATCTTTCTTTGGCCAGCCTGGGCCAGCTGTCCTGGCTGTGTCCCCTCCCAGCTTCGGGTACACCCCCAGCCTCCTCGCTGGCAGGGCATCCTGAGTAGTAGAAAAGTCCTTGGTAACTGCAATGGTTAAAAACATCAGTGTGTTATCACCGTTTTCATCAAAAATCCAAAACACAACATCACGCAAGCCTCTGTGAAGAAAATAAACCCCATCCCAGCCAAAACCGTGAGAGTAACACAAGTTCATGCATTTTTATCAATGGAGGAAAAGCTCATGCTTAATTAGAAGCATGCTAAATCCTTCACCGGTTTGTGATGTCTGTGCACGTACACTGGGCTCCAGATTTCATCAGTGTCAATCACCGAGTGCATGTGTGTAAACATCACATGTGAAGGAACAGCATTTTTCATGTCCAGACTTAAATGAATAAGCAAAATCTAGTCTATTGCTTGTTTTAATGACAACATACTAAAAGTATTGTGTTTTTTTTGTTGTTGTTTTTGTTTTTTTTTCCTGTGCATCTACGCCCACTCAGCAGCTGTTATATATTAGTGTTATGCTTAAACTGAGTTTAGTCTTTCTGGAAACCCTCTAAATGCAAAAGCAGTTATTGAATTAGATCTTTAAATGAAGTAAATTTAGCGCGGTAAACTTTAGCTGTTCTCTGGCAGCAGGCTGTCCTTGTTCCGTGAGCTAGTTTCCTGCAGAAAGGCTCAGTTCTCAGGAGGCGTGCAGCTACCTGCAGTGTAGTACAGGGCTGTTGCAGCTGCTGCCTTTGGGGCCAACTGCTCTTTGACACATCTACAAAACTGAGATGGCACTTACCAAAATTAAATGAAATTGAAGGTCGTGGTCAGCAGGTGCCAGTCTTCCAGCAAAGCTGCACATCTCAGCCGTCCAGCCCAGCAATTAATTTTGAGGACTGGCAATTATAAGAGTTTAATTTATTCTTCAAAGACCAAGCACATCTTCAGGCCAGCACAAATGCAGATTTGCCATCTCCATTTTAAGAAAATTGAAAACACTTCTGGAGCATCTGACTTCCTAAACCTCTGCAGGTCAGAGGACACTAGGGAGAAATGGTTACGCAGAGAAAAGCCTTTTACTTTTCTGTGCAGCGTGGAGTCGGTGTCTGCGTGAGTCACAGCATCTCTGAAGCAGCAATGCATGCTTGTCATCTGTTCTCTGCAGTTTCTCTTTGGAGCTTGACGGGGATGATGCATCTGTCACGTTGCCCGCTGGGGTTTAAACAGAGCGATGGAAACTTCCAGAGAAGTTTTGCAAACACGTTGGGTTCCAAAGGATTTTTGGCATTTGTGGTTACTTCGTAAGAGGAAGCAGGCTGCTATGTTTTCAAGCACTGAGCAGAGCATTTCGCCTGTCTTGCTCTGTTGCAAATAAACACGAGTGAAATGTTATGCGTGCCTGGAGAGCCTTGTGATACAAACTGGGCAAAAATTGGGGATTTCTGAAGAAAAGGTGGGTTTCTGACTCATTCTCACAGTTCTTCTGGAGGTGTCCTGTAGCACAGCCAACTAACAGTGGTACTGAGAACATGCAGGCTTCTGTAACTACAAGCTACTGCGTTTAGCAGAGGGAGGTGGCGTATTGTGGAAGGGTGTGTGGTGTGGTGAAAATATGAGTGTCTCACGCAAAAATAACTTCCCTAATGCAGACTCGTGCAATTGCTTCTGTGGAAAACAGCTGGGTCTTCAACAGGTAACGCTTCTGGAGGAGCATTGATGCAGTTACTTAAAGGAAAGCCGTTCTCTTTTGTAGTAAATAATGTTGGTTTGTGGAGGTAATTTGAGACATTGGTTCTTTTGGGATGTAGTTAGAAATTGAGGTTTAACACCTATGTTGTGGGGGTTTTTTTTGTTTGTTTTTTGTTTTTTACTTTAAAATTCATCTCTTTACAAGAAAGAGTGGAAAGCAAGGGTACTTTGACTCCTGTGTTTGTATCCACGTCGACACATCCACACACAGAAATTAACAGGCAAGACAGGCAGGCCCAAATACTCCTGAGATTTTGCGTTAGAACTAATGATTACTGTAAAAACTGTATTTCATATTGAAACTATACCATGCTTGCTGCTTATAAGAGCAGAAGACTTTCAGAGTGCCTCTGGATTTCTGTCCTGGACTGCCTTTGGGAATCACCTGCACAAAGACGGAGACTGCATGCAGGTGGATGATCTAACGCACCGAGTACCTGTGGACCTCCAAACTCAGCTGGAGAGGCTTGGCAGGCAGTGTGGGTAGCTAAAGTTACTGATTTACCTTGATAAGAGGGAAACGATCAAAACAGCAGCCTGAGGGCCTGGAGTACTAATGAATGTAGAAGTGATAGCATGCAAGATTTTCTATAAAATAGCTCTGGGATCAGATTAAGAAATAAAGGTTTTTACCTTTAAGTTAGCTACTGTCTTCAGGTAGCATTTGGCTTTTAACAGTTTTAGTCAGTATTTTGATTCTGGATGCAATTTCTTAGCAATCCTTTATTCCTCTTTCAAGTGTTGTGTGAATTGCAAACCAGATTTTAGGATTTTAAGTGGTTTGTTTGGTATGTGTGAGTGTCAGCTCACGGGGGGGTGGGCAGTGATACAGTTTTTAACAGGTGACAATAAAGAAAGACTGTGAAGGTGCATCCAGTCAGTTTAACAGACTGAAATGCAGCATTTTGTATAAATCATTCCTGGGCAGACGACAAAGACCGGATGCCATGGACTGAGCAGTAGTGAGAAATCATGATTTGTCATTAAGGAGAAATCATTTCTTCTTGCATTCCCTCCACGTGCATCTTAGACACTGGTGAGACTAGATTTTAAACCCTGTGACGTGTTCCCTGGTGATGAGTGGCTTGAGTTTCTGCCTGCTTGGGATGGTGGCACTGGGGCAATCTTGTTTCTAACATTTAAAGCAGATTAATTTGTCCGCAGTGCTATGCGCAGTCCTTGTAATTAGAAAGCTCAAGGCAAATGCCAAGTGGCTGCAGTATTTTTTTGTAAGGCACTTAGTCTGGGTGAAACATCTGTTTCCTTCTCCCTGCGGCTCATTTTGGTGGTTAATATGATTCTAGTGAAATCTCACCGTGACGTGTGCTGCTGTTCAGTGAGGACCTTTCAAACACCTACATGAAAACTAATTGCAGCTTCTGCCATTCACCATCTTTAAAAAAAAAAAAAAAAATCCAAAAGTTTTGTTTTCTAAAATGGCAATTGCTAGTCTCAGTTAAACCTGTGATGGAAAGCTGTGGCAGAAAGTACGTAAAAACATGGGGTTCTTTGGCATTGTCCATGCCATGCATGCTGAGAGACCGCTGTCTGCAGATATGACTCTTCTTCTGCCATCTGTTTCTGTCCCCAACATGAAGAGCAAAGAGAGTGCAGAGCTCAGAGGGGAGAAGCCTATAAAAAGATATAATGTTTATATTATTTTGAGTCTCTCTTCTGCATGAATTCACGCTTTGGTCTTTTGAGTGCCAAAAATTCAGGCTTGAAACACGCTGCTTTTTATGAGCAGAGATAAATTTCCTGTACCTCCGTAGTCCGTTAAAAATCCAGATGCTGGTGAGCAACAGTAGCGGGTACATGACATCCAAAATTTCAGACCAATTTTCCTAATTTTTGCCCCTCCCTGTGGCTGGGTACAGCACCCTCTGCTGTACAGAGCGGTTTTCGCAGTGCTTGCAGTGGGGACAGAACCCGCTGCTTTGTTCAGGTCGTTTTCAGGGCCAGGCTCCCTGACACACATGAAAAGCACCTCTGTGAGCCAGGCTGACCTCTGGCTGGGCTAGCAGGTTGAGCTGAGGTTGAAGATGTTTTGGCAAACAGAGCCTTATTTAGAATTAACGTTTTTTTCCTTGGCTATCAGACTAACCCCGGTGTGTTCGTTAAAGCTCCTCTTTGCAAACAGACGAATACTGCTCGGTGCAGCTGACTGCTGTCAAATACAGAGGTGTTTTTGTCAGTTCCTGGAAAAAAAACACTGACATTTCATTTTGTCTCCTTCATCTCAGGCTCACTCAGTTGGTGTGAGACTGTAGGTCTGGTGAAATCAACAGGATGGTTGTTAGGAGGAGTTTTCCCATCCCTGGCTTGCTGGTACTGTCTGCGCAGCTGAGATGTCGCAGCCGTGACCACCTTCAGTGTTGACTTCGGCTGCTTTTTTTGGCACTGGCACGGATGGGGACTGCTTTCACAAGCACGTCTGTCAGATAGCACAGTACAGTAGCATCTCTATATTTAAGTATCAATCGCAGTCTGTAAAGCAGTGTCTCCAAAGCCACCAGTCCAACTTAATAAGACAGCTCTTGCAATAGAGGGCAAGAAATGAGTGCTTGTTGTTAGGATGCCTCCCGTTGTGATGGTAAAATCCCCCTGAAGGAGGTAGAAATACCCATGGCGTGAATTTCTTGTTATGACAATGCTGGTTCAAAGGACAGAGTAGCTCAGTTAATTGATTGTCCCAAAGTGTGTTTAAGCTGCTTCACTGCCAGGTAAGATTACAAACCAGAAAACTAGTCAGGAAAAAGAGTCCCGTAAAGAGAGACCCAGTATGTTTGAGCAAATACAACTATATATGCACATATATTTTAAGGTCAATGTTTGAAGAGCTCTTCGCCCAAAACCTGAATCCGATGCTGCGTATAGAAATGAAATTGTGTGTTTATCTAAGCCATTGGGATGTAATTTTGGTTTAGGCCATGTTAGCACAACTAATCCTTTCAGTGATGTTCAGCTTCTGCCAATTCAGTCAATGGACTAATTGTGTGAACTGAAGCATACAAGCACAGCAGTGCTTTATGTACTGCATCTCACCACTTCCTGACCCTGTCTCACTGCACACTACCTTCTTGCAGTCCTCTAGCCAGATCTGTTGTAGAGTTAGAACTGCCCAGCTTAATTTCCGTGCTCTGACAAGCTCCTTTACGTTGCAGGAGGCCAACTTTTATAGCGCATCCATAGGAAGCGTCTCCACTACAGCCTTTCACTGCGCAGGAGGCAGACTGAAGATGTAGGCAGCTGGCAAATGTGAAAGCAATGAAGAGGTGTTGTGAGGTTGACAGTGCTTTTTATAGTACGTGCGTTTTCTGGGAAGGACATAAGGGAGATAAACAAGAGATGATTGTGGCAAGCTGAGAAGCAGCTGTAGCAGACCAAGATGTTCCAAAGAGAAGATCACTGCAAGAAGGTAAGGTTGCCAACTTCGTCCTGTCCTTTTTCCTGCTGCTTGAATATTTTCTTCAACATCAGCAATTCCTCCTTTGAAAACACTGTTTTCTGGAGAATCCTGCAAATACTCAATAGCCATCCAGCATTATTTTGGGGAAAATAATGATAGTATTTTAAAAGCTTGCTCTAGTCCCCTCAATTCCTCCTCTTCTTTTTTTTAAGTAAATCTTCAGACTGCTAAAATATTGATAATAGCTAAAATATCAGGAATGTCAGTGGATAATTGCTGCATACAGACTAATAGGCCAGCAAGACACTGAAGTTGATTAAAAAAAGAAGTCCTACAGAAGTCTTTGACTTGACCCTAGAAATAACTCTGAAAAGCACGTGCTTTCTTAGATAAACTGTTTTTACCTAGAGGTCTTCCAGAAAGGATGTCTGACTAATGAGGCTACAAATCTCAGTTGCAAAAACCTGCCGTAATGGCATGCAAGCATCCAAGAGGAGACTGGGGAGGGCTTAATTTGATTGTGTTCGAGTCTAACTATGCAGTCTCACAGTGTAATCTAGGATGTTACTCAGCTTTGCTCTAAGTCTACTGTCAGACAAATAAATGAAGAAGTTCCTTTCATAGGTCTGGACTTGTGCCAAAACTGAGGGATTTTGAAAATCCCACTGGTAGTGTTGTCAGCATAATTGTTTTAACGCAGCTTACGTCTAGATCAATATTGATGTTAAGTCATCTAATTTTTCTTTCCTGTTTTTAACTGTTCTCAAGGAAGTCTTATTAAAAAAGAAAATAAAAAAGATTATGTTCAGAGTGTTAGCTTTGCTTATTTTTAAAAGTGCCTAGGCTGATTTTCCCTAAACCTCCTCTTTGGTCTTTACTACTGGGCAGAGAGCATATGTGGAAAACAGAGTAGTACGAGGCGTTGTTGCAAGACCTTTTTTTAATGTTACCAGAAACCAAAGAGGGCCTTAAAATGATGATATAGTCTGCAATGATGACAGCCTGCTGGATGGAAACAAAGCTTCCCCTGATTTTGAGTAAGACATGATCTGAATGCTTCTGAAAAACCCTGTCTCTAGTTCTTTGTGTTTATGGGAGCACTTGGGAGGATGTGTCAAACCAAAGCAGAGTTTCAGCAATTGGCCTTGATAGGATTCTAGTTTCTTTCTGTATTGTCACCTGTTAAAAACCTTGTCACTGTTCCCTCTTGGGTTGACACTCACACGCACCAAACAAAATACCTGGTTTGCAATTCGTAGCCTCTAGTAGGAGCTAGTTCTAGAAACTAGAATTGCTGCTCCAGAGCTTCGTGTATTTGAACAGGACCACATTTGCCACCTGGTGTTTTGGAAGAACATGCCTGGAAGCTGAAGCGTGTTGTATATCCATGGGACTGCCTGCCTTCAAAGTGTGTGCGCTCCAGGAGCTGAGAACTTGGAGGGCCAGCGGTGCTTGGATGAGCTGAGCCACCCTAGCACCTGACTGGGAAGTAACAGATGATGACTTCCTGGTATTCCTAAAGCATGACAGACTCTGAGGCCTGGATTAGGTTTTTCATTGGCAATGGGGCCTGGTCATGGTGTTAAAATGAAGCACGTGCATGCAGGATGGTCTGCATCCAGCACCTCCTGGATGTTAGCACGAGCACCTCACAGATCTAAGATCCCCCAGAGCAGCTGAGAAATGACAATAAATTCTTAGGATGCTCCTGACAGTGCAGACTGACTGACCAAATTCTAATGTGCCTGAACGACTGTCCTTGTCATTTGTCTTTCAGGTCCTCAGGCTCCATCAGACACCAGCTGAGCATGTTGCAGCAGTGCAGGTGTTACCATGAGGATCAGGAGGTGTCCTGCCTGCTCTGCAGCTTGTCTTCTGGTCCTGCTAGGTAAACACCAGAGATAGCCCAAAATGCGGGCAGAGTACACATTTTAAGAGGGCTGACAAGCCAGTTCCTGTCCATACATGCATCTGTGGAAGAGTACTCTAAATCCAGGGGCCTCTGTGGCACTGCATGGATGTAAGAACTGTTGCACCTCTCACCTTAGACTCTGCTTTTTGAGAAATGATGCTCCGACGAGGGTTTATTATATTTCTCCCCCGACTCGTAGGCCTGCTGGTGGTGGCCTGTTGCTCCGTGTCTATCGTTTACATGTTGGCTTGCACGCCCAGGGGTGACAACGAGCAGCTTGCCTTGCCCAGGGTGCACAGTCCGACTGCGAAGGAGGGGTACGAAGCTATTCTGCAGGAGCGAGAAGAGCAGCACCGCAACTACATCACCAGCTTGAAGAAACAAATTGCCCAGCTGAAGGCTGAGCTCCAGGGCAGGAGCGAGCAGCTTAAGAACGTGCAGGACCAGTTCCCAGACCCCTTGGACGTTCGGCTTGACCCCGGTAACCCAGAGAAGGCCCAGGCTAACCTGCTGGCTTTCCTCCGTTCCCAAATAGACAGAGCAGAGGTGCACAGCGGCGTTAAGCTGTCCACGGAGTACGCGGCCGTGCCCTTTGAGAGCTTTACCCTGCAGAAGGTGTACCAGCTGGAGACGGGGCTGACGCGCCACCCAGAAGAGAAGCCCGTGAGGAAGGATAAGCGAGATGAGCTGGTGGAGGTGATTGAGTTAGCTGTTGGGAGTCTGAACAATCCGGAGGGAGACAGCAACGCAAAGCGCCGTGTGTACACAGCCTCGGACTTCATCGAAGGTTTGTGTGCAGACAGCGGGTTGGAGTCTGCATGCGTGGTGCTGCTGAGGGGGTGTGGTGTGACAGCACGTGTGTCTGAGACAGCATTAGTGCTGCAGAGTGCCAGCTTTTCTGGGGAGCTGGACTTAGGGACAACAGAGCCTGTCAGTCTCTCATAGTGACCACCAACGTGTGCTTTGGGTTCTCTAGTCATGGTCACTTCAGAGCTGACAAAGCAAGGAATAAATCACGGGCTGTAATCCCACCTCTGTCACCACTGTTAAAGTTGGCACTTCCAGGTCAGACCCAAACTCCGGTGTTGCCCTCACTCCACCTGCACACTTCCACTCGGGGCCACAGGGTGGTGGTGAGACAGGTTCTGAGGGTGGCAGCTGAGGAGCTCAGGAACTCAGCTGATACTACCTGTAGCCTCAAAAGGCTATGGAAACCTTAACCTTCAAAAGGAATCTCCCATACTGGGGGTGGATTCTAAACTGAGCCCTTGTGTCACCTCATTTAAGAATCCGTGGCTTACCCATTCCGTGGTGAAGTAACTGGGGGGGGGAGAGTCCTGCACGTGGCTCAGAAGCCTTTGAGTTCTGCAAGGAGTTAAACAGACACTTGTCTTCACTCGTACATACGATACTGAGGCAGTCAGCGTGGATTTTTAAAGCGCCACTTCTAACAACCAGTTTTTACATCCTGCCTTCTGTCCCTCTGAAATGCCTCCTTGTTTCCAGCCAGGTGCTTTCTCCTAGGCAGAGGCACCAGATGTATTCCTGGAGTTGTGAAGTCTGAGCTCTGAGTTAAAAGGACAGGGATGTTTGCAGCAGAAACATATAGGACAAGAGTTCACAGATCTTGTTTCCAAGGGCTCACGACCATTTTCTTATCGACTAAGAAAGCTTACATCTTGTCTTGTAATATGGCCGTCCTAGTTTCACTTCATGGGAACCGTTACATTCCCTATTTGTCGTTCGGTAGTGTTGTCTGTAAGAGAGATTTAATCCACAGCTGAGCTAGCTGAGTCCACCTCTTATGGACTGGCTGCTTTGTGCTGAACACAAGCCCCTGTGCTTATCCCAAATGACTACCGATTTTGCTGTGGATTGTTCTCCTCACCTAGCCTTGATGAACAGAGCAAGATGCATCCTGCATGTGATGACCGAACTCGTGCTGTTGTGCAGTGGCCAGTTGTTCCCGGCCGCTCTGTGTGTTTCTCTGGTGACCGTGGTGTGCAGAGGAGCAGATTCCTGAGGCTGCGCCAGGTCACACCTGCAGGTGGGCAGGTGCCTCCCACAGCCTGGGCACGAGTTGGTTAGGCTGGAGGCCCTGCTGAGGCAGGGCCTCACTCTCTTCTGGTCCCAGCATTTCTTCCATGCCAGCCAAATTCTTCTTGCTCAGAGATGGGACAAGGGCATGGGCAGAGAACTGGAAAGTTCTCCTGTCTCCTAGCAGTTGAGTGCAGCACAGGGCTACTTGCTTCTAGTCTGCTTCCTGCTACTTGCTCCGTTTATCATTTCAAAATGTTGCCACTGTTTTTTATAGGAGCTGTCATACTCTGAGGATCTGAACAAGCACATATGATTTTTTTGGCACCAGTTGCTTCACAGGGAGAGGCTGAGGAGAAAGGAGGAGACATTTCTTGCTGTACATTTCTCAATATTCCACTGAAGTTACCTTTCTCTTAGAGCCTGCCTTTATGCACACACAACCCAGGGGCTTTGCCTGCTTACCTGTGCTGTCCTTGAGGAACAAGGCAGAAACTGATGTGCAGGCAGGCGTGTGGAAGGGATGTGTGCTGCAGCTCTGCAGTGCTGGCTCTGTGGTTTGTTTTCATGCACTAATTGCCTCGTTGACTTTCACATTCAGTAATGAGCGAATTCAGAAGGAGGGAGCCTCGCCTGCAACTCGGTGTGAGCTCAAGAAACCTTCCTTGTGTCTTCCCCTGCAAGACAGGTGCCTCTGTAAACGAAAGGTAACAAATCCTCATTCTTACTCAGCTGTGCAGACTGATTTGTTTGCAAACGTAGGGATCCACGCATTCAATCTGGACACAAAGAGCTGATTTGGCAGAAGATTTCCCTGCAGAGTTACTTTGGAAGTTTGTCACCTCTTGGCAGTCTTTCCCACGTCCTCCATTCTCCAAGAACAGCAAAAACTGCAGACAGAAGCACAAAACAAATCCATTGTGCTGTATATCATGAGGAGAAGAGAGAGGGGTTCCAATTCTGCATTTCACGCATCAGTTGGACCCAAAACTTGCTTTGGAGACAACCCCTGTGTAACAAGTTCCGTGGATTTTGTGGCAGCTTCTGGCTGCTTCGCACCAGTTGAGCAACACAGCAACCATGAGTAGTGTTACCCAGCCAGCAGAGCCAGCTGTTTCCATTTTCTAGAGCCGCCCCATGTAGCTGGAGCTTCCTGGGAGATGTGACCCAGTTCTGCATTGGAAGTAACACTTAACCCTCTTTTTATCATCCAGCTGCTTTAGAAACAGCAGCACACATGAGCTGCATGCATCCCTTATGTTAAAGGTGGGGTTCCTGCTTTTGCCTTCAGGTTGGGCAGGTGGAGGGATGACACACAAATCAGGTAATTGTGGTCAGAGATGGCTTCAAAACCTGAACTGCTGCTGTTGCTGTGAGACTTCTTTGTTTCTACCAGTTCAGCAAAGCCTGTGTCACCTGCTTTAGTCCTCTTTGCTCAAGTGTGCTGCTGATCCTGACTATCACTGGCATATCGAATGATGCAAGTAAGCGGTCTTTGCTTGAGGCTCTTGTGTGGATTTCTTTATTCTTGTGGCTTGCACCTGGTGCCTGCTATCACTTTTTCAGTGCTAGTTCATTGTTAACACGTACCAAAAGGCAGAGAGATGGTGTGCTGCAATAAGCTTCATTAGGGTCTGTATCTCTTTTTATTTTCTCCATTTTGTACCTTTACTATTTGCAGAGTACTTCAGTATTCTTCAAATTCTTACATTTAAGGAGAAATATTTTGTCTCTGTGGCTGTGATCCCTAAAAATAAGCGTTGTATCCTCTGCAGTTTATAGATAAAACTACTTGTGTGTGGGAATTAGACTGTGACCTTACTACCTTACATCTGAGCTAAACTCCTTCTCAGCAGATCTGCAGTTACGTGCAATTTGGCTAGGCTTCTCAGACAGTTCTCCTTCCAGGAGTAATAGCTGACACGTGGTGGAATATTCCAGTTTTTCTCACTCAAAACTGAGAAAACCACACCTTCTCCCTGGAGCCTGAACCATATCCATCTGGCTGCTGCTCTGCTCCGCTTTTCCATTCGCAGAGGCACTTGGGCTGTTCAGCTGCTCTGAGCCTCCCCTCAGCCACCTCGTTCCTCCCACTTCTACACCACGTTCACAGGTTTTCTGCCACGAGGAGTTACTAAGAAACAACATGGAAAAGATCCTAAACAGGCAAAGGATCGTTCTGTTTCCAGGAGAAAGCCAGTTGCTCAGTGGGCAGAGTCGCAGGTCTGATAATTAATTTGTGTAAATTGCAGCAGAGCTGTTATAGATTTGGAAGTCATTAATTTCCTCAAAGACGGAGGTAATAATTTGAAGACTGAAAAGCCTGAGCAGTGTTACAAAAGTGAATGTAATCACTGTCTGAGGATACTCTTTCACAATAGGAAAGGTTTCAATAAAAAAAAATCTGTGGATTGCTTCAGAAATGCCCTGTCACAGCACTGTCAAATATGCTGCATCATAAGTTTTCTACCTGAAGTGTGTGGCAGTCTAGTGATGGGAATGTTAAATGAGGTCTGAGACAAATGAAGAGGAGTGGCTTCGCCTTCTCAAATTGTCACGTACTGGGGATGGGCTACCTGAGGCAGTTTCTCCCAGGAAGAAGACAGGGAGAAAGAATGATGCTCTTCCCTGAAGGATAAGATGCTGTATTTCTCTCTCTGGAGAGGGAAGACCGCTGTAGTATTGAGTCATAAAGGGAAAGCTGAATGCTGATAAATCCTAGAAGTGGTTCCTATGGCATCCAGCAGAATATCAGCAGTGAGCACCGTTCCATGGACTGTTTCTATTGGCAGTGGAAGACCACGAAACTTATGGTCTGTGGAACTGAGGCTAAAATTGGCATTCACTGAACAGCATTTTGATAAGACTGCATGACTGTGTGCTAGCTCTCACTTCCATATAGGTCTCTGAAGCTTGCTTGCCTGCCCTGATGTGTAGAGCTTGGGTATTTCCATTTCTTCAGAGCGCCCAAGGAATTGCTGTTCCAAAGACTTTACTGCTCTTTAGTCAGTCCTTCAGCCCAAGTCCCTTTTTTTTGCTCTCACTTGTCCTTTTGCTTTGTGTTAGGGCTAGTCTCTGCTGACCCAGGGCTTCTGGTCACTTACCTTTTTATATTGGGTTTCCACAGGCCTTTTTTCTTGCCTCTGAAAGGAGCAGTGCAAATCCTGAAACACAGCTGCTGTAATGGAAGCAAGAGGTGATGGATTAACCTTCTTTTGCCCATAGTGAACATCTAGCCTTTCCAAGGTACTCTATTTTCAGGAACAACCTTTTCAGGAAAGGTTTTTTGTTTTTGTTTTCGGAGCCTTTTTCTTCCCCTCCTTGTAGTTTATTTCTTAAACTTGAGACTGTTTGCATCTTTGAGTGATGTAAAAATTCCCAGTGGCGTAAGTGAAGCTGTGCCTTTGGAAATGGAAAAAAATCTTGTGAAAAGCAGGATGTTCTGCTGGGTGAGTCCCCACAGTGACTCAAGACACTCAGGCTCATTTCCAGGGCTTGCTGTCTGACCTTGGGCAAAGCACTTTGTTCCCTGTTTCTAAAAAAGATGCATAACCTTTTGGCAGTTTAGGTGCTTATCCTGTAAGAAAGGAAAACAAGCGGTGTAAATGTGAACTGAGAATAGCTGCGTTTAATTAAACTCGCATACAGTTCTCTTTAAGATAAAATGTGAAGATTATAAATGCCCGGATTATCACCTTGCACAAAGAAGCCTTGCCTTCACCTAGGTTGCTTCTCTTCAGCTGTACTAGAAATCTTCAAGCAGAACAGAACTGAGGTGTTGCAAGAAGCCCCTGCTGATGTTTGTATAGCACTAGGAGGGGGCCCTTGGGTCACCACGTGCAGTCTGCTTTAAGCTGCCTCTTGTTTGTTTGGCAAAGCTCCCCTCATTCCTCTAATACAGTATATATCTCTGGGGAAGAGGTGCTTATGGGGTCATTGTTTCTTGGCTGGAATAGGAGAGGATGTAGAGAAGAGTTTTAGATATTGCCTGGTAGATATTAAGTTGGTTTATTTAATTTGGACCTTTGTTGTTGTGACAAATGTTAATTCACGATGTCAAACGTAAAACATTCCTATCCATTTCTCTCTGAAGAAAATGGAAATAGATTTAATTAATTTTGTTCGTTTGTTTAGCTTAATAACTTTTAGTCAAAAGGCTATGTTACCCTGCCACGGCACAAACTTCCTTGGCAAGACCTGTGTTCAAAAACTGTAAATGGGTGCACCCAGCCATACGCTCGGATTGGCAGCAAGCTTTCTGTCAGAATAAGCAAGAGAGCTGAATTGAAAGCCCCGGTTTCCATCCTCTGACCACCAGGAGGAGGAAATGCATTTGGTCACCATTCAGATGATCTCTAGTGCAGGTTCAAATTCAGTAACAGATGTAGTTTATGGCCTGTACCTTGGGCAGACTGTGTAGAAAAGGCTAGGGGGAATCAAGGGCACAGTTTTACAAGATTGGCAGCAAAATATTGACGGATCTGCTATCTCATTGCATTCATCTGCTATGCTTGGGGAACGGAGCATTTGTTGAATAAGCTTCTTTTAAAAGTAAAACACAAAGGGAATGGCAGATAATTTTTCTGCATATAATACTAACTAGCTGAAGTCCTCACTTAAGAATAAACACTTAGACAATGGTAGTGAAGATGAGGCAGTCCACAGAACTCGTGCTAGATAAAACCACACCTCATGAATCTGTTGGATGGTCTGGGCACATCAACGTAAGACCTACAATGCAAGATGAAGAGCTTGTATCACTTGGCCATTCAGAGGAGGCTTTGACCTTGACTGCCACAAGAAATTTTGGCAGAGCCAATGATGTACAGGTCAGATGCACAGGAATGTTATACATCAAGGAATGACTAAGATGAAAGAAAAAAAAAGCTATTGTTTTGGTTAAGCTGTTCTTCATAATCAGATGAGAAGGAAAAAAAATCAAGCTGAGGCATTTTCTTCCAGCTATGTTTTCCTTGACTCCTGAATTTCTGAAGAGATGGAAAGCAATGCTATTACACTATTTTTACAGCAGGTGTAACTACTTAGAGCTAGCATTTCATTTTTCCTTCTTAAACCTAGTGGATCTAAGAAAAAGCTGTATGCACTGCAGGCCATGAAGCATCATGTTGATCAGATAAAATCTCTAGCCTTTTTGCCAACTACATTGTGTTTAAAGTATTGAGAGAGGGAGTTAGGAGACTCTTATCAAGTAGAAATAGAGCGCTGATGGCATTAAACTAGACTGCTACTTAGTGTCTTTGCTAACCATGGTGCATTGGGCAAATTAGCTAAAGCAAGAAGCCTTGGGCCCCTTACCAAGGTCAGTCTCCTAATAAGAGTGTGAGCCTATCTTAAGGAACTGGCAGAAACTGGTCCTGCGGATGGACAAGAGCTGAGGAGCAACCGAGTCTCACAAAGACAAGAGGTCAACTAGCGGTGACGAGGAAGAGTCACCAACCTTCATCCCCACGACCCCCTAGGACCACCACCAGGAGACACTGCCCAAGCGCAGATGGGAGGAGCTTATGGAAATGACTCCTTGGAGCTAATTTTAATATGAAGCAGGGACAGGTTATGAATATGTATAGGCGCATTGTGAAACCTCATGCATATGTAACTCTTTGCATATAACCATGGCAAATTGCCACATCAGGTGCGCACGATTTTGGTGGGACTACGCCCGTGCTGCCCAGCACTGAATAAACATACCTACTTTACAGTCTTACTGATTGTGGGGTCTGTTTTCTGCAAGTCATCATCAGAATAGTATTTCAGTAGGACGTGACCATTATTTTTACAGTTCATGCCAGCTCTCAGCGTGGGACTAATTTCACTCATGGAATGTGTTAAAAGCTCATTCTATATAGGAAATAAATGCATCCAAAAGTACTGACCACCTAGTGTAGGAAATCCTGTCCAGAAACATGTCTGTGGACTTCCCTTACCTTACCACCTGCTCTGATGCAGCAACTTAGCCACATCTGCAGTTTCTTTGAGCAGAAGGTACAGAGCACCTCCCAGAAATTAGGAAATTAATGTGTTGATCAGGAAATTGCTTTTCTGAGAGATGGCTTAGCTGCTCACGCTGCAGAGAGGCAGGTTGCCTTTCGCAATATCTGCATCGCCATTACCATGCGTGCTGTGTGCTGGGGTGGAGGCTGCATGCCTGCGGCATGCCGTTGGATCAGTCTGAAAACTAAGGACAGTATGTCTGCTGGGTTACGCTGTGTGTGAGCAAACGGTAACCTTCGGGGGTTTGTAACTCAGCCAAGGCTAGGAGCGTGCTCGTCAGAATACCAAATGAGTCCTGCAGCCCAGGCTGTGTTGCTGCCAGAGTGACCGCCTCCTCCAAGCGATGGCAAATTGCATACTGCTTTAATAGTAAATGTCTCGTGCCCCTGCTGCTTTTTCAGCTCAGGTGTAGCACATTAAGACTGCATCCTTCCCCCCCACCCCAGAGCCTGTCTTTAATTCAAAAACTTCTCTATTTTGTCTTTATGAAGGGATCTACCGCACAGAAAAAGACAAAGGCACGTTGTATGAGCTGACTTTCAAAGGAGACATGAAACATCAGTTCAAGAAGATCGTTTTATTTCGGCCATTCGGTCCTGTAATGAAAGTCAAAAACGAAAATCTCAATATGGCTGACACACTTATTAATGTCATTGTGCCCTTGGCCAAGAGAGCCAGCAAGTTTCGGCAATTCATGCAGAATTTCAGGTGGGTCTCTGTTCCAGCGCTGCCTCTGCTTTATCTTGCTTGTCTTACTTGCAAAGTAAGATGCAATTTCAGGAATTATCAAGACCTCCCTCGGTAAAAGTTATGCTACTTTTACATAACATCTCACTGTGCCATTAAGAAATCATTTTTGAGATTATAGAGACTGAAAGGCATCTGGTGCTTAATGCACTGTTTAGCAGTAAAAGCAATTGTATTTCAGTCATCAGGGTTTCTAATTTGCACGTACCTGGCTTATGTGTCTAAATCTGGTTTGTTGGGGCACACACTATTACGTGGCACTTGTAAGGATATCATGCCATTAGTAGCAGAGGAACGTTGCAAGTGGAAAAAAAGGGATTTAGTGCTTCCAGACACTTTGCCAGGCCCTGTTTGAGAAAGAGATTAAGGCAATAAGAGGCAGAAAGGAAATGTATTTGAAATTCAGGATAGTTAGTTTTAAATTCCTTTTCTTTTTTGGCATAGAGGTGCTGTTTGGAGGGAAAACTTAATTGAGATATAGTTTTACATAGCTGCCCAGAAAAGACTGTCTTAGCAACAGATACTGACTCCTGCAATGGGATTTGTTTTGCTAATTGCAGCCATCTATAAATAGGCTCCTTGTCTAAATTAGCCATCTGATAAATGCTTTTTTGGGATGGGAAAATTCACCCTCTGGTCATGCTGATCTCTCTGCTGATGATAGGAGAAATCTTGCTGACTAAACACTGTGCAAGTGAGGCATGATGTCTATTGCTAGGTCAGATTGGTTGTACCCTTAGGCTGTTGGCTTGATCTCCAGTTGATATTAGATTTTAGGAAACATTCCTTAACAAAATGCCAAAGCTCTGAACTTGGAAATATCTGTTATAAAAACAAGGTTAAGAGGTAGAGGTTGTATAGCTTCTTTAAAACCCTCTTCTCGTTCTTTACACATTCTCTGAAGTGCTACATTCGATGCCTGCCTGATCGTTCTTGTGGCTGAGTGGGCTGTTTGGGCAGTGTCCTATTATTATAGCAAACACCACTGAGAGAGTGGATGATAAATGTGCCTCAAATATAGTCTGGGGTTCCTTCTGACAGGCAGTGAGCCCTTTTGTCAGTACAGGGACCCTTGTCAGTGAGTCATGCCCTCTGGAACGCCTTCCAAGATCCACCCTACTCTGCCTTCAGCTAGTGCTGGTTTTTGAAGAAAGCTAACTTGCAGGACAAGTCGTAAATCTGTTTCTGTTTTCTAGGGAAATGGGCATTCAGCAGGATGGGAGAATTCACCTCACTGTAGTTTACTTTGGAAAAGAACAGATGAATGAAGTCAAATCTATACTTGAAAATACCTCCAGGTAAGTATCTGTGTGGCTGATGTGTGCTGTTCAAACACAGCGATCGTACCGTGAATTGGAGGCTAATTAGCTGCCCAAATTTGTAGCTGTGCCAAAACGTCCTTGACTGCATTGGAGAAAACATTCTTTTGCTTCTATCAGATAAAAGCAGCATTATCCTGGCAGTCCCAGATTTGCAGTTTCATGGTACTGGTCTTTAGGGCCACAAAGCAGATTTTACTGAATTTACCTCAGTGCAGCTTTTCTTCCAAACTGGTAACGGTGCTCAGGCCCAAACTTTCTTAGTGCTTTTGAAGGTGTCTTTTTAACTGTTAGGACTGAAGTCTGACTCCCAGAGTCAGGTGCAGACAATTTCAGTAGAGCACACGGGACCTAGATGGTTTTGGCCATCTAACCAAAAGATCTTGGCTAGATCTTTTGTAGCCCTTTGTTATAATCTCCACACTGGAAGAAGATCCTTATATAGACACGGTAATATGACCACAGGTATTTTATATCGGCCTGCTGGCAATATTTTTGTCTATCTAAGCCTTGTTGGGGTGAGATCTTCCCAAGGAAAGTTTCTGACAGGAATACTAGCATAGTAATAAGGGAGTCAAACTCTGGATGTTGACATAGTGGAAATCTCCTCAAGACTTTGAGGTCATCTCTTCCCCTAAACTGCTCTGAAAACCCCAGTACCGTAGGTTAGTTTTTTCATATTGGGTTCCCACCTCCACTTGTATTAGGAGCTGGAAGGAGAATGTAAGTTGCTGACTGTTTTCTTTCTCCTAGATCAGCAAACTTCAAGAACTTCACCTTCATCCAGTTGAATGAAGAATTTTCCAGAGGCAAAGGATTAGACATCGGAGCTCGAGTTTGGAAAGGAAGTAACGTTGTTCTCTTTTTTTGCGACGTGGACATATACTTCACAGCTGACTTCCTGAACTCTTGTAGATTGAACACACAGCCAGGTACTGCTGCTCATTAAGTACAGAGCCTTTCAGCAGGTTTTTAGCTACTGCATAACAGCCTCACCAGAGTATTCTAACATTTGAATTGGTAATGAAGCTGCTGTAAATCATTCTTGAAACTTAGAGAACTAATTAAGACGTATAAAAATTCCATTGCTGCTTGGCTTTTGAAAGGTTACAACACCCCTGCACCCACTGTGAGTGAATTCCTTGCCTTCAGTATCTCTGCGTTCTGGAACCGGATCTTTTTGTTGATTTTATCCTCTCATTCTCATGCAAAGAGCATAGGCTCAGTTGAAAACCGGTATCACTATGTCTGGTTTTGGTCCAGCATGGAAAGCATCTTGGAGGAGCATTAAATGTGTTTTATGCAGCTTTTTAAGAAAATAACTTATTGTCATTTCCAGGAAAGAAAGTGTTTTATCCTGTTCTCTTCAGCCAGTATAACCCCAGTATAATTTATGGCCACCAGGATTCCATCCCATCTTTAGAACAGCAGCTAGTAAGTATATGTTCTTCTGAATGCCTGTTTTTATTTGGACAAAGCTTTCATTTTTTAAAAAGTGCATGTGCTATTGGGTAGCATTTCCCTATTCTTTGTGCACAGCGAGGTATACAAGACATGTACTATGCAGACAAAATTAACTGCAGCAGTCACCTCACTGTAAGTTCTGCAGTCATTTCCCAGGGAAATATATTGGTACCAATTATTTTAACTCTTGTTTGAGATTTTATACATAGAACCTGAGAATTTAAACTCTGTCTGCTTCTCTGTCAGAAGGGATTTTCTAATTAACAAACAACTCCTCCATGGCATGCCTTTTTTTTTTTTTTTTTAAGGATGAAAGTCCATGATGTTGCTTTCATTTCCTCTTTGCACTGAATATTTCATTTCCTTGCATGATCAAAAACTGGTGCTTGCCGGGCACTGCGTCTGTCAGGGCTCATCATGTCCCAGACTGGACACTGTTGTTGTAGTCAAGAGTTTGCACCTCATGCAATCCATCTAGAAAAATGAAGTATGAGTTTGAAAACTAAACCCCAAATATTTTTAAAGGTTTGGATTTTTTTATTTTATTTTATTTTATTTTATTTTGTTTGTTTGTTTGGTTTGGTTTTGTTTTTTTTGGTCTACTGCTCCCTGTGTTACACAACAGGTAGCCAGACAATCTTTTCTTTCTTCTAAAATATAGCATGCTCTAGGCTACTGATGTAGGGAAAAAGTTGTTAAAGATCAAGACTGTGTAGCACCCAGGGATTAAAAAATACTTTCTCATTCATGCAATTGTTTTTAAGCCATCACACTTAAAATTTATTTTTTGCGTTACTGCAGTGTCTGGAAAATTCTTCTCATTGGTTTTGTCTCAGAGGGAAACCTGTTCTGGCAATACCATAGAATTCACATTAGCTCTTCTGTCTGATGAGATCCCATCAGAGGTCCTCAGGCTTGCAAGCACTGTGCTCAGAAAGGAAATATTGCTCAGCTCACAAACTAGCATACATTCCACAAACTGCGTTGTCAGGACTGTGCAAATATTTATAGCTAATATTTGAATCTTAAAATGGGAAGCTTATTTCAGAAAAGCTTCTTGATTTCAAGAAGTATTTCCAATCTCATTTTTATGTAGATTTTTATATTTTCAGCCCATATTAGTTGCTGGGCATGAGGCCAGGTCTCTGCCATTAAAACAAGACAGTTAGATCTCTACCCCAGTATTTGGGCTGCCGAGAAAAAAAAATCCTTCAGAAATGTTTGAAAGAAATTGATTTGTGAAGCAGCCACTTGCACTGATGGGAAATAATAATGCTAATGCAAAAGAGTAGCTTGCTGTAAGGGCATGGTTACAGAGATTCCTTGTCATGGTGCAGACCTGACAGATACAATCTTGTTTCCTTCTCATTGGCTTCTGCAGTGGCTTGGATTTTTCAAGGAGAGAAGAAATGAGAAAAGAAAGAGAGCGACAGGACCAGTAAAATAATAATAATAATAATGATTGCTAAAATGACAAGGAACAGAAAGAGAGAGGCATGAATGAGAAACCAGGAGAGACTGTTTTGGAAGAGGGTTTTTTGGTAAAGGAAATGCTTGGATTTGTAAATCCAGAAATGGAAATCCTGCCTCATCATCTCCTCTAACATTATTGCAAGTGAAGCCAAAATTTTCAAAAATAGCTGCTTAAGGGTAGGTTTTTAACCACCCCTTCAAGAGCATGAAGTATAGCTGACTTCCTTAAGGGATTTAAATACCTGCCCGGTCTCTTGAAACTCTCGGATGTCTCGCCATATGGGATTAGGTCACTCACACACATGAACTATGACCATGTATATTGATGTATATTTTTATATTTGCTTTTGAAAATGATATGCGTGGCCTCTCAGGGCTCTGATTTTTTCTCTGTAACACACTATATTTTCATAGCACACCTCGACGGTGTAGACCACGCATTCATTCTGACAAAGGCTTTTAGAGGTTATATATTCACCACCTAATGTTTTTGTACTCCAGTTTTAGCCGAATTACAACAGTTCTGTAATGAAAATTATTCTTACCACTTTCCAAATTTTTGTCAAAGTTAAGGTAATCAAAAACTTGTCATTAGTGCAGGCAGATTAGAACATCTGTTTTCTTCCAGAGCTCTTGCAGTCCGCAATCCAGATGTCACCATCTGCTCTACTGCAGAGTCTGTTTTCCTGTCTTACCAATACGTTTCTTACATCTGATTTGAATCATGCAAAAACTTAATGATTTTGGAGGAGGATTTACCTCTGAAGAAGCAAACTCCAGAGAGCAGTGGGATATTTCTCCACTTGGGCTACAGCAGCAGGAGTGGAGTGAAACCTGATCATTCTCAATCAGGGGGTTTATCCGTGACAGCTAATGACATGGCCGTTTTTCTGGGCAAAAACATGCTCTGAATATCTACAAAAGCTTTAGGCTCAACAAAAACATTACATGACGTATAATAAATGGGCAGTTGCTCCTATTTCTGACCATGTTCAGCGACTTGTTTCTCTGCTGTTCATGCTGAAAGCTTTTCCGTTCCCATATAAACTTTCCTTTCCCCCCCATGCAGATTATTAAAAAAGAAACTGGGTTTTGGAGAGACTTCGGTTTTGGGATGACTTGCCAGTACCGATCTGATTTTATCAACATAGGTAAGAAAAATATACTCAAATACCTCTGTTGTTTTACTGAAGCTTGGAAAATTGTGATCAGCTTCCCTTTCCTAGGCCAATGTGGCTGTGTCTCTGCTTTGCCGCAGTGATCTGGCTAGATGCTCAGACTGCTCCCAGCTGCCATAGAGATTACCAAAATCTAAGCACTTTTTTAGTACAAATAAATCAATTTTGGCTGGTGGCTAAAGATTTGAGGTTGAGGAATTTGAACGCTTTGTTGTTGGCTGTTTTAAAAGGCTGACTGGAACTAGAGAACAGCTGTAGTGCAATGAATAGCATCACGTTGAGTGGTGGAAGGTATGCATTTCTAGTTGTTATTCTGGGTTTTCTTTGTGTCAGGTGGCTTTGACCTGGACATTAAAGGCTGGGGTGGTGAAGATGTGCATCTGTACCGCAAATACCTTCACAGCAACCTCATTGTGATCAGAACTCCCGTCAGGGGGCTCTTCCATCTCTGGCACGAAAAGCGATGTGTGGACGAGCTGACCCCAGAGCAGTACAAAATGTGCATGCAGTCCAAGGCCATGAACGAGGCTTCTCACGGCCAGCTGGGGATGCTTGTTTTCAGGCAAGAGATTGAAGCTCACCTGCACAGACAGAAACTGAGCAGTAAGAAGACATGAAGCCAGAAAGGTGGGCAAAAAGCCTCTGAATGGATTTATTATTTTTTTTGAAAGGAGTTGCTAACTAGAAAAGATGGGATGAGACCGAAAGTCAATGGGGATTCCAGCAGGCTGGCAGCAAAGCAGATGAGGGAAGTTCTTGCCCTCACTAATTCTGGCTTCTCTTAATAGGGCTTTTAAGTTTTCCATTAGCCTGACTGTCCAGCACTTGCTCCTGGGGGAGACTTGAACACTTGATGAGATTCGAGGTCATGGGGACAATGAACGCTACGTAAATGCCAGTGTGCTACAATAACAAATGGATGTGCTTTTCTGTGGAAATGTTTGTAAGATGTGTGCGGTTGTTTAAAGGATTGACCCTTTGGAGAACCAATAACAATAACGAGTGATTTTCTACATGTCTAAAAAGGGCTGTTCTCAAAACGTATGATTTTCTTTCTGAAAAGAAAACCCGATTGTTAACGATGGTTAAGCTGGAGTGACCAAAAGTCTTTTACCCTTACGGGGCTGGGATGGGGGAACAGCAGCAGTGCACTTCCAGTTGATGCAGAGACAAGAAATCTCAGTGCTTTCTAAAATTCAGAAAGAGAAAGCCTTGCCAGTCAAGTGTGATGTTCAAAAATGCTGCAGGTTAGCATTGGTTCTATTTTGTGGACAGGGAATGAAAAGCAACGAGCCATGTCTGTACCACGTGAATCAGATGGTGTATTCCTGCATTACAGTCCTATAAGTATCTCAAGATTCATTTTTAAATGGAGTTGGTTTTGCTTGAGAATTATGTTGTTATATTTGCGGTTTTCTAATTCTAACCTTACTGGGAAATAGTACAGCCTTCCAACGCTGGGAAAATGCTCTGCAGATCTGTTTTTCCTGTCAATGGGAGCTGGGTTCAGATAACTGAAGTGATGTTACTACAGAACCTGAGTGCTGGATGAAGCTTTATGCTGGAGAAAAGGAAACACGTTTCAACTCGCAGTACTGATTTAACAGGAGACTTTAAACTCTGAACGCCAGATACCAAAATTAATGAACATTTTCTGCCTTTATACCAAAGTTTTCCTTCTAAACCAAATCTAGAATCTTTCCCAGGGCATAGCAAGGTTTTTTGTAATTAAGGAAATAAATTTTTATGGTGGATTACTGGACCCTGCCAATTATTTTATGGTAATTATAGGTGCATCCTAAAAATTAGTTGTGTTAATAGATGTCTTTTTCAGTTGTCTAAAACTGTTGAAGGCATGAGTTATTGCTGTTGTAAAGCACTTTCTTTTAACGCTGACTGCTGTTTCTCATTTTAATCTTTACTAGCCAACAAAAAATGCATGGATTTGGCAATCCCATTTGCTTACCTAAATGCTGTTTCTCCCAGTGGTCTCTGTTTTATAGCTTCAGATTAATTCAGGATGGTCTGAAACTAGGTTCTAACGTGTTCTTTGGCTTGTAAAAGCTGAGGGAGAAGGATACAAGATAACAATGAGCAATGAATAAAATGTCACTTGTCCTGCTGCTGAGCAGTAGGAAGAGTGCTTGTGAACCTCTCTAGAAAGCATTGTGTGCAGAACCTGCAAACATAGCACCTGCCACTGTTAGTACTTCTTCCCTTGACGTATGTTTACAGGTCTTTGCCTTTTGTTAGATGCAAGTGATCTTCATTACACTTCTCTTGCAAAACACCAAGCATGTCCGAAAACAGTGCAAAAATAGACAAGGATCCGATGGAAAGAGAGTTCTGTATGTTTAAAAACAGCCCCCAATGCATCACTTACCACAAAAACTTCAGCGATAGCTCAAGCAGGTCCTCCAAAGAACATTTTGGTCTCCAGCATGTATGATGAATTGTTTACAAATTGATCTGTGTTGATGGATCTTACCTTACAAATATTACTGTACTGGGAGGAGCCAGGTGTGGCTTGTTGAATGCATACAAGAGCTGTGACAACGGAGCTGTTGCAAGGTGACAACTGTTCCTACACTCCCATTTAACCTGGATTTGAAGCTGGATGATGCATATGGTAGAAATTTCATCATTGTACCTTGCCTTGAGCTTGGCGTTTCCTGTTCCCCATGACATTTTCCATTATCTTCCCTTAAGAAGAAGACCCCAAGACCTGAGCAGTGTAGTGTAACTCTGTGGTAGGCCCCACTTGCAGAGCAGGGCTGGACCAGGTGATCTCCGTAAGTCCCTCCAAACCTCTGTCTCTAATTTGAAGCACCGGGCACCGGTAAGTTCAACACATCACTGCCCTGGATACCTCATCGAGCCCTTGTCAAAGTTTTACATCTTATGTTTCCAAGACGTCTGCTGTGATTTTCTTGCGTGTCCTTTCCCACAGAGATGCCAGGAGTTAGACCGTCTGAGCAGTTCCTGTCCTTGGGCTGCAGAACCCATTTTGGCAGGAGGCGGGATTGAGTCAATGGTGGAGAGAACCAGCCCCACCCTGGTGGGAAGTGCAGGAAAATCTAATCCCAGCAGAAGTCTGGTAGGGCTTGCTGAAAGGTGGAGACTGCACTGACCTGGGAAGGTGAAAAACAACAGGAGAAAGGGAGGAAGTTATTGTTATCTACACCTCTCTGAGAAGTGTAGGAGCTGTGACGGATCTTTCAGGCCAGTTAGATGAAATAGAACAACAGAATTGTTTTTGCCAAGCAGCTCTCTACCTTCCTTGTCCTAGAAACAGACAGCTTGTGATCCTTCCCAGAATGGCAGTTCTGACTGAATGTGAGCTGGGGAGGGAACACAGGCCACCCTGCAGAGTCAGAGAGGCCACGCGGGGGCTCCGTGCTTTTCTTTTGAAGACTGTGCATGCTCTGGCTATAGGTGCGGAGGTGTTGGGCAAAACAAATTGCCACATACTTCCAGGTGTCATGATTGTTCCTTCAAAGTGTTCAAATGCAATGCCTCTTGTAATCCTTTCACAGTATCCCTTGAAGAAAGAAAGAGTCTGTAGAGAAGCTCCCTAAGATGAATAAAACTGGCATCCCTGATTCCTGACTGCTTCAAGTCATCCTGGCTCCACTCATTTTCAGGGTAACTAGCTTTCAGAACAGTGGAAGAGCCCATCTTAGGGCATGTATTCTAGCAGGGATTGCTGCCCTTGCTGTCAGTACAATAATCTAAAGATGTGGGTATAAAACTTCAGGGTTCTCCCCTTACAACAGACAAGTGAAGTTGTGAGTCTTTAAAAGCTGAGACATGATTTCTTCAAACATGTAGGACAGGTGTGAACACTGAGGTGGCTTTTCCTGGGCCCTGCTGAGCCAACACTTGCAAACAAGCAGTTAGAATATAAGAGTATGTGAAGCTACTGGTCCACTAATCAGCAGTCCAAACACCAAGCTGGCCCACTGTAGATCTTAGAGCTACAATTGGTCGTGTCTGTAAGGTCCTGCTGTGTCCGTGCCAGATCAGCCTGCACCTGGTTTCTGCAGGTTAACACCATGCCCATCAAACTGCCTTTCTAAAAGAGACTGTCCCTGGTCTTTGCCAGCCCAGAGCTGTGCAAAACACTTCGTGATTTGTCTCCAGCAGGACAACAGCTCTGCCATGCTCTTCACCTGAGAACATGAGAGAGCAGATGCTGACTTTTCTTGAGTGTTGCAGATCTCTGAATGACCTTTCATTTTGGCCATGTTTTTCAGAAGAAACACTTCATTAATGGGGAAGGAGGGCTTTTTTCTCCTACAAACAATCTAGTGTTCCTTCCCATGATCGATGCTAGTTATGTTGAAAATACCCATTTGATATATATGATACAGTGCTCAAGAAGCTCCATACATCATTTGTCCTGCCACTGCCGTTGCTTTCAGAATCTCACTTTAAATTAAGACTTCATCTCTAGTTAAACATGCTGCAACTGGAGTGCAGGTTTTGCCCTCCATCCTCGCATGGAAACCACCTATTAGCACAGCTGCAAATTTTAAGACCAGATGATTACAAGAATTTCTTTAAATCTATGTTCTGCAAAATACAGGTCGATATAAGATGGAAGGTTTTGACTGCTTCTATTTAGCAGAGTGGCCCCGATCCACCCGAAGGAAGGGAATGGGTAAACATCTGAGCACTTGCTCAATTGAGGGTCACATCTCTAACAAATGATGACGTTAGATTTGCACAACCCTCAGCTGTACAGTTAGTCATGTGCAGCAACTCAAATGGAGGCAGTCAGGGTAAGAATTAATTTGCCGTGTGATTCTGTCCAGTTTCTCCCCCGGTATTCTGAGTTGTGTTTTTTAAGAGCAGTTTAACAGATACAAAGAGAGAACATTATGTTGAAAGAAATAGTTCTACGTTAAAAGTTCACAACAGATGCAGTAATCTGGACACAACTTGTAATAAATAGCTCCATTCTGGAAAATAGCATTCTTTACTGGCAAACATTTCTGTAAACTTTACTAATACTGATATGCCCTGTTTCTTACATTGTTTAGGCTCTGTGCATGTTTCTTGCAAACAAATTCCTGTATCCCTTCTCCTTTCCCTTTCAAAAGATTAGTCCCCCTCTATGCAGAAAGGCCAGCATGGGATATAGATACATCTTAAAAGCGACAAGAGTTTATATTCAGAAGCTAAAGGAACTTTTAAAATGCATTTTTCATGAGAATCCCTCTACAGAGAACACGTGTCACTGAAAGGCACCAGCGGTTTGCTTGGATGTTTGGCTTGAACATCCTTGATTCCAAGGGCACAGCATTTTACAGGATTAAGCTTCACATTATACAAATTACTCTCAAGACCAATTGACTTCTCCGAGTTGTTTGGTGCCTTCAGGAAGCTATGATCTCATTCAATTGCAGATACCAATCTATTTCCCAGGCAGCACACAACCTTGCAGTCAAGAGCAAAAGGCAGCTTGAACATAGATGTCCCCGAGGAAATCTGCGGAAACCCAATGAAAATATGTGGCAGTATCTCCCCGTGTAGCTGATACTTCATCATCTGATTCACTCCAATGTGCGTGATATTTCTGGGTGCTTTGTAGCTTGCTGGGCTGATGCATCCTGTTGAAATGAGAAGCCCACGACAGCACTTATCCTCCTACTGCTTTGTTGTGAAGGATTTCAAATAGAGGCACTTGAGGCAAGTTTCAGGTAAGCGTCAGCCAGCTCCAATTCGAAGTGCAGTCTTTGTGAAAACAGGCTCGGGGCTATGTGATGAGACTGAGAAGTTCACTTAAAGAGAGAGATGTAATCTGGTTCGTGGTCCTCTTGGCCACACGGGTAAAGCAACAGCTCCTTCCCCATGGAAGTGATGGCTTCTTCCTGTTGGCAGAGGATAAATTTAAAACACTTTTCAAACAGACCAGGATACACCCGACCTATCACAAAGTCATGGAGTGAACAGCAGTCTCCCTGCCTCCCTTACTGCGTGGACTTGTTCGCCCTGCTGTGCGCTACGACTCAGAGCCCTGGGAATTCAGGGGACAGATCCACAGGGCTGACGTCTGCCTTCAAAAAGCAATGTCAGCGCTTGGTGCGATAACCCAGTGGTGTGATTCTGGTAGTTCTTGGAAACAGCACTGCTCGTCTCGTAGGCGACCACAGCTTCTACAGTGTGCAGTGCTGTCCTGCCTGGAAAGAGCCAGAGCGAGGACTGTGCAGCATGCAGGTAAGCAGGACCGCAAGCGCTCGCTGCAGTTGCGCTAGTGCAGGCAGGGGTGCCCACAAGTGGGATCTGAGCTTCTGACTCTGTTTGTGGGAGGGACAAGGGTGGATCCTCTGGTGAGCACATACTGTCTGCTTTGGCAAGCCCTTTTCTAACGAGAATTCCCTTGAAGCAGGGTTTCTGCTTCCCATCTTGTTCTCAACCCCAGCAACAGATGCATGGTGGGAACTTGCCTTCTTTCATAGTCCCCCAGTGGAAGATAAGCAGAACCCACCAGAGCATTTCACCAGGGTAGATTCACCCTACTCCCACGCACATCTGCTGTAGTGCAGTGGAGTCTGTAGGATTCTTTGCAGACTGTGGGTGTGACTCTATCTTTAATATAGACATGCACAGCCAGGCTTTAAATCCTCCAGCTTTGGTACCAGTAGCTGTCTAGCTCCTGCTTTCAACAGGTTCAGCCCGGACTGTGAAATCCACACAAAAGAAGCAGGTTGAAGCAGTCCAGATAGAGCTCTAACAAATAAGCATAGATATTTTCCCCATGTCCAATGTAGTTTAGCCATGTATGCATGCTAGGCACTTACTGAAAAGAAACACAAATATATGAACCTTTACGCAAAAAGATTGTCCTGTCCCTGGGCCAATCTTACAATAAACAAGTGCAGGATCTGATTGTTCTTGGAGCCTATGTAACTGCAGTCAATGCTAGCAAACACTTGGTGTTACTGTTGCAAGAATGTACTGGCCTTCTTCCTTCCCTTCCTGTATTTGCTACTTTTGCTCAGTACAGCTCTTTGTCTGCTTGGAGATTATAAATATACTTTGTTCTCTTTCTTTCCAGAGCTAGAGACAAGCAATATTTTCTGCTTACCTGACCTGTTGGGACTCTACAACAACGGACAAAATCAAAAATGCCTGAGTAAGTATGCTGAAACCTATCACCTTATCAGTATTTCTACTAAATAATATGTAGGAACTTGAGCTCTGTGCAAGGTCTTCTGCCCACTTCAGGAGGAGCAATTCAGGTAGAAGACATTTGAGACGTTTTAGGTTGTCTGAGACATCCCTATAGGGCTGGCATACCCTTCTGGAGCATTGCAAAGGATACTCAATGGTAGCAAAAATGGGCCTACTTACCTACATTATAACAACTAAATCTGTTCCTTATTTTGAAATGCCCTGAGGCAGCTACACAAACAAATAGCTAATGAGTGCCTTGCTAGAATTTCACCTTGTGGTACTCGACAAGGTCAGCCAGCGTTGAATGTTGTAGCTGGTCCACTCCGAGGAAGCTGTAGGAATCACTAGAGGCGTCAATAAGGAAATGTTTACATCCCTCCACAGACCGATAGGAAAGCACATAGCCTTTGATTTTCTCGCTGACCCGGACCAGAAAACTCCCCGGCACCATTTTGCTCAGAAGCTCCTCTGCTTTCTGAGAAGTCAGGATACCTGTTGAAAACCAAAACCCAGAGCTGAAAAGCAAATAGCGTTTGCAGATGAGGGGATGGAACAATTTTCACAAGAAGTGTGCTTTACCATTCTAAAACTAATTCACAGTGCTTCCATACCTGCATGTTTTCTTGCTCACTCGTCCAAGAGCCATATTGCCATTGCTAGTAGCTGGCCATAGTCTCATGCTAACTCTACTTCATGCTAACTGTTTAATTCCTGGCATATTAGGCTTGTTATCAATGGGCTGTGAGAATTAGAGAAGATCTGGCCTCTGTTCTGAGGCTTTAGCTTAGCCTCTGTTGTAATGCTAGAGGAATTTAAAGGAATTTAAACTTATCATACACATTTAAAATTGATAACTTAGCTAGGCACCTTTGAAAAGCTCCTGGGCCCAGCCTCTTGCAGCAGCCATGTTAGCAGTACCAACTTAGAAGTTTGGGTTGGGACATAATGCTCAGAACTCACCATGGAACCATGGTGCTATCATGTCTGTGGTCTTCTGATAGCCAGCTCGGAGCGGGAATTGCTCCTCTTTGAACCATTTGATGATGCTTTCTTCAGTGGAGCTGGAGATTGTCCTCTGGATTCCCTCTTTCCTGTTACAAATGAAAGCGAATTTGTGCATCAAGTTCAAATGACAGCTTTTGAGTCCTTGGCAGGAATTACCTTTTGTTCAGTTACAACATGACAGAAGCAACTCCTGTCCAAGGAGCCTTGGGTGAACTGGAGTCACTGAAAATCACTGGAAGACTGAACAGAGCTGTATGAGTGTCACAGGAACAAGGCTTCTGGTGTGGGAGCTTATCTAGTGAACAGGAATGTCAATGAGAATCTCAATCGGACAGTAAACCTCCAGGAGTGAACAAATACACCTCGTCACTGTAATCAACTGCTCTGCCCCAATCTTCACACCCTAGGCTGGAATATTTTCTAGCCTATTTTTCCCAGGGGAGTGTCTCTCCTCCACACAAGGAGGACAGGTAACATTTCTCATCTCAGCCAGCCCTTGCCAGAGCAGAAGCTCATCCCTCAGGAGTGCACAGGGATGTTTCTTACCTAACTGCTTTCCCGTTTGCTGTCACAGAAGGTAGAAGTTTAGGCTTGGGTGGGAGAGGCGGGTACTGGAGCGGTCGCCGATCTCCTGCTGTGGCGTTCTTGGATATATCTGCCTGCTTCCCTCTGTGGACACCCTGCAGTGAAAGCCTCCTGTAGTCATCCCTGGCCTGCCGCGCAAGGGAGCGTCTCTTCTCGTCTGCTGCCTTGGCTTTCCGCACTGGAACAAAAAATGAGTCCTACAGGAGCGAACAAGCAGGCAAGTTTTAAGCTTGCTGCCCCTTGGTCATCTCCCTGCTTGCCGCAATTGTGGAATAACTCTTTTCAGAGCATTTGGGTTCTCTCTGTGCTCCAGCCCTGGGCATAGGCAGTGTTACCATGGAGGGAAGAGTCTGTGGGACTAAGGTTCTCCCCATCCTGTGTTCTCAAGGAGGCACTTGAGGTTGCCTAAGGTGGAAGTCATTCATCTTCCACACAAGCTTGTAGTGGCTCAGCTACTCTGGCCACTGTCTGAAAGATGCACTCACTTGTGAGAACAAAAACAGCTGCTGAAATGAGCCCAGAACCAATCTTCTGAAGGATTTGAAAGTCCTGATGGACTTTGAGGAGGGAAGGAAGTCTTGCTGAGACTGTCATGGGAAGTAGAGAACTTGGCTGGATTTTTTTTTTTCTGAAATGCTGCTTTGATTCTCTGGGTTATAAGCATTCAGTAGCACATCCTGGAGTCTGCAGGAATAACCAGCTCTCCAGTCTGAGATAGGCTAGTTCTTTCCTTGCTTTTGTAATCAACTGCAGATTTATTTTATTAGTAAGAAAAATAAAACCCTTGGTCTGCAGTGAAAACAATTGATAGTACTGCATTGCCATCTACCGAACAGCAGGGGAGGAACTGACGAAAAAAAACACATCAAGTTCTCCAATATTCCTTCTTCCCAGGAGAGGAAGTGTGAGGGGCAGAATTTGAAGCTGGGTGGAAACAAAGGCAAGCAGAGTGTGAGGGTATTTCTTACATACCAAGCTTGCAACCCTTTGTTTCAGTCTCTGAGGAAGCTGGACAGCAAGACTCCATGAAAAGGAATCAAGGCAAAATGTCTCTTTAACTCAGGCTATTTAAAAAAAAAAAAAAAAAAAAAAAAAAAAACCTCCTTTGAAGTATGCAGCTACTCTGGAAGATCTCTGAAGGAAATGTAGCTGTCATAGTGACTAAAGCAGAGAGTTCAGGAAGTACTTGGCAGAAGTGACAGATGTCACCAGAAGTCTCATACTGTTTTGTCATTTTCCTTTCTATTGTTTGGATTTGTTATGTTAGAAGGTGCTCTGCTTAGGTGGGATTTTATTTTAGTTTAGTTTAGTTTTGGTATGGCAAGGAAGCAGATGGGAGGACTATGCCTTGCAGGAATGGTAAAAAGCAGGGAGATTTGGAGTGGCCCCTTGTTCATGTTTTATGTGGCCTCTTTTTTCATGTTTTATATTATTCCCAAGGTCTTGGATCAGCCCATATCTCCACATTGTGGCTCATTTGTGCACAAAGGAGTTTTGCTTTGGCCTTGTGCTGACCTCCTGCACAGAAATGAATTTTATGGAGCAGCAAAAGCCCTCCTTGCTCCCTTCTGAAGTCCACTCAGTGAAAGCAGTTTGCCATGAATAAAGTTCTTATGAAATTGCCCTCTTTAGTTTGTCCTCGCCACCCATTATCCTAGTCCACATGAGCAATGTGGAACTGCAAAGTTCTACCAAAGGCAATCTCTGGTTTAAAATCAATTACCTTGGCTACACCCACGTAGCTCCTATTTGCTGATTATTTTAATAGGGTATCTGAGCACTACCACATGCCAGCAGGACCCATTCTGCTTGGCACCGTGAGTGTCCAAAGCTATCAGATTTCAATTAAAAAGAAAATCAGCTTAAAATACAGAAAAGACTGAAATGGGGAAATGGTTCCAAATGGTGGTTTTTCTGTAGGGAAAAAAAATCCATTTCCCTGCCCAGCTCTAGTCTCAGTGCAGTGTGGACTCAGAAAAATTTCTGATAATGCAGCAGTATAGTTTTTGGCAGTACTCTCCAGCCACTGACAGAAATACTCAGTTCCAGTTTTTCAGGAGAATGACTGAGATGACCACACAGAGCCCTTAAGATTTCTCAAGCCCCACAGGAAAAGGTCATCCTAAGATCTTACAGGATTCCTGCCATTCAGGCTCATTCTCATCAGATTTCTGCAGCGTACTCTGGCTCTCTGAGCTTGTGTGGCTTTGCGGTATTGCCTTCAGTGGGACTGTGGTTTCTTCTGAATTTCTCTTCTGTGCTTCCTTCGTCTGTGAAAGAAATAGTATGCTTAGTGCTTTGGCCCAGGCTAGTTTTAGCCCTGCTTTTTAGCTAGCCTTGAAATACTGAGTACTCTTCCTTTACTGCAGGTCACAACAGAGAAAACAGGGGGAAAGAGTCTATCAGAAATAATCAGGAACGTCGTCCCATGGTGTTGCCCAGTCTGCCAGGCTGGCCTGCTTTTTGGCCAGTCCAAATTGTAACCACCACACTCGAGGAATATGGCAATGTTGGGTAAAACTGGTCCAAGAGGTGGGCATTTGTGGGTCAGATGAGTCTCTGAGGCTGACTGGGACTCTAGGATAAAGTCTGGGCCTGCCTCAATGTGTTTTTAGGTCCTAGATTGCAACTTACCTGCGGGAAGCCACCCTTCCTCACGTGGCAGTCTGCCAGCATCTGGTGAACATCCCTGGCTTCCCTCTGGGCAGAGGAAAAGAGTGGTGAGAAATGAATGCAGCATCAGGACCTTTACTCTTTTTTAGAGCACGCCCTTGCAAATTTGGAGAATTTGCAGGTGTAGAGTACGGGTGCCACGTAGCAGTGCTGGGCTGCCAGAGCCTGGGAGGCTTTGCGTGGGGGAGTTGTTGCCACGGGTTGTGCTCTGCAGGCTGCCCTCCTCTCACAGCCCTCCCCAAAGACCCCAACAGGGCGGGCTGGAGCATTCTGCATTTTTAGAGCTGATGCCAAGGAGAAGCTGCTCACTCCTCACTCTTACGTGATACATGCTGCAGGAGAAAGAGTCAGGGGCGTCAGGATTGTCCCAAGCCTGCCTGGATTTGCTAAGTGATGATCCCAGGTAGTCCCAGGAAGTGGACAAATTCCTTTCCTGCCCTCCCAGAATCTGCAAGAGCTTTACCTGCCTGTGCTCAGCTGCTGCTGCGTGCTGCAAACAGCTGCTTGTCAGACTGACCCAACAAGCTGCGTGTCTCTTCCCTAAAACCAGTCTAGCTACACTGGCAGAGGTTGGTATCCGGGACCTGTCTTTTAAGAAAAAGTTAGCCTTGTCTTTGAGCAAACACCCACCCACCTCCCTGTTTGACTCAGCCTGCCTTCCACAGCACAATGAGGGACGAGTTAACTGCACTGCACGGCTTACCAAGGACACTCTTTATCTTCTACAATGCTTAGTATGAACCCGCGTTTCCAACTTCCCTGTGCTAGACAGAAAGCTAGGAAGTTAAAATGTGAGTGAAGCAGCTTGTTTTTTTTAGATCAAACCCCTGTCCCCTGCAGCAGGCGGAGCACAATGCCCAGTTCCCTCAGGTACAGTTAAGTGGGAACTACATCTCAGAAAAAAAAAAACAGTATAATGAGCTTTCTCCCATCCCTCTCCACACCTAGAAAATGCAACACTCTGCAGCCTGTGTCCCTCCTACTAGCAAAAACATCAGAAACCTGGGAAAACTACCCATAGCATGATGACAGAAAAACAAACAAACAAAAAAAAGCCTCAGTTTCTTTTGAAACTTTGAAAGGGTTTTCCATTTTTAGTGGTGGTGGGATTTTTGGTTGGCTGGGTTTTGTTTTATTTATTTAGATAGCTCTGACTAATAACTTCCTTTAAAAGGGGGAGGGAAAAAAAGTCTCCCACATAGTTGCTCAACTTCAGCAAACAGTGCTGAGAAAAACCCAGTGTGATTCAGAGCCTTTTGATAAAGGAGTCAGCCACTGGATTCCCTTCAGTGTTTTGGCAGCAGTGGGAGAGGCACTCCACCAAAATCCAGCTTTCAGTTCTCATGCTTTTATACTGAGATACGGCATAGCTGGGTAATAAAAGAATATACAGTCATACAAGTTAGCAGCAAAAGGCTGAATGAAAACTCCCTGAATGAGATTGGACTTTTCCCAGTGAGTCAACAGGACATTTCCGTTCAGCTTTGGTTTATTGGTAGTTAATTTAATTTGTCCTTTTCTGTTCTCTGCAAATGGCTTTTCTTTTTTGTAGGCAATTAAAAAGTAGAAATGTATTTACTACTGGAGGAAAATATTACCTCAGTAAAGGTATAGTTACTGACACTGCTTACTTGCAATTGCATTTGGCGTTTTCCTATGCTGTAAAGGTCATAAGCTATTTTACCTGAAAATATACGTTAGAGGATACTGGTAAAACTGTATGCATCTGATCTCTTGTAAAAGTAGATGATTTGTCTGCACACACAAGTTTATAGCCCTCAAATCCTGGGATAGGCTCTCTGGTCTTGCCCAGAAAGCAGTCCAGACTAGCCACAAAGCAGGAGGGAGAGTACTCTGACCCTCATTTTATCCACAAAGAACAGAAGAAGAGGATTTGAGAGTAGCTTGTCCGGTGCTACACAGCAGATCTATCCCAGCTGGGAATAGCACTTGGACCTCCCAAGTCCTAAGGAAGGATGTAACAGCATGGCTTTTTCTAGGAGTACAGCAAAGCCTTTCATGGTGGCTTTTCTCTCACTCAAATTTGTATCAATAGCAATCGGGATTTGTTGCGCTTCCTAAATCTCAGGCAAATGCTGCTGGTTAGTATGGAGAAAAGAGGGAAAGTACCTTTTTGAGCTCCTGGCTTTTCCCCATTGTAGCAGCAGCAGTTTTTCTACCATCTTCTTTCTGTTCCTCCACAGTGCCTTTATTGTTCCCCTGAACATCTGTCCCACCCAGGACTCCCGGCTGGGGATGCAGAGACGGCGTTACAGAACAGCTGGTCTCTCTGAAACGGGAGAGACAGGTCTTAGGAATCCCAGGGAGTCACTTTCTGCTCTCCAAGCAGCCAAGAGGAAGTTACACATGAGCAGAACAGCACCACAATGGAGCACGTGCGTGCAGCTATCATATCTCCAGATCAGGTAGATGGAATAATTAATTTAATTACTCATTGGGAGCACCTGCTGGTGAATCGGTGCAATCCAAATGCATCACCTGCTGCGGTGACAAAGCTACCATTTCCTATGAACTGCTGCGGTGACCACAGCAGGGTCATCACGAGAGACACTACGAGCTGGGGAGGGCTTTGGGCTGGAGATGGTCTCCACCAGCACTGTGCGTGCCCACAGAAAGCTGACCTTCGCCTGAGCCTTTTGTCTGCAAGTAGAGTGTGACAGCCACACCCTGCCCAGCCCCGAGGTGGAAATTAAAGGAAAGAAAAAAGAGGTTTTATAAAGGGCTTGCGCTACTTCCTGGTGGCGATGCTGGATTTGCCCACCCGCTTCCTTGCAAGAAGGAAAATTCACAAAACTGAGGGGAGAGTCCCCAGAGAACAGTCCAGCCTCCAATTTCTAGGAATGTCATTTTCTCTGTCTGCCCACCAAGTCCTCCAGGTGAAGGATGCTTACCTCGCTTCCTTGCCTTGCTCGCTTGCTAACTGCTTTGCCCTTTGTGCCTGGATCTCTTCACAGATGGCTGCATACGATTTATCTGAAGGATGCTCGCCCATCACCCAGACCCAAACATCGTTGTCGGCACCCAGCTTCCATTTCACTGACTTCTCGCTGGCTGGAAAAGAAGTAGCTCTTTCGCAAACACTGTTTGCTCAGCACTCTGTGCAGGGCCTGTGTCCCACGTGCTGCGTCCCCCGGCTGCTGCCATTGGCAGAGCCTTTCCAAAAGTGGCTGGACATGGGGAAACTCGGCTGGGACACAGGACGCACCTCCCATTTCATTTCACAATACTGCAGCCAGGTCAGCAAAGGGAACATTTTTGAATCTGGGGATAAGGGATGCCGATATTTCCTTTCTTTCTCTAATTCCTTGCCACTGCCCTCCCCAAGCATCTTGTCCAGGGCCTGGGTGAGGGTGAGCAGAGCACGTGGGAGAGCAGTGATACCATGCTAGCAGATAACATGCTGTGTAATCCAGGCAAAAAGACTTCACATCTAAAAGCACAAAGCACTCCTGCAGATCCGATGCCTCAGACAAGGTAAAGGGACTTTCTGAGCTCCCCTATGGTCCTGGCACCCCAGGACAGGTGTTTGAGTCCATGGTTATTTTATAGACGGGTTCAGAGGCTCCCATTCAGTGGGATGCTTGATGAGCTGCATCTCCTGCTGCCGGGAGCAAGGAAGCCACAGCTTCCCAGGAAAGGGAGATTAGGAACTTGGCAAAGGGCAAAGTATCTAGGTGAGGGAGTAAAATCATTGTATGCCAAGCCAAACTAAGCTTGGGAAGTGAGGTTAGTTACCGTTTGGAAATGCAGCTATGATTCGTCCCTGGGAGAAGAAATTGCCCTAGGGACATGCTACCTCCCGTTTCTGAAGAGCAGTTGAGTTGGTCAGGTCTGTGCCAGAGGGGGAGCAGCTGGCAGGCCAAGACTTACCTTTTCTCGGAGGTGGCTTCTTTTGCTGCTTCTTTTCTTCCTTTTCTGCGGCAGCTTCTCTTTCTTTCCACCGTCTGATCTGCTCCTGCCTCATCTTGAAAAAGAGGATCTGTTTCTGCTCCTCGCTGAGTTCTGCCAGCAGGTCAGGATCGATGTACATGTCTGATAATATCTGTTTCAGCATGGCTGGAGGTTTCAGTTACGCACGTTTGTGGCGATGATCTCCAGGGATCCGGTCCTCTTCCTGGCTCAAATGTGCCTGCACTGATGAGAAAGGCGCCCTCCCCGCCTGAGCCCGGAGCAGGAATGCAGGCGTGCCAGGGTAATTATACCTCTATCTTTTTTTTTTTTTTTTTTTTTTTTTTTAGCTCAGACTTCCTGCACGGACCAAAAAAAGTAAATAAGTAGCTTAAAACCTGCTATTAAAATTCCTTGAAATAGCAGGTGAGCTCAGCTCAGTCGCAGCCCCCGCGCGCTCCACAGGGACAACTGGCCAGAAGAGGGAGAGTTCTGGAGTGGGCAGGTTTTGTTTATATACCTTGATAAACCCAGCTGATAGTATATCAAAACAGAGAGCGCTCTGCCTGTTACAGTCATCAGAGGTGTGGCTTGTCCATGCTGAGCAAACATTCCTGCTGGGCAGGGAATCAATGAACCCGTGAGCAGACGGCTCCTCCTTTGAAAAGGAAAACTTTGAGATGGGGCGGCTTGATCTTAACAAGTCCGGCCAGCCTCATTTCACCAATGAAAGATTGGGAGGGCTTTAGGCTCTGCTTTTGAGGTAGGGGCAGGAGACGCCCGGTGAGAATTTTGGTGTGCTCCCATCCATCAAAGGCAGCACCGCAGCAAGTCAAGGAGTACAGGTAGCGCAGCTGGTTTCTCCAAAGGCAGATCGTCAGCAGCAGACGAGCTGAGGCAGCTCCCGGTCTGACAGTTCTTGCTGTGGTGCCTTTCCCACGTGGCCAGCCTGACACCACACATCCACATTTATCTGGATGAAGTGGGCAGGGAGAATCAGTGCCCCTCTTCCTGCCCAGGATCATGTCAACATACTTAACACCCACGCAGCTGTGCTTTGTGCCCATATATTTACACTTAAAGCAAAGTTTTTTTTCTGGAAAAATTAGGAGCGCTCTGCTGGCAGAGGAGCAAGGAAACAGAAACGTGGACTAAAGACCTTGAAACCAGCTCTTTTCCCTATCTTATCTGGATAACCTCATGGATATCAGGAGGTTGGCTGATAGCACGTGTGATGACACTTGTATAACGCAGGTGTTGCTGAGGGAGGAGGAAGAGGACAGAGGAAGGCTGACACCTATAGATGAAGTATGATTCCCGAGTGGGCTGCACCGTGGCTGGCCAGGGGCAGCAAGGGGCTTCTGGGCAAGGTTTTGAGATATGAAGCCAGCAGGCTACAGAGAAAAGGCCAGCAGGGTTACTCATGTCCTTCTACACCAATCCTGGGAGTCTGAGGAACGAGCACACTAGGGCACAGTGCAGTAGGTGGGAGGGAGGTGGTTGGTGGGGCACAGACTGACAGAATGGCCTGTGCCATGGTGAAGCAGCAGTAAGTATTAAATCCTGCTGTCAAATCAATACAGTTTCTTACAGTACAGCATGTAGGGACACAAATTTGGGGTTGAGACAGGAAAATAGGTGTTGGGAGCACTTTCAGATTTGAAGCATGACTGCTCAGATTCAGCCCAGAGTCTGCCGTTTTTAAAAAAATATTTTTATTTTCATTTTGGAAAGGAGTAAAAGAATAGAGAAGGGAGTGTCAGAGAAACATAATACTGAAGCTTTCCAAAGGAACATGAACGCGGTGCATTTAATTACTGGAAATGGGGCGGCAAAACAGCAGCCTTTGTAAAGTCCAACTGGCAGGACAGTATCTGCTGGGTTTGTTCCACTCATCTGCTGCACTGGTGTTCCACCTTCCTCCATCTCACCCCCATGCTGGCATCAGGCAGGCTTTTGGGGCAGGTCAGTGGGAGGTGTTCTTATCTGGGTAATGCTTTTTAGTATAACAGAATGGTTCCAGCTCAGCAGCCAAAGAAAGAGCTTGGGCTGTCCAAGAGCCATGGACGACTGCAGCTGCAGAGAATGAGCAGCTTTTTGCGGGGGAGTGTTGGTGGGCAGTCCCCGATCCCTGGGGAAACCTGAACTGTGTGTTAGACTGCAAAACTGGGGCACGCTGCTGGGGGATTATTGTTTAAGCTTCACTGCTTCCTGCTCCGAAGCACTGTCTGAAAGAGAAGCTATTTGCAAACAGGTCGGTGTCAGAACAGCACGCTTAGCCAGGATTTGGACCCTTAAGCTTTCAGTTTTGGTTTGTTTGCTTGTTTTTAAAAGACCATTTCAACACAGTACAAATTGGAGGATGCAAAGTTTGAGGTTTATTTTAGCAAAAGTCATGTCTTCAGAGGCTACTTGATTTTCCTCTGATTTTAGAGAACATGACAAAACTTTTAAGTCCAAAGTGTTTTTTTCATTGGAGAAACAGCAAGGGTTAAGACCTCCGTGGATCTGAAACAGTAGCTGAAGTAGATAGCTTTGAGCATGGTCTGAACTTGATGGCTGGGCCAACAGAAATAAATCACAAGGTCTAGAATTTAAGAGGCTTTTTATGTAACAGTCTCATTGCATGAAGAGAGGTGAAATGCTTTTATTCCCTCCAGGTGAGAAGGTATAATTTGTGGTTTGTGTGGGCCAAATGCTAAGTGGTTTGCTAAACAGAGGGCACTCAATATCTTGCCCAGGGGGGACCAGGGGAAGGCATCCAGCTGGTCAGGTCTCCCAGCAGCTTTGCCTTCTGGCTCTGGGTCAGAAGAATTACTCTTCCCTGGAAACTCTTCAGTAAAGGCACAGCTCACTAGCCAGCAGGGTGCTTGGAAAAGTGGATGGCCAACAATTTTCCTGGAAAGGACGTCCTTGCTACAACTGAGACGTGTGCGTCTGTGGCTGGAACTGACTGGAAGCATGGGCCCTGAGCTCGATTCCCCAGCTGGCTGCTGTCCTGCACCCTGCCTCTTTGTACAGTGCTCTGCGTCACCTCTATGTGGGCCCTTCTCACCACCTGGCTGCGCAGGAGGCATCTGACACGGGCCAGCGTGGTTCATGTTGCGGAATTAAAATGTGCAGCGAGCAGAGCTGCAGAGGCCATGGTGCTGCTTTCCCCTTCCCTCCCAGTACTGCCCCCTGGTGCTGCAGGTGACCTTCCTCACTGGGATGTGCTTCTCTCTTAAGGTTCCTCACGCTCTGAGGCTAACCTGCCTCTTTCTGCCCGCCTGGGTTATCTCCCCACTTGGGAGACAGCCCCTCGCACACCCGTGACAGTCCAGATACCAGGTTTTACCCGGGATACTTGCACAGATGGGCGAAGAATTCGGATGTTTGGTGGCGCCCATGTGAAGGGAAGGTACTCTTCCCCTCTGCTGCCACAGTCTGCCCAAAGACAACCTCGAAATTCTCTCTGGTGCATTTAAGCAGCAGCTTGCAACTGAAAGTACTGGAAACTTTTGCTGCTTGAGGGAAACATACAACCCTTAAAAGAGCAAGGTCACGCAGCATTTAAGCTGCCTGCTGGAGAGCAGTCTCTTTCGTGCTCCTGTAAATCATCTACCATGAATGGGGGAAATGTAAGTACATGAACACACGGATCAATCCATGTCATCCCCTGGCACGCTCATGGGACATACCCTTCTGACATCCTGGTATTCCCTATCGTCACTGCCACGAAGGGAAAAGTTCTCCAAAAAAAGCAGTAGGCAAACATACATCGATACACATTTGACATTCTCTATATCAATAAATTAAATAAGAGGGTATAAAATGAAATAGTGAACATCTTGAATGGTGGTTGTTGTACTGATTTTCTGAGGTAGCTTCTTCAAACTGCTGCACGCACCTCTACTGAAAATGTGACAGGAACATTAAATGAAAAGGGACCCCAAGAGGCTCAAACATTGTGAGAAAAAAAAAAAAAAAAAAAAAAAAAAAAAAAAAAAAGGCAAGAAAAGCTGTTACTGCAGCTGATTTTTTATCAAATGCCACTTATATTTCTCTTACCTCTTTCTTCAATCTTCTGACTCTCCACATACTCTTTAGGGATGATAAGGAGACGACGGTTTCAAGGATCATAATGTAGTTGAACCTTAACTTTCACTGCAAGACATGACAAGGCCATCTACTCTTCTGAATCACATCAGAAAACAATACTACTCTTCTTGATAAGACAAGTAGTTAAAGTGGTTTGTCTCTGCAAAGGGCTTGCTGTCTTTGCTTTTTTGTGTTGTTGCCCTAGCTTTCCCAAGAGGTAAAGTAGTGTATCTAAGCCCTCACCAAGGATATGAAGACCTTGAAAAGCTAGATGAAACGTAGAGAAGAACAGACTACCATTTCCTATCTTTGCTTCAAGATGCTGGAGGTCTATTTAAGACACCTTTCATCCGGGCACTGTAAACACACTGCAAGAGCAGTTTTGGGCTGTAGGATGCTGTGTCCCCTAGCTTTTCCCTCACACAAGGGCCCCGATCTGTCAGCCCTGGAACGGGGGCGGGGGGGGGGGGGGGGGTAGGATGCTGTGGGCTGTGTGTTTCCCTTCCAGCCCCTGTGCTCTGCATGCAGTGCTGAGGCCCCAGGCAGCACTGCGCTAAGAAAATAACAAGGTTTCCCACACGAAAATAATCCCTTGCTCATGCTGGACAAGCTTGGAAAGGGAAAAAAATAAAAAAAGGGGGGGTTATCACTTTTGACATCGACCCCACGCGGGGCGGGGGAGCACCACGGCGGTGCCTCCGCCTCCACACGACGCCCGCGGGGGGTGATGACGGTAACGGGGGGGCAAAGGGCAGCAGGACGGTAACGGGGGACGGGACGAGGCGTCGTGTCGGGGGGGGACAGGGAGCGGCGGAGCCTCTCGGCCGTCCCCTCAGAGCCGCGGCGGCCGTTGCGGCGAAGGGCGGGAGGGGGCGCCCGCGGCGGCGGCCGTTGCGGCGGCCGTTGCGCGTTGCGGCGGGTGCCTGCCGTGGCCCCGGTGCCGGTGGGCTTTCGGGACGTGCCCTCCGGGCAGCGTGAGGCGCCGGGCGAGGAGCCCCAGCCCTCGTCCGGGCTTCCCGGGGCTTGGGAAGGAGGGGGGAGATGGAGAAGTACCAGGTCCTCGGCTTCCTCGGGAAAGGCAGCTACGGGGTGGTGACCAGGTGCCGGAACAAAGAGAGCGGGCAGGTGGTCGCCATCAAGAAGTTCCTGGAAAGCGAGGATGACACGATGGTGAGGAAGATCGCCGTGAGGGAAATCAAGCTGCTGAAGGTGAGCGGGGGGAGCCCCTGGAGGCGAAGCTGCATTTTAAAGACCAAGGAGGTGTCTTTTTGGTAGCTTTGGGGGTAGATTCCTCATTACCGAATTCTGAGACAGGTATTTAAACGCTGTCATGAAGGCAGACACCTTCGAGCTGAGTGTCTGCGATCAGGGCTTCCCTTGTGTTACAGGTGTTAGTGGTCAGAGCTGACGGGTAAGATCTTCCCATAGCGACTAGATGGGGAAAAGCTGCCTCTTGATATTCCCTAATTTAAGGAGTGCTGTTTACCCAGGGAAGCTGGAGCGTGGGTGTACATTTAAGACACTCTCAGTTTTGACAGCTTTTTTAGAAGGGGTACAGTACCACTGTACATAAGCTTTTAAAGCACAAATGACAAAGTGAGGCTTGGTCAGGTCCTGTTTGTGCTCCCATGAGCAGCCAAGCCGTGGTGGATTCATTTACCCCTTGAAGTTTTCCCTCTAGCTAGCCCCGACTCAGTCAGAAGCTTGTTTGTGTGCCCGGTATTCAGCAGGTAAAGGTAAAATGAAGTGACCCCAAGGTCTCCATATGCCTTCCTGGGAATAATTGTGTCACCTCTGCCTTGTATACCGAAAGACAGCACCTTCCTGCTATTGATTTGCTGAAAACAAGGCAAATGTTGAGCTCATAAAATCTGCAGGTAAATGGTGACCTGGATGCGTGACAGTGGGCCTGACCAGGCTGGGTGCTAATGTTATCTGATATGGAAATCTGCTCCTAGGAACACAGTGGGGTTTTTATGGCACTTTCCTGGCAGGCTTGAACTGCCTGCAAGAGGCTGGAGGAGGGCAAGCAGCAAACTCCTGAACCTTATCGGTCAACGGTTAGCCCCTAGGCTGAAGCCAGCTGACATTGTGTCTCTTGCTGCCTGAGTGTGTGATTTGTCTGTTATCAGCTGTGGACTCTTTATCCTCACATAAATGTCCATCTGCCTGTTGGCCTCTTATCAGCAGTGTTACTGCTGGCAAGCTCTGTGGTCTCATTGTGTGGGTTAGTTCATTAAAGGTTCTCCATGGGCTGTAGATAGTCTGGAAAAATACCCAGGAGCTTTAGATAAACAAGGGGGTTTTGTGTGCGTGCTCTTCAGTGCTCCATCATGTGGTCTTCCTGCTCCCTGTTCTGCCTTTGTTCTTTATATGAAAGCTTTTGCAAATTCCTAAGCTGCTTCACTGTAAGGTTTTTCTGCTGCAGTTCTTCATGAGTAGGATGGTAAGGATGCAGGTGGTATTCAGTGCCAGGACACACATCATTTCCAGTTGTTGTTGTTTTTTTTTCACCACCTTCAGGCCCTGTATTTTCCACTGTAACCTCTAGCAGCAGCAGTAGTGGCATTTTCCTTCTTCCCTGAGCTCCAGTGAAGGTGTGCGCTGTCTGCCAGACTCCAGTCCCTGTGCTGAGGAGAGGAAAGTCATCTCTGTTATTGCTGCAATAGCTGTAGACACTTAGAGTTAATAGGAATGTACTTGCTGGAGCTTGAGATGCAACCAGCAGCTCAAAGCGTTGTCCCTCAAACACTTACAGCAAGTCTGCATGAATCTGGATTGGACCTGGTCTGCTGGCAAGCCTCGCTTAGTTACTGAGTCAGAGCACGTACCGCCTCCCAGGTGTGCTGGAAATTAACTTGTTTTCCTGGGTAAATGGGAACTTAGCAAGGGGGACTTTTCCATATATAGCTCAGTAAATTGTCTCTCACAGTAAGAATAAATATCAAGAGATTTAGTTTTGTAGTTTCTTCACTTGCTCGTTCCCTGTGAACCTTTTATTTTATTTTTTTTTCTGTTCTGGAGTTTGGGCAGAAATTTAATCTTTACTGAAAACAGCAACATCTCTTCAGATCCCCTGTGCAGGGAGTAAATTATTCTCGAGAAAAGATCTTGAGGAAACAGCTGAGAGGACTGAACTGCTGCAGCTTGTTTGAACTTGATTCTGAAAGGCAGTATTAAGAATATGACAGCATCTGTAAAAGCAGTTCACCTGCTGACGACCTGTGCAGCAGTACTGCCTAGCACAGCACCCCTCTGCATGGACATGGATGTGACCACAAAGGACACAGAGAAAGCGGTTGCTGCTGAGCCCCAGGATGTGAGCTACAGTCTCTCCCTCTTACTGTTAAGTTGCTCCACTGAGCCTACATTTTACTGGTCTTTTAAATCAGAAGTGTTTGCTAGATCTTAGCACCTCAGCTGTTATTTGCCCCTGGCACAGCGTTTTGCCCTACCTCCAGTCATGTCGATGACACTGTGGAGAAGTGCCCATAGTACAGCACTCGATCTTTTAGCTGCCAGAGTCCGAGTCTTGGTGCTGGAAAAAACTGACCTGGGGCTGCTGGCCAGGGAGGGCAGAGCCTGGCTAGATTTGGCTCAGCGTTCAGAGCAGTCCTTGTGCAGAGCAGCCCAGCTCCTGCACCCAGAGGTCCTCCTGCATTTTCACCCATGCAGACCTGCTCAGGCAGGGATGCTGGGCCAGGAGCTCTCAATACGTAACGAGCAAATTCAGGTGCTGCATTCAGGTCAAAAAGGTACGAAAAACAGCCCCCCACTCTCGATTTCTAACTGAGCATCATTTTACAAAATCTTCATCTTTCAGACCTCCTGAGAAATTGGTCTGCGGTCCTTTTGCATCTTCCTTGGTCGTGTTCCCTGAAATCTGCAGCTTTCCCCTCTGCATATAATAAATAAATTAATTAAAGAAAAAAATCTTCAAATCCTTGGCTTGTCACTTTTCACTCAAAATCCGCTAGAGACAGTTTAATCAAAGCTGTTTAAACGTTAACTGGAGCATTTTAGGTAAGAATGCTGAACTTTATCCATTCAGTGTACTTGTATTCTGTCACCTTGCTTATTGTAAATGTGCTGGCAGTGCCAACAGAAATGCTTTGGGTATGGTAGGAGCGAAAAAAAAAAAGTCTTTAAACAGTTTTATACGAAAAATTAAGATACAGATATTAAGTAGCTGGTGATGAACTGGCAGCTAGGTAGAACAGAGGTATTGCAACTGGTTTGGGAACTATTTGGAAAAGGGGATTTAAGAGATTCTTAAAAGGAAGTTCTAGAGAAATGAATGAAAGAGAAGAAAAGTAAAACTTACTGGAAATATGGGAGAAAAGAGATGAATCTGCTTTGGGTTATTGAGAGAGGCAAAAAGTTTTCTAAAACAAAACATTGACAACTGTCTTCATCAATTCTTTGGGTGCTCTGAATCCTATCTGGAAGGAGTAGCTGGCATTGAACCTTATACTCTGAGGGAGCTGGCAGGGTAGCATAGAGTTACTTGGCCACCTTTATGAGAATGTCTCTTAAATAAGATTGAGTCTCAGACACAGCCCAACGTTACAGCAAAAAGCTGTGTTCATTGCTCCTTGAGCTGTTTGCAGCAAAAAGCAATGCCCTTAGTCAGTATTTCATTTATTTCTGGGTTCCAAATACAGGTATCTGCATATAGGAGGTGGTGGAAGTCCTCCAAGTTACCTTAAAAAGTGGCAAAATAAAGCCTGTCTGAAATATCGGCGAGCTGATTTTAAGAACAAATGAATGTGGGTGCTATGACAGGAAGAGCACTCTAGGGCAATGCATCTGCTGGGCTGTAGTTAAAAGTGTCTGGTCTTAGTTTACTCATTAAATGTTTTTATGCTCTCACGAAATATTTCCTGTTTTATAACAGCAACTCAGGCACGAGAATCTCGTGAACCTGCTGGAAGTGTGTAAAAAGAAGAAACGGTGGTATCTGGTATTTGAGTTCGTGGATCACACAGTGCTTGATGATCTTAAGGCATTTCCAAACGGACTAGACTACAGCAGGGTTCGGAAATACTTATTTCAGATTTTAAGAGGAGTAGCATTTTGTCACAGCCATAATGTAAGTATGCATGAGAAGTGCGCTCTGCACTTAACTTGGAATGGATAGATACAGAGATGTATATTTGGTACTTATTAAAACTTAGAGAAATAGAGCTTGGGCTGGAAGATGGAAGTTGAGCAGAAGGGCCTGACTGAGTTTCACACTAAATGTCAGAGTCTGACAATAGCTAATCCAGTAGTCTGTCTGTGACTGACCTGTGAGAGATCCTCCTGTGAGGATCCAGAGGTCCAGATGGCTCAAATGCTGGTGTCACCTCGCTGAAGGCTGACTTTCCTCTGGCAGAGGGATATGGTCTCTCTTTCAGAAGCTTTATTTTTTTTCTTCAACATTTTTAGGTTTTTATTTTTGACTGATTTGTAACACAGGTTTGCCAATTTAATCGTCTTCTTGTAACTATGATGTATATATGTATATATTTCTTCTTATGTTTGGAGAAGCTGTCTCACACGTATTCCTAAAATACTCTTCATGTTTAACTGCAGGGTATGCAATACTTGTGATTTGAAAGTAAAATAAATTGTGCCTGTAAAATATCTGTGGTAAATACATGCAGAGAGGTGCACAAAATTAACAATTCTGTACAAAACCTAGAGGTTTTGTGTTCACCTGTGCACTTGAGTTGGCGCTTGATAAATAAATTCTGTGCATTTCCCATGCCTGCAGAAATGTGATTTTTTACCTGAATGTGATAAAGCTACTGTTTCCGGCGGGCCAGTCATTTTAGCATGGCGAAATGATTTGTCTTGACCTGCTTTTCTCTGTGCAGATAATACATCGGGATATTAAGCCAGAGAACATACTAGTCTCCCAGTCAGGAGTTGTAAAACTGTGTGACTTCGGTTTTGCTCGCGCGTTGGCAGCTTCTGGGGAAGCTTACACGGACTATGTGGCAAGCCGATGGTACCGAGCCCCAGAGCTGCTGGTGGGAGATACCAAGTACGGCAGGTAGGAGACGGGCAGGCAAGGCTGCAGAAGGGCTGTAGGCCTGGGGGTTGCTCTGTTCTGGGGAGAGGCTGGGTTCTTGCTTGGCAAACAGGTTAAAGGAATGCTGGTTACTCGCTTGTAAATGCTGAAGCTTTTCTCCTCTTCTCTGGAGCTAACTGCTGCCCATGCTAGGCTTTCCTGGCTCAGAAGGAGAGGAGACACTGAGCCAGCCACATTCCTAGTCTGTTGTCTGTAGGAACTTGTTGGTTGCCAGTGCTAGTAGCAGAGGAGGCTGGTTCCCCCCTGCACAGATGGAGTCCTGGATGGGAGGCAGAGAAGTCCCTCTAGACAATATGAGACAGACATTTCAGGGGGGAGGAGGTGGAAGGAATGAGATTTTTCTTACGGGGTTCTCCGGTGCTGCAAAAACACATCAGAAATTAAATTACCTTTCACAGGCCTGTTTGTCCAGCTCTTTATGTCCCTAAAGTTCATTTCCGGTAAGTGCCCTGGAAGAACACCTGCAGAAAGGAAAGGGGCTTACCTTTGTGGTCTCCAAAGGGCAACATTTTTCTTATGTATTACATTGCACTAGAATTTTTAAAGCATTGGGGTTTGGAAAATGATTTCACATTGGTCAGGCTTCTGCTAGCGTGTCCCTGTTTCAGGAGCTGAATCCTTGGCATTTGCCAGAGCACTTGTAAGCTTGGAAAACAGCCGTCTTGCTGTTTATGGGGCCAGAGCTGCCCTTGGGGCTCGTAACCTGCTTAAGGCTTGCTGGGTGCTGGCCCAGCTCAGCCTTTAGCTCCGAGACACGAATGAAGCTGTGCTGAGCAGGGATGTTTTTCTTCCAGGGCTGTGGATGTGTGGGCTATTGGCTGTCTGGTAACAGAAATGCTCACAGGAGAGCCCCTGTTCCCCGGAGACTCAGACATTGACCAGCTCTACCGTATCACCAAGTGCCTGGGTAAGAACAGCCGGTCAGGCTGCTAGTGCACTAATGAAGGGGTTCAATAAGTCTTGATGGGAGAAGAGGGTGTGGGAAGAGACTTTGGTGTGTGCTGAACTGTTTCTGAGAGCAAGATTTCTTAGCGTCTTTTATGAAGGGGGGCTAGGAGCTTGTGGGTACAGGTGGCATCAAGTCATGGTGCATGAGTGGAGAGTGACCCACACTGTAGCCCTTTCGGTAATGCTGCTCCAGTATTTTGGCCTCTTGAACATTCTGCAGGACTGCATTTCTTCCATGTGGTTGCTCTGGTTGTTTGATTCAAGGTAATTTAATTCCAAGACACCAAGAGTTATTCTATAAAAACCCCCACTTGGCTGGCATGAGGTTGCCTGAAGTGAAGGAGGCTGAATCTCTGGACAGACAATACCCCAAGCTCTCCTCTGCAGTGCTGAATTTAGCCAAGGTACGTACCTGATCATTTTGGAAGTTCCTTGGAGAGGTTCTGTCTAGAATTTAGTACAAACTTTTCTCTGTTTACTTGTCCCTTGCCTTCGGGAACTGAATGCAGCCCGCAAAAAGGGCTAGCTCTGTTAATCTGGCTTGCTTTCAACTACCCATGCAACAATGAACTGCTTGGGTTGGCAGGTCAGTGAGGACCATAAAGATGCTTCAGCTGCTGTCCTGCGTGATGGGGGAGACTGAGCCAATCATCCCAGAGCCAAAAGGATCACTGCGTACTCTCTGAGGGAGGCTTGTAGCATGCCTTGCACCTCTTCTGTGGATCATACACAGCTCCTTATGTTTTCCTTGCTAGCAGAGCTGTGTGGATACAACCCTCTCCACAGGCTGGTGGAGGCACCACAAGCAAAGAGGCCTGGGTGGGACGACATCCAAACACACACCTTGCTCTCGGAGCTGTGTGTCTACTGTGTGGGAGCTAGGAAGCATACAACTTGTAATTGATTCTGAAGATTTTTTTCTTCTTTCACACTATAAACTGGAGCATTGATATGCTGGGTAACTAAAATAACCTAAAAAACTCTTGGTTGTGTTTGAAATGCCTCATGAGCAAAACAGTTTCTAAAGCCTCAGCCAAACAAATGTAGTTGAAAATGAGAGTTTTATTGGGATCTATTTGTGTGGCAGGCATTACCTATGCAATCAGTCTTTGTGAGCCCTAGTGATTAGAATGGATGTAGCCAGCAAATACTAAACTTTTCTTGGTGGAAAAAGCACATGTCTCTTGGGCCTATCTCAGCATAAGAGGCCCCAGAAGTGGGAGCTTTGCAGCTCTTTTTCTTGACTTCATTTGGAAATGTTAAAGCCTTTGTTTTATTTCTGAAGTATCTGCCTTCTAATGTTTACGGTGGTTTGACAGAGGTGTTTGCAGATTGACCCAGACAAAAGACCGTCTTGTGCTGAACTCTTGCAGTGCGATTTCTTTAACAAGGATGGATTTGCTGAAAGGTAAACAGTTCATTTCTTGCTTAAAATAGGACAAGATTAAAAGGAAATTAAGCAGTTGTGCTTGAAGATCGCATGCTGATTTTGCAGAGCTAATGGTTGCCGAGTGTTTTGGTTTTGTTTGGTTTTAGCCTTCCTGAAAAATGGGAGAACAGTTGAATGGGAACACAGTGCAGTAGCATGTTTACCACATTACCTTGTCACAACATTAATTCATCAGTGTGCGCCCAGTGTCACAGCATTTTGGGTAGTGGGTAGTATTGTCTGACAGTGTATTTAGAGTCCGTGTCTATACCAGACTGGGATACAACCTCCTCTACTACTGTGATGTGGAAACTGTGCATGTGTAAGACTTTAATGGATAAATTGTATTCAGTTGGCTTCTCATTACTTAAAAGGACAAGGTTTGTTTGATTACTTGGATGGCTATAACATGACCACTAAGTAATGATATTTAGATTAACAGAAACCTTTTCTCTCCCCCTCCCTTCCCCTTTACATGATATGTAATGTAGATTTGCTCAGAAGCTTAAATTAAAGATTCAGAAGGATGCCAGAGACCATCAAGTACAAAAAAAATCAAAATTCAGCAGAAAGGATAAAGATGATGCTTTAGAAGAAAGAAAGATGCTTGGTGTCCAGGTTAGTCGATCTTTGTTTTCCAGACCTGTATTTTTTTTTGTCTTTTAAAATCACTATATAAGTATGTGCTGCAGTTTAATCGCATAGCAAAAATATAAGCATAATTTTACATTTCATTAAAAAAAGACTAGATAACTGATGTGGCAGAGAAGCTCACCTCTGTAAGTCACTGTAAGTCTAAACAGTGCTGAAGACTTAGTCATTCAGTTCAAGGCATTACAGCAGTCCTGTGCCTCTGTTGCTCTGATGCTCGGTGCAGTACAGCCTTCAGGCTGTCACGTAGAAATTCTGTGCCTTTGGTGCTGACTGGCTGCTAGAAGTTGCTCTGGTGCTTGGCTGGACAGTCTGCAGGTGGCTATTTGGTCGGACCCTTGTCAGTAAAATGCATCACGATGCAATTTCTGGCAAATACAGAGCTGAAGGGAGAATCAGGTAGAAAGTGTAAGTCATGTTGGATGAGCAAAACATATTTGTATGCGTCTGTTTACCTGCGTTGAAGTCCCATCTCCAAAATTGCATATTTTGTTTTCAATCAGATACAAAGGACTAGAGGCTTCAAAGTGACATTGAGGTGACATTGGGCTTGGTTCTTATTTCTTTGGAAGTGACACATGATACGGCTGTTCTTCCTCCATCACTTCCGATCCCATTCCAAGGTGACTTATTTACAGAGAGTGCTGGAACCCTGACAAGTTTCCTCCTTCCAAGTTTAATGGCAAACAGGCTTTCTATCTCACTACTAAAAACAACGCCATCTCCATCAGATCCTTGCAGAGTTGTACAGGTTTAGGCTTTTGACTTTTTCCTGCATGCGCAGCTCTAAGTTACTTTTTAAACATAACTATAAAAGAAGTATGATGTTTATCTTCCCAAACAGGATTTCAACATTGACCCAAAGAGCAGAGATGCAAAGCTGTTCAAAGTGAAGCGCTCTAAAGCTGATGGAGAGAAAGCAGAGCGATCTTCCATCCACAGCTCCCTGTATGACAGTGCAATCAACCCATTTAAAATAGGCCCTCAAACCAGCCTAAAAGATTCCAGCAGCAGCTTGGACTATGCCAAGAATGCAGGCATAGTTATTCCTCCCATCAACCAGAACATTTCTCCCACTGTGGCTGGGATGGGGCCTGTGCCTGGAAACCATAACTATAGGTACGGGAGCAGAGCTGGAGGAGCTTGTGTCTATGGACGCTGCTACTGAGAAGATGCAATGTGCTGAGGGAGGTGCAAGGGAATGATGTGGGAGTGCGAGAAGGGGGGTTGGGACAAGATACAGCTAGGAGCAGCTCTTGGGAGGAGGATTGTACATGGATTAGAAAGCCTGGCTTCACCCCGAGCAGCTGTGAGGGTCCACGCAGCCGGGGGGTCTCTGTGTTTCTGCATTAGGCAAAACACTGCTAGATGGCAACAGCTTGCCAGCAGCTGTGATACTGGCCTTTCTGTGAGTCCTTTGGATGAAACTTTTTTGTTAGCTGGGCTCATGGAGAGTGTTATCCCTTCGGGCCTTTTAGCTTACCATTTAGTATCAGTTGTTCTGGGTGTCTTGCATTTGTTTGTATTTATATTTACCATGTTACCCTGGGTTAATACACAGTTTGGGTCATTTTTCATTACAGAGTTGATGAAAAGAGTAAAAAATACTTGAAGCCATTTCTAAAGCAAAGGAAGCATTCTCCAGCAGGCCATTATAGTGTAAGCTTGACATCGGTAAGTTGTGTCTTTCCGCCTTGACTAAGCAAAAAATAAAGTGAAATTCTGAAGTATGTGCTTTATTGTCAAGAATCCCTTCTGTTGCCGCCTTCACCATAACTCTCAACCAGAAATACCCTTTTTTCCAACAGCCATTTTTTCCAGCAGTTGTGTCATCCACTATCCTTTGTTAGTATTATCTTATATGAAACACGTTTTATGTTAGAGGACTGTTTTTTTAAAGGAAGGGAGGGAGCGATCCAACACAGGATACCTGGAATATATACCTGGAGCCATGGAATACATCCATGACATCTTGCCTGGACAGAAAGAGTGGATCTCTTCGTGTGTGCTGCACTGTTGAAGCAGAGCTTAGGATTTTGATTTCACTTTGTCATGGCTTCAGTTAGTCAGGTCACAAATGCATGTGACGTTACTAATGAAAATAAGTGAAATACACAGTTCTGCATTGCACTCACTACCTAGATAATATTTTTCCATATTAGCAGGAATATTTGACTGTTTCCAGAGAACTAATCTGAGCCATTCTCCATTGTATTTTGTCTCTTTGAAAGCAGTCTCATTTAGATGATCAACATTGTTTTTGTTGTTGTTTATTCGTTCTGTTGTGGCCATTCTGTTGGTTTTTAATGTGTAAATTACATATAATCAGAATGAATTCCTTTAAACATAGGGCATACTATTTTATTTTACTAATGTGCAAGTTCCAACTACAGCAGAACATTGCTGTGTTGATAAATTTTAAGTTTGAAACTTGAAAATAGCTTCATTTTTTATATTGTGCACAAGCTGGCATTTATAATTCACTTCATTTCAGTTTTCTAATGACAAGAACATCCTTCAGGCAAATACAAAAAAATGGGAATTCTCCAAGGCAGATGTGCGTTTGCCAGAACTAAATCATCTCCCTGAACTGAGAGGAGTAGAAGGTATGAGTTTTAATGTCCTCTACATAAAACCTTGAGCCTAAATCAGTGGCAGAAAGCAGTTTGCATTACAACAGTCAGCTCTGACTTCTTTAACACTGTATGCATTGGTTGCATTTTGCAGCATGGCATCCCAGATATCCCAAAAAGGAAAATAAAATAGTTTCAGAGTCACGGGTCCCCTCCCTTGCTGCTATTGATCTCCATAACCCAAGTCTGGCCTCACAGCAGGTAAAAAAGAAATAAAATAATTCTTGGTGCTGTGTTTTTCTTTGGTTCAGGATTTTCTGAAGTGTGACCCACAAGGTTTCTGCCTGGCTCTTAACAGAAGCAAAGCTTGTCTTGGTTTCTCAAGTGTCTAAGTAGAAACATTGGAGGTCTTGAGCTGGGAGGGGAAGGAGAAGGGTCACAGATGAAACATGGGGCTTTGCTTTTCTCTCTGAGGTTAGCTAAATACTGTGGTTTTTACTGGCAACGTGAATTGTTGCAATTTCATCTGGCTGGATCGAGGTGGAAGTAAACCCAATTACCCAATTTTCCAAAACTGAAGAAAAATACAGGAAGAATATGTGTTTTGAACAGAGTTGTTCTGACTGTGCTATACGTTGAGGGGATGACTGCAGTAGGGAGGGAGGAAGTGTAGGAATCAGGCATGGGGAGAGAAAGAAGGGAAATATTTGGAACTCTTAGAGATTACTTCTCCAGTACTGCTGAAATGTTGTGGGAGTTGTGCAATTGTCGCGTTAAGGGGTGTAGCCGATTAACCGTTAGGGGTCTGGTCGGATTCAGGGTACTGAACTATCACAATCACAGATTCACCAATAACACATTAACTGATAGGGGCCTGGTTGGATTCAGAGCACTGAATTGCCACGGTCATGGATTCACCAATAACGTATCATGCCCTTACTCTAGTTGTGTTCAGTGAGAACTGTCACGGCTAGGAACAATGCAGTTAGGTGCAATTTATTACAGCACCAGGTACACAGGTTCTTTGGATTGCCAGCGATAATTTACTGTCTGCAAAAGCAAGCTAGCATGCATGAAATACACAGGTGCTCAGCCTGGAAATTAACGCGTTAAAAGGCACAAAGACTCTATAGAGATTTCTAAGTTTCTGCGGAGACACACAGCATAACTGAGTGTTCAAATCTCACCCAAAGGCGTCCCAGTGGGGGGCAGGAGAGAGGCTCAGCCCATCAACTGATTCCAGAGGTCAGGAGGTTCTCAAGATGGTGGTATCTTCCCTAACATCCCCTCTCTCTTAGGCCAATTTATATTATTTTCTATCTTTTAGATGGAGCTTGAGTGACTCTAGTCAAGCATATCTTAGTTGTGATTGGTGAAAAGTTTTCCTGTCTCCATTTAAAGGAGTAGGCTCCGAGAAATTCAGAGCACATGCTCATTGAGGGGTGGTCGCACCTTGGAGGTGGGTAGCTTTTGGGATGGAGGTGTGTTTTGCTATTATAATGATATTATAATGAGCAAAAGTACACTAGAGTACAGCGTTTGTCAAACCATGACAGGTCGTTGGCTCAGGGTAGCAAAAAGTGCGGCTTATTGGTCTTGGTGTGCACAAGAACAATCGAGTCCCCACCTGGTCACAGAACCTAGCCACAGTGTCTCCACTCCACTCCATGCTCCGTACTGTTCCTTAGGGCCAGCACACCGGGTTCCCCCAGTGCGATAGCATCTTAGGTTGGAGGCTTAGGGAACGCTCAGGTAATGCAGCTATGCCCTACCCTGAAAGCGTCTTCAGTGCTGTACCTTTTCTTCAAAATGTGAACATTAGTTTTATTTTCCTAGTTACTTCAGCCAATTGCACCACAGTAATTCCATAGGCTGCTGCCACTTTGGCAACCTTGCATCCAGTTGAGGTTTGGCAGACTGTACTGGAGGGGAAAAAGGTGTATTCTTGGCATAATTTTATGAAGTCTGATTTGATCAAAGAACAGTTGTGTGTTGGCATTGCATATGTACCTAGAAGGTAGAAGGTGGTTTCTCATTGTTCTCCCTATATGATAACTACAATTGGAATTTGAAAAATTTCTTTCCCAATTGACAGATATCAGGGAACTTGATGCCTGATACATCAGAAGTCGGTTTCCCTAGAGTTGAGCACTAGCGTTACAGAGAAGATCACACTTGCCTTTAAAAGGTAGGCTTTAATTTCTACAGGAGAGCCTCCTGGTGTCTTTCAAATGGGTTGTTTCATAAACACTTAACTATGTGTGATGGGAAAATCCTTTCACATGTCACACTCTGGGTGTGAAGACTGCTTACTGAGGACCACATGCAGCTTTCTTTACAGATATTGGGGAGGTGAAAGGGGGGGAAGGAGGCAAGGTTCTCTGGAAGGCTCCTCAGAGGTTGTGCTCCAAAGTCTTGCTGGCTTCATTGGAACCTTGTGTCCTGCATAGATGGGCTTGTCATGGCAAGACTATTAATGTGAGTGTGCAATCTGTGCATCTTAATTTTATAGTTTGGGCTCCGGTGTTTCCTCTTTGAGGCAGAGGAGCAACTGCTAACTCTGAAATGTCTTTTTAGTCTTGTGCACAAGTACTGCACGTGCTCTTAATCTGTGTGAGTGTATTTGGCACGTAAATGCATGTGATGTGATGGCTTAATGCTACTAAGAAGAAAGAAAAAGAAATCCTGATAATATAAGTGGGAAAAAGGAACCTTACTAAAGCTGTCTCATCTGTGAAACATAAGGGTGTAAGTGCACAGCTTTAGGAAGTGCACAGCTTTTAATAAATAAAATTAAAGGAAGCCTGTCACCAGGGAATACCTCCCTGTTTTTGTTTGCCTGTATCATCCTGCTTTTCTCCTCTTGATGCAAGCGGCTGACACAGTGGGAACAACCCACCCGAGTCTCCAGGTGCTAACACCACGCGGTCTCTGGAGAAGAGAGGAGGACCTCTTACTCTCACGTTAGCCATTGGACTACGATGGGAAGTGACTTGCGTCTAGTTTGAGGACAGAGTTCTCGCAGCTGTTTCTGCTGGATTTCTTGCAATGCGAAACAGCTCTCAAAATGCTGACTTCCTGGCTTAGGGCCAGGTCTTGGCAGGCTGCTCAGAAAAAAATAGTGGTTATCAGTGTGTGATGGGCAGAAGCTGCTCTGGAGTATTTCAGAGGAGGCTGGGCTTTCTTTTGTCTTAACTACTGCCCTCACAAGGGGGAGTTCTTTTTAAATGAGTTGTGACGAAAGCAGATAGCTGTTGAATTTGGTATGTTTTGGTGGGCTACCTGCTCTGTATTGGAAAGCACCTTTGCCTTGGCAAAAATATCCATGAAAAAAATGTGCAAGAAATTTAAATGTGTAAATGTTCCTAACTGTTCCTTTGAGACCCTTGCTCTGCTCAGCAGCACGTGTGAACTTGTGTTAGGTTCCTTTTCCCTCTGTGCCCTCTTCCCCCAGACTTCTAGGTGTTAAACTGGGCCTGTTGTCTGGCTGCACTGGGTGAGCATGTGTCTCCTGTTAATGGTGAAGGAAGAACATCGGAAAAAATACTGAACTGTGATGCAGATGGCATGTGGAAAGGTTTTTGTGAGTGCTCAGCAAGTCACTTAGTCCTTCAGTAAGTCATAGTCCTTTAGGTCCCTTGGGGAAATGGGACTTGGAAATATAAACCTCAACAGCGGCTTATGGGGAGAAAAAGAACAGATCACTTTTATCTTTGGACTGTTATGCATCTACTTTTGCTCTCAGCTGGCTTCGGGCAGTTCGTGTTGCCCTCAGCCCTGTGTTCTGGCAGCCTGTCACAGCTCACACCCCTGAATGGTGTAGTTAATTTTGGAACTTGTTGCCTTTCCACAAAATTGGCTCATTGATGTATCATGGCAGAATACAGTATGAATGTCATCATATTTAGTGTTCTGTTGCTATGCTGTGTTTTGACAGGTACGTTACAATTTTTAAATAAAAGGCTATTACAATTCCAAATTTTCTTGGTGTGTGTGTGACTGCATACGTAAAAGGTGCTCACCTAGTCTTCATTGGAAGTAAACTTGGCGTTGTATCTGCTCATTTATATTGGCGGCATTGCCTGTATTGAACAGGACTTTGGGAGTTTTTATTAACAGCTGTGGTCTAGTTTTCTTGCAGACATCTACAAGCACAGGCTCCCCGTTGCCCGCAGCAGCATCCAGACAGCACCTCTGCAGTTTGCCTTTTACCTCTCTGTCTCCGGGCGGAATAACCCTGCTGGTTGGCGTTCCGTGAGGTCCGGGGGCTGCATGGCCCCGGCACCCCCTTCCCCATTTTCCACTCTTCTGTGGAGGGGAGCCGCTTCGGATAGCTTCTCGGTTAGCAGCCTTTCGGGGTGATGCCAGACGGCCCTGGACAGAAGAGAAACGCAAGACGCCAGCGGCCTTCCGCGAGCTGAAACGCCCCCGAAACGCCTTCCCCGGGCCGAGCCGCCACCCGGGCAGCCCGGCCTCCCTCAGCGGAAGGGGCGGCGCGGCGGCGGGGCGTTGTGCCGGGCCGGGCCGGGCCGAGCCATGGCGGCGGTCGGGGAGCAGGAGGGCGGCTGCGAGCACTACCGGCGGGGCTGCCTGCTGCGGGTGAGGCGGCGGCGGGGCGGGCGCGGGGCTCGGGGCTCGCGGCCGGGCGCTGAGGCGAGCCGTGCTCGTTGCAGGCGCCGTGCTGCGGGAAGCTGTACCCCTGCCGCCTGTGCCACGACGGCGCCGAGGAGCACCGGCTCGACCGATTCCGCGTGGCCGAGGTGCAGTGCAGCCGCTGCCGCCTCCTGCAGAAGGTGGGCGACGGGCCGGGGGGGGGGGGGGG
>NC_048896.1:23358715-23438522 GCF_011077185.1 Oxyura jamaicensis | reverse complement strand
CCGGCCCGCCCCCCCCCCGCCCGCGCCCCCCCCTGCAGAGGGGGGGCGACGGGGGGGGGGGGGGGGGGGGCGGCAGGGCGCCGGCACGGCGGGGGTTGGGGGGCGGCGGCGCCATTTTGGGCCGCGCACCTCACCCCCGGTCCCTCCCCGCGTCGCGTCCCCGGCAGGCCCAGCAGCGCTGCGAGGGCTGCCAGAGCCTCTTCGGCGAGTACTACTGCGGCGTGTGCCACCTCTTCGACCGCGACAAGAAGCAGTACCACTGCGACGAGTGCGGCATCTGCAGGTGCGCGACCGAGCCGAGCCTGCGCCGCGCCCCTTGGGGTTGTTGGGGTCGGGGCGGGAGGCGGCTGCTGACCTGGTGCCCGTCTCCTCAGGATTGGCCCGAAGGAGGATTTCTTCCACTGCTCAAAATGCAATTTGTGTCTAAGCTTGAGCCTTCGAGGAAAGCACAAGGTATGAACGCGACGGTTTATTCCTTCCGTTAAAAAACAATGAGTTGTTGCTAACAAAAGCTGGCTGCCTTGGCCTGATCCCAGCACACGCAGGCAGTGGGCTCGAGTCTTTCTCTAAGTGCACCGATCCCAAACAAAACGCTTCTGGGCTGGCTCTGCCCTCAGCTGAAGGAAAACACACATAGGAAACACACACCTTGGTCTCCTTCCGCCCTTCCTCTGGAAGTTGCTGCTGATTGCAGACCTTGGCGGTGTTTAAATCTGAGCTCCTGTCGCTGCTGCAGCACAGAGAGAGCTAGGCAAGTTTGGGGAGCCACTTCCCTATGTGTACTTCCAAGCTGTTTTTTATTATTATTATGCTAAACCACCTGTTAATCTTCAGAACGTCAAGCGTAAATGAGAACAATGATCTTTCATACATTCTTTCTTATCTGTCTCTAGGAATTTTGGTGTTTAAAAAAATGTAAATAACCATGTAGTAGATTAACCTTTTTCTTTGTCTTTGCAAAGTGCATCGAAAATGTCTCCAGACAGGATTGTCCAATATGTTTGGAGGTGAGCTACTTCTTTTTGACTCTTGCAGTTGGATGTATTGTTGGCTGTCCTTGAATTTACTATTGTTTTTCTTTTGTCTGATACTTGTCTTGAAACAGGATATTCACACATCCCGTGTTGAAGCTCGTGTTCTGCCATGTGGTCATCTTCTGCACAAGTAAAGCATTGCAAATATTTGAGCGTTGGAAATACCTGCTGCCTGGTGTGCAGTGCTTATTCCAGTGTGCCCAGAGAAGGGCTACGAAGCTGGTGAAGGACCTGGAGCACAAGTCCTATGTGGAGCAGCTGAGGGAGCTGGGGTTGTTTAGACTGGAGAAGAGGAGGCTCAGGGGAGACCTTTTTGCTCTCTGCAAACGAAAGGAAGTTGTGGGGAGCTGGGGGTCAGCCTTTTCTTGTAGATAACTAGTGATAAGACTAGGGAGAATGGCCTCAAGTAGTGCCAGGGGAGGCTAGGTTGGAAACGAGGAGACATTTCTTCTCAGAAAGAGCAGTCAGGCACTGGGACAGGTTGCCCAGGGAGGCGATGGTGTCACCATCCCTGGGAGTGTTCAAGGAGGGGTTGGACGTGGTGCTTGGGAACATGGTTTAGTGGGTGGCAGTGGTGGCAGGGGGATGGTTGGACCAGATGATCTTGGAGGGCTTTTCCAACAGTAATTGTTCTGTGATTCTGTTCAGCAGCACTATAGGCTTTGTTCATGTGCATGCCTGGTTTCAAAGGGTGTTGTGGTAGAGTGCCATTTTATCAGGAAGTACTTTCTTCAGAAAAGATGTCTTCCTTCCACAGTCACCTGAATCTTGGTGGTGATGGAGGATTCAGCCTGTTTCTTTTCCTCTGCTGAGTTTCCTTAGGCACATCCAAGGCCATGGAATGCTTTGTTACAAAGCCTGTCCACTCTGTCGGGCTTTCATTGTGTAGTGTTAACGTGGCACTAGGTGTCTTTGGAAGGATGATTGCAGCAGGGCCAACTGTTTCCCTTGCTCATGTTACTTTAGAAGACCTTAGAATGGAATCACGTGTGCTTTATCTCTGCTTGTTTGCCTAAGTACCCGATGGTTTTGTGGGGAAGCTTTCTTTTCACTTGGACTCGGTATTTTTTAACTTAAGGTCTGGGGATAGCTATGTGCCTTTTCCCTTTGTTCAGTCCAAATGTGTAGGGTCAGTAACACAGATGTGTTACTGGTCAGTAGCTGCATTCTTCTTACCAAACCTCTCATTCTGTTTTCTTTTCAGAACATGTTATGAAGAGATGTTAAAGGAGTAAGTATTTATAAACTCTCTCGTGTGTGTATGGTTTAATCCAAGCAGATGACTTGAAGGGGCCAAGATCATGGTGCCAGTACCCAGTAATTTCAGGGCAACTCCTAAAGGGAAAGGGAGCTTGTAATTTCCAGCTCTGTTTGCAAGAACTTTGAGTTTGCAGTGTTTCTCTCTGACTTGTATGATGAGAAACTTGACCTTTTGTTGTTCCATGTTCCGTGGCCCTTCTGAATTAGACTTTTTTCCCTTCTTTGCCAGAGGTTACAGGTGTCCTTTGTGCATGCACTCGGCTTTGGATATGAGGAGGTACTGGCGGCAGCTGGATGATGAAGTAGCGCAGACTCCTATGCCCACAGAGTATCAGAACATGATGGTGGAGGTAAGAGATGGGTGAACTCTGCTCTTGGCAGATCTGCATCTCTCCCGTACTGGCGGTAGAGGGCAGTAGGAACTTGTCCTGGATCAGAAGCCAACCTGACTCACGGAATGATAAAGAGCTGTCATGTGTCAGCTTACGGTGTGATCTATTGGATTTATAAACAAAGGCACCCGTGCCACTAGCGAAACAAACAAACAAAAAACAACACCCAACAACAAAATAAAATCAGGAAACGCCATAACATCACACAGTGCAGAAATGGCTCGGTCTTTGGAAGTATCTTGCTTCTGTAGCGTTAGGTGCTGTCATTCAGAGGAAAAAGCAGAAATACTTCATTTTTTCATACATTGGAGCTTCATGTTCCATGTTGTGTGTTGTTGTTTTTTTTTTTTCTGCAAAAATACTCAGCTATTGATTTGTGCAAGGCTAGCAAATATCAACTTCTGTTTCCTTTCTGTTACCTCAGAACTGTGAAACTGGGTGCTGCTTGCTACGAAGACTGAATTAAGCCACTCAGATCACTGATGTTCTGTTTGCGTCTGTTCTGGTTTAGGCAGCACATCTTACTGACTCTTTGAGTCAGAGCGTTATGGAAAATCTCTTCACTGCTCGTTTTGAGAAGAGCATTCACTTTGTCTTACACAGCAGACTAGCTAATGTTGGTAGCTGTTGTTAATCTGCTCTCGTTTTGACTTGAGGTTTTCTCTGGTGGTTTGCTACATAAAGAGAAGAAGCTAAGGCACGTCTGTCCCTGTAGCTGCAAACTGAGAAGTTGAATCAGCCCTGTATATTCTTCTGCTGCCCTTAAGAAGATATTTCTGGCATTGTGCCCTGCTGGCAAGCCAGTTCTGTAGTTGCTAAAAGCATAGTTGTGCTATGTTGTTGAGTGTCCTGTTGATGCTACAGCCTCTCTCTCTCTCTCTCTCTCCTTCTTTCCTATATACGTAGATCCTTTGCAATGATTGCAATGCCCGCTCTACAGTGCAGTTCCATCTCCTAGGCATGAAGTGTACAAACTGTGAATCGTATAATACTGCCCAAGATGGAAAATCCAAGCAGCCTGCGGAGTAGCAGTGACTAAGATACGTGCTGCATATGGCAGGACACGGAAGACCTTACTGTGGAAGAGGCTATCTATTAAAAAATAATAATAATAAATTTTCAGTAAAAGTTAACTCAGAGTTGTCATGCCGACGGTGAAGATGTTGTGCTGGTGCAAAGGAGCTCTGCAAGCAGCGTCCCCCCCTCCCTAGTACCTGGGGCACCACGCGGCTGGGAAGCCCCCCGTCGGGCGGTGCGATACCAGCAAGGGTCAGTCTCTGGAGAGAGTGGTTTACCCTGCCAGGGAGGAGGCAGCTCGGGAGCATAACTAGTGAGGTGCAAAATGGGAAACTGCTGTAAGCAGCAGCTGTCAGAGCAGAGCGTGCTCTGGGGCAGCCGAAGGTTGTGAGTGTAATGCGGGGTGGAGGTATAGCTGTTCTGGCTGCAGCTGTTGGGGAAAATTGGGAGCTTTAAGAGTGGCCCTTTACATAGTGCTGACATCTGCAAAGTTCTGCATGAGAACACTTTGTTCTTTGAAATGACGTGTTTGTTCTAGGGCTTTGCAGCCATCGGTGTGAGCGGATGGAAGCCTGCAGAAATTGCATCCCTTACGTTGGTTTGTTGACGTGCACACATGCACAGTACAAACTTCGTTTTAAAAGCAACGCTGGTCTGCCTGGGCACATGTGATGAATGGCCTAAAAATCGCGCAAGGCTGCCCTTCTCCCAAGGGCCCACCCCACCTGGTGTCTCTTCAGGCAGATTCCTTTGCCAGCTGCAGGTACATTCACACGGCTTTTGATCCTCAGCTGTTCTGTTCTCTTACAAAGGGCTTCAGGCAGGCAGGTAGCTTGATGTTTGGCTGGTTAGGTAACGTTAAATGGAGCACATACCATTGTCTTGTCAGACTAATACTGGGCTGACTAATCCATCTGGGCCTGGGGTGTTTGCTAAAGTAACAGCAGTTCAGAGAGGGACTCGAGTAGCACAGGCACCAGGTTTCTGTGATTTATTATTACTATTTTTTTTTTATGTGGCATCTTCATTGCGGTCAGAGAAGGTATGATGGAGAAATACTTTCTTCTGAAAAACAAAACCTCCCCCCCTTCTCTTCTGTGTGATATCCTGCCCAAAGTGTTTTGCAGACTTAAGTATCACAGAAAGTTCTTCGTTTCTGAGAACTTCAGAATGTGCAGTGTCCCAGTTGGTCTCAGTTGCATGAAACGTGCAGGGGAAAGTGACAGCAGTTTCTCTTTACGGTACAACTACTCGTCTTTAACTTGCTCTATTGTAAAGCAACAGACTTGATCTGGCAGTGCCCCTTTATGTCTGAAATACTAGGAATCGGATGATAGCATTACTGTAGCTTGCTTAAGTATCTCCTTCTGAAGCACTTTTCTCACTGCTATAAATGTAAAACAATGTCTATTAAAACAAATTACGCCGTGTGCTCTGGTCTCCCTTTTATGTGCATGCTTTCTAGAAATTCCCAGGTAAACCAAGATCCAGCACCCTTCACCTGCGGGTGGTCGGGCAGTGCAGCGGGGGCCCTTCTGCATCGATGAAGTTTTTCACAGGGGAAAGCTGCCTCGCTCTTGCAGGACGGTGTTTGCAGAAAGCAGGTGTGTTTTGCATCTCCGGAGCGGCACTGCCTGCAGCCTGCCGGGGGAAAATAAGTGAAGTCACCCACCGGCGTCGCGGGAGGCTGTGGCAAGCAGATGTGGAGGGAGCGAGCGTCACCTCCTGAGTCATGGTGACTCCATCAAAACAAGCAGCAGCTGCTGCCAGGCGAGCAGCAAATTAACTGTGCCCAGCCCGGGGGAGATCTGATTAAAATTGAAACGAGAGCGACTCGTGTCATCTGGCGAGCTGCACCACGAGCGCAGTGCCTGCTGCAGCCGGGTTTGTTTGGGGCCAAGCCTGCTGTCTTTGCTCTCCTGCCCCAGTCCTGGCCGTCCCCTCCCCTGACCAAGCTAGGGTACCAGTAACGCTGTTGGACAAAGGCTCCTGTGCAGCAGGTGAGGTGCTTCGGGCTGGGGCTGCTCTCTTATCCTGGAGAGCCACTGGGAGCCAGGGGGGCTGCAGCAGCTCATCCTGAGCCCATCAACAGCCTCAGGGCCAGCCTGGACTTTTGTGGAGGAGTCAGTAGTGCTGTAGGTGTTTGCTTGGTTCTCCTCAGTGTGCTGGGGGACTGGAGGGGTGCTTGCAGAGGAAGGGGCTTTTTGGAGGTTGTTCTGGGCAGCAAGGGCTGGGCCAGCCCTGGGGGGGCTGCTCCGAGAGCGGGGCTGGCTGCCTGAGCTGGCTTCAGAAGCAAAGCTGGGAGGGGTGAAAAAGTTCAGGAGGTGGCTCTTGGATCTCTGCAAGGTGTTCTAGCTTGAGTTACCGTTCTGAAAGTGCCTTGCCCTGGCTTGGAAAGGACAGATAAATGGGGTCTCCGAGGTGCATCCGAGGAATGCTGTTTTTCCATATTATTTCACCAGTTACTGTTTTCCTCCTCTGAAAGGGGAGGGAAGAAATCCCTTGACCACATTTGAGTTTGAGAAACCTACTGATGGCAACGGGAACAGGAGAGAGAGCGTGGAGAAGTGCCTGCGTGTTCAGGGCAGGCGGCATAGCTGGAAAAGGAATAGAGAATGAATTCCTCATGCTAGTCAAAGCCCAGTGACTGGAGCGAAGGGGTATTTCACTGGGGAGCTAAGTGCAGCCCCTGTGGGCTCCAGCAGCAAGGCAGGCTGCCACAGCAACTTGTCCCATACACGTCTTGAAGGGTTTGTGCTGGTGGGTGGGTGGGGAAAGGACACCACGAGGGCTGGGCTTGCCCGAACAAACCGGAGGCTGCTGCCTCCACCCGTGCCTGTGAGCACGGCGACAAGGGTGCTTCAACCCCGCAGCTGCTGGAGATGGCTAGAGGCACCAATCCAGCCTCAATTCAAAACAAAGCAACAACAACAAAGAACAGAAAAAAATTAACCCTGCAAGCAACTGCCAGGAAGAAACAGATGCAGCAGCTTCTTCATTAACTCAGTGAAATGTGTATTTGAAGAGCTGCAGCACATCAGGCCTGCTGCCGGCTGAAGGAGGTGCAGAGGAAAAGGGGCACAGAAGGTGGAGGGCTGGGGCCGAAGGCTGCACCACCTGCACCGCCACCGGGGAGCGCCGCGTGGGGGAAACGCGGGCTTGTGGCTTGCAAAGGTCAAGGCTGAATTTCCGCACATCTTCCAGCTATCATTTCCATAGCGCTGTGCTCGTTACCAGCAAATTGTTTCCTGTTTGTCTCTTTTTTTTTTTTTTCCCCTGCAAAAATAACGAGGTAAATGAGCTGACCGTATATCATAGCGCAGATGCGAATCAAGCATCGGGAAACTCAATAGCTACGTAGCCTTTGAATGTGTTGCTAAATCAAAAACCACGCTGGTCGAGTCCACAACCGAGCAGATTTTATGCTAAATTCTATGCTAATTTTGTCGCAGCTGGAAATACTCCTTTCGGGTTTCAGTCACAAGACTGGGCTGAAAGAAAACCCTTAGTTCAGCTGAGCACTGGAAGAGCAGCTCCCTCCCCAGCTGTACGTTTGCATGAGGCTGAGAATGAAAATGATACAGGGGGTGGGCTCCAGCTGACTCTGACCTTTTCCTCTCTTGCTCTTGGTATTTGCTGCTGCTCTAGCGAGGGGTTTCTCTCTTTTTTAAGTCGGGCTGAGCCGTAAACATGTTACATTGGCACTGCTTTTTCCAGCATGCTTCTGCAACGCACCTGCAGCAGCTCAGCGCCAAGGTGGCGGAGGTGAGGTGGAAAGCTGAAAATTGGGGGAAAGCCCATCTTCTCACAGGGCCGCTGCCGGGTGGGGAGGTCGGGCTAAATCCCCCACCAGAGCTGGCCAGAGCAAGGGGCAGCAGCTGGGAAACCCGATAACAGGAGCTGGACTCCCGCGTTGTGCATTGAGCTTGGCACGGAGCCCTCATTCCCTCCTGCAGGGAGACAAAACGCACCGCACAGCAGAAAATGAATGGCTTGGAGATGAAGATAAATGCGGTGGATAAAGATGGGCAAGGAGCGTGTATGGGAAGGCGGGTGCTGCAAGGATAGCTGCCCTCTCCCATGGAGATGCTGGATGCTGCCCTCTTTGGAGGGGCAAGGAGAGCTGAAGCCCTGTGCACACATGGTGGTGCAAAGCCTGCGCTGTTCCCACAGCCTTGGGTTCGTCCCTTCTTCCTGGGGAAACTGAGGAAAGCAGGGACAGGGAGGTGGGCAAGGGCTTTGCGTTGAAGCCCCCCCAGCAGCAATGCCCATACCTGCTGCCCACCACCCGAGCCCAAGTCCCCTCTCTGGTGCACAGCAAAATGAGGAGTGGATGGGATAGTTGCTGCCTGGTGGGAAAAACTCTGCATTCCAGCAGGCTGTGGATGCAAACAAGGTCAGAGGAGCTATTAATAAAGCCAAGTCTTGCTGAGGAATGCAAAACCCGGGGGGGAGATGACCCACAAGCAGAGGAGCATGGGGCTGTGGGCTTCTCCTGGAGCTGGCTGCTGGCAGCGGCGCTGCCCTGCCTGCACGAAGCCCTCTGCCTTCCTCCCCAGCTGGAAAGAACGCAATTAGCGCAGCGCTCCTGGTGTCTTCCTCTGCTGGGCTCTATTTATAACCGAGCCCTAGCAGAGCGTCTGGCTGCCCAGCCTGCAGCAGGGCTGGTGCAGGACCTCTGCACCCTCCTCCGGTGGTGCTGAAAATGGGGTGATTTCTCTGCTTTTTCTCCCTGACTGTCACAATCCTAGTAGGAGGGGGAAAAAAAAAAAAAAAAAAAAAAAAAAAAAGGCTAAAAATAACAATGCACAAATATTTATGCGACATCCAGGAGCACAAGTTGGTTGGGCTGGAGGCCAAGGGTTTTTGTTGGAGGTACTTGTGAGCGGTGAGAGCTGACGGAGAGGACTTCCCTGGGCTTCCTCTTGCTTGTCAGCACCAGCTTGCTGCCAGTGGCCGCGCTCACGTGGGGACAGCTTGAGAAATGACCTTTAAAAATGAGTGGCAGCTGGGGATGACAGCAATCCAGCGGCACGTGCTAGAGGGGCTATGGGAAAAAGTTGGTGAGGCATGGTCCTTGTGTTGTGAATTTTCTAGTGTTTTTTTTGGGGGGGTGTTAAAGCAACAGATGCTGGAGCTGTAGATCATTCAGCTATGAGTTGTAGAGATCGTTTTGATGGCTGAACTTGATGGTCTTGACAGTCTCTTCCAACCTAGGTGATTCTATGATTCTACACGTGGCAAAGTCAAGCCCTTCTCCCCAGGGAAGGTGAGGCAGGAGACCTGGAGCAGGACCGTGGCCTCGGCAGTGCTGCATCCACGCTGCGCCACCGGCCTGGGGAACGTGCTGTGCTGGGCGCAGCTATGCGAGCTATGCTTTCTAATAAATAAAGTATCCCAGAGATGGGGGAATCTAGCCAAAAAGGGGGAGGGGGGTAGCTTTTGGAACAATCAGGAGGCTATTTCTCTTTTCTTAAATAAAGCAAGCTTGTGGCATAGATATCCTGCTTTATTTATTTATTGGGGGGAGGCTTTTTAAGATGCTTTTATTTTTATTTTTTTCTTTTCCCCCCTTTGCATTTCTTTGCATTTCATGCTGTGGGAGGAGGGAGATCCTTAGGGAATAGGGAAGGAGGTGGCAAGACGGGGAGGGGTATGGGGCATCACAGCGGAGGCAGACAGTGCTGGAGGCTCCAACCTACAGCAGCCCCTTGCAGAGGCAGTTCCCTGTCATACACTCCTGTCGTCGAGTGCTTCTGCTGTTTCAGCCTGGTCCCCAGCAGTTGTACAGCACCCTGGACGTGGCAGGTCACAGTCCCTGCTGCCTCCTCCAGGGAACCTTGCAGGATTTGGCCGTGCGGAGCTGCTCTGAAGCCAGAGGAAATGAAATAACGTGAAGACGGTAATTACCTTTCCTGTACATCATTGCAAAATCGAATCAAAGTGGTCACTGTTGAGTCATTTCTTTTATAGGGCCTTTATAGCTGTGTGTAAAATATATATGAACATCTGAGTTGAGTTAATGGGAGTCATTGGCGTGCCCAGTGGAAGCTCTGGGAGAGCTCTGGGCTTTACCTATGGACAGATGCAATAACTTGCAGCTACCTTTTCTTTGAAAAGAGGTGAATTTGACATCCTTGCACAGGCTGTTCAAGCTGACTCATGCAGCCCTTGCTTTTGCAAAGGGTGGACAGAACAGGGACACCTCTGCACCAGAAGCCAGCAGGAAGGCTGAAGAACCACCAAAAGCTTTCATCCCAGAGCTGGGGCCACACCACCATCATCACCACATCCTCCTCCTCTAAGGGGACCCATCAGATGACAAAGCTTACTGTTAGCCCACTGCTTGTAGCATCCCTCCGCCTGCTTTCTGGCGGGTGTAGCGGGTTGATGTTGAGCTAGCTTTCCCACCAGCTGCAGGAAGGCTTTCCCACCTGCTGCAAAAGGAACACCTGCCCTTCAGGAGGTGGCCACCATCACCGCACTGTGGTCCTGCAGTGCCGATGGCTCTCCAGACCCACGTCACCCAAGGGTTTTCACCAGCAGCACGGTTCCGGTTTGCTGCACGTGCAAGGCTTGGGTTTTTATCAATGCTGCTGTTATTATTATTGCAAGGTGGTTTAGAGGCATGCAATATGCCTGGATGTATAGTGCCCAAGCCTGTGGCTAAAAGAAAGAACTTTTTTAAGAAAATACAGGGCAGTAGTAATGAATTATAGCCAAAGAACAAGTCAGCAGTCTCTCTGTATCAGGAGTCAGAAATGTGCCATACTCACTATTATGGGGAAAAAATATGTAACTTGAATAAACCTTGCATTTCTCTCAAGAAAACAGCTGTAATTGCCACCTCATTCTTCAGCTGACCAAGTCCTAGATGTTCCCAGGTCGTGCAATTTGGGATGAATGTGACGTATTTGCTTATTATTTACTGCTTGGAGTCTTTAGTTGCCACCTGTGCAAAAATCCTCCTTTTTGGAAGCTAGCTATGGGCAATTTGCTTTTTCTGGTCTCTGATTCCCATCTATTCCAGTGACCAGGAGACAAGTATCCTGGGGACTGACGGGGCCCATCTGTTGGAGGAGAAGCCCTCTGGCAGATGGACTGAGTCAGGGAAAGGCCAGTAAGGCTGATGCTACGACGGCAGTCTGCTGCAGACCACCCAAACCGGGACGAAGAGGTAAACAAAACATCCCACAGGCAACTAGGAGAAGTCTCGCAACCACGAGCCCTTGTTCTCATGGGGGACTTCAACTTCCCAGATGGCTGCTGGAAATACAGCACAGGTTGAGGTACTTAAAGTCTTTTTTCATCAGTCTTTTTTAGTCAGATCAACTATTCCCAGGATACCCACCCCCTGAGTTGGAAGATGGTGACAGGGAGTAAGATGAAGCAATAATAATCCAGTGGGAAACTACAGGTGAGCTACTACATTTGAGTGTTCGCAAGCCCATGGGGCTGGATGGGATTTATCCACGGGTGCTGGTGGAAGTGCTTACCAAGCCACTTTCAATAATTTACCAGCAGTCTGGGCTAACTGGGGAGGTCCCAGCTGACTGGAGGTTGGCAAAAGTGACACCCGTCTACAAGGGCAGGAAGGAGGACAGGGGAAACCTGTCAGTCTGACCTTGGTGCTGGGGAAGGTTGTGGAGCACATCATCTTGAGCACCATCACACCACATATATGGGACAGCCGATTGATCAGACGCAGCAAGCATGGGTTTGTGAAGGGCAGGTCCAGCCTGACCAACCTGATCTCTTTCTATGACAAGATGACCCGCTTGGTAGGTGAGGGAGAGCCTGTGGATGTTGCCTACCTGCATTTCAGTAAAGCATTTGTGGCCATTTCGCACAGCTGTCTCCTGGAGGAAATGGCTGCTCATGGCCTGGCTCACTGGGTGAAGAACTGGCTGGGTGGCTGGGCCCAAAGGGGCACTGTGAATGGAGTGAGGCCCAGCTGGCAGCCCCGAGGGCTCAGTACCGGGGCCGGTTTTGTTTAACTCCTTATCAGCAACCCAGATGAGAGGATTGAGTGCACCCTCGGTAAGGCTGTGGATAATTGCAGGCTGGGTGGGAGTGCTGATCTTCCCGAGGGCAGGATCCCTCTGCGGAGAGATCTGAACAGACTAGATCGATGGGCCGTGTCTAATCGCGTGGCACTCAACAAACGTAAGCACCAGGTCCTGCGCTTGGGTCACACAACCTCAGGCAGCAGTACAGGTGGCTGGAAAGCTGTCCAGCAGAGAAGAACCTGGGGTTGCTGGTCGACAGCCAGCTGAACATGAGCCAGGGTGTGCCCAGGTGGCCAAGAAGGCCAACATCATCCTGGCTTGTATCAGCAGTAGCGTGGCCAGCAGGAGCAGGGAGGTGATCATCCCTGTGTATTCGGCTATGGTGGGTGCTGTGTTCAGCTCTGGGCCCCTCACCACAAGGACACTGAGCTGCTCAAACATGTCCAGAGAGGTGGAGCTGGTGCAGGGAGGAGAAAACAAGGCTTGTGAGGAGCAGCTGAGGAAACCTGGGCTGTTTAGTCCAGAGAAGAGGAGGCTGAGGGGAGACCTCACCATGCTCCACAACCTGAAAGGAGGCTGCAGGGGAGGAGGGTGACAGTATTTTCTCAGGTGACAACTGGACACAAGGAAATGTCCTTGGCATCCTCTCCCCTCCTCCCCAAGCAGCTTGCCGGGGCCAATCAGGGATGCCACAGGCTGCCCTCGTGCTTTTGGTCATGACCTGAAGCGAAACCTTAAAACTTCTGTTCCACAATGTCTCTGCAGGAAATGTTAACTCAGTGGCTGAGAAAGCTCCCTCAAGACATCTGTTTTCATCCGTGCATTGGTTTTTCACATCCTGATGCAACGTGAGCAGGTTTTATCACACACTGGCTGCTTTGCAAGCATCCCTTCATCCTCAGGGCTGCTGGGGAAAAAGAAGGGGACCCTCATATTAAATACTGGGGAGCTTCAGCATCCCAGGAGGTATTTTGATTTTCCACAGGTGGCCTCAGGTTCTGCCCCATATCACTCAATATGGGAAAGGAGTGCCCCTCCTGGGGTATGCCTGCTAGGATGTATTTAAGCCCATAAACATAAGCCCAGAAGAGAGGATGTCCTGGGACCCACTGAAACGTCATCTCTTCTTGGCCAAAAGCAAATATAAGCAAATATAATGCTGGAAAAAGCAATATAAGAGCAGTGCCCTCCCTGCACAGGTTGTACTTTTAATTATCACAATTCCTCTTCTCCCCTTGGTCACTCCCAGCACTTTGATTGCTTTTCTTGCCTGCTGTCACACCTGCTCCAAATCTGCAGTGCCCTTCAGCGCAGGGCAGAGGAGACCCAGGTGCACACGGTATTTCAGATAAGGGCAAACCTTAGGGCTGTGCAGTGCTTTAGCAGCATTCTCTGCTTTATTCACAGTTTCTACCTGGTTTGAACTAAAAGAGATTAAACAACCACTTGGTACCCGCAGCTCAGCCTTAGTGCCACCAAGCCCAGCAGTGGGATCTCCACATCGAGGTGAACCTCAGCCACCCAGTGACAGCTCCCAAAAAACGATGAAGTTTTCTCCAGGGGCCCACTGGTTTGGGGCTGCAAAGGTGCTGGGGAGACCCTCTTGTGGGGGCAGTGACCAGCCCCTTCCCAAAATAACCCCCTGCTCCAGTGCTCACCCAGCATCACCCAGATGCTCACACATCAAGCCTGGAGCTCCTGGTTTCAGGAGGCACATGGGGCTTGCTCCACAACAGAGCAGAAGTCCTGCCCATCATAGCTGTCCCCTGAATGGGCAGCTTCAAGATGCTGAGCCCACAAAAGTGAAAAAGAGACTTTGTCAGCACACCTGCTCTGGTAGAAGCATGCATCTGCATTACAGCATGTAAAGATGAGACCAGCCATAACCCCCCTCTTTTCTTTTGTCCAAGCAGGTATATGCATAAACTGGGGATTAAAGCAGCTTCAGTATATTTTAGAGGAGAGGTATTTCAAGGATTAAAAGTAACGTTGTGAAGCAAACCGCTACGGGTGCAACAGTGAGTTGCTTCTCATCCCAGAAGTGCAGGTGGGAAGCACACCTTTCCTGGGGGTTCCCACATGGTATTTGGGAAAATAAACATAAAAATTAAAAAGCGGGGTTAAAAAGGAAATAAGCTTCTGTGCATAATAATAATAATTAAAAAAAAAAAAAAAAAAAAAAAAAAAAGAGGGAAAGGAGCAGTTGTAATTTCCTGTGACCCATGGCAAACTACCACAGGTGAGGGAAGGCAGAGGGGCAATGCAGGGAGGGGATATTGGAGGGAGGGAGGGATGCACAAAGCAGTGGGACCCTCTTAGCTTCCCCCATGTTCCTTCCAAGGGCACCACGATGCAGTCTAAGCCTCCATCCTTCCCCCCTCGCCTCCCTCAGGGAATTCGGGTTTCTCAAGCTAAAAGCAAAGCTGCCAACCCCTCCCAAGGACCCACTCCGCTGCTGAAGCCAAGGTGCGGCGGCATCCATCCCATATTATCAGAGAGCTTCCCACGCCAAGGGCCAACACTCAGGTTTATTGTGGGTGCAGTGCACCCGCCCTCCGGCCGCCTGTCCTCTGCTGGACCTGCCGTGGTCCTGCTCACGGTGGCTGTGGCTCAGTGTCCAGGCGCTTGCTCTGGCTGTGACCCAGCACGCACGATGGGGGGGGGGGGGGAAGCAGCAGGTGCCGTGCTGCAGAAGCGCTGATAAATAAGGATCTTCTCCTGCTAGGAGTCGTCGTAGAGGGGGTTGTTGTAGTTCCCCCAGGAGCCGTAGTCGTGGTCATCCAGCAACCGGCCGTAGGAGGAGTGCCTGTGGGGAAGCAAACACCAGGTCAGCCTGCAGAAGGCGAATGCGGCCAGGGATGCCTGCAGAGCAGCGGGCACACTGGCTGCCCTCCAGCACCTTGAAGACCAAATTTATCCCTCATTCGGGCAGGAAAAATCCCCCATGCTTTGCCACGGCTTGTGGGGGGAGGAGAGCGCTGAGCTTGTGGCACTTGCAGGATGGGCTGCAAGGAGCTGGCAGGAACACAGATCCGGGAGCTGTATTTGTAAGACCCTGGCTGTTTCGGTGGTTTATTAGCTCTTTTACTGTGGGGTAAAATGAAAGAAATGCACTTGAGCCCTCACAGCTCAGCTTTTGGGGTATTTCAGTTGGGGGGCACTTTGCCACCAGCACATCCCACCCCAATCACCTGCCTGCGGAAAAGCACCGGGACCTGCAGTGGGCAGTGACCCCACCTCCCCACGGCACTCCTGGGGGGGAAAGAAGCCCACACAGTATCCTGCCCGCACTGAGCCATGCCAGGGCATGCCCAGGAGTTAACACGAGACATTTGCTCATCCTGGTTGTCAGCAAAGCCTCATGAGAGATGCTCAGTGCCTGGCCATGCTGCTGTTTACTGCAGGCGTCACGGAAAGCCCCGAGGCAAAGGCTTGCCCTGGGGATAACCGGTGTGTATGGCTCTATGCCGAGCAGCAGGACCGGCATTTAAGCGAGGGTGTTGTGAGGTGTTGAAGAAAGCTCTGCCTTTTGGTAGGGGCATGATACACAAGGCTGTGACTCGAGGCCTTGCCCTGAGGCATGGCCTTCATTCTTGCCCCCGCTGCGGGCTGCTGGCCTTACCTGATCTTGAGGTACGCCGCTGCCCCGAAGACCACCACCACCATCACGATGACCGTCACCGTTATGGCCACGATGCTCCCTGCGGGCAGCACCAGAGAGAGCAGCACTCAGCCTTCAGCCCCATTGTCCACAGCAGCTCCACCTTGCCGACCATCTCCAGCACGGACACCCCCGTGGTGCTTCCCAAAACCCCTTCTGAAGGCTGCTGGGCCATGCAGCAGTGCCAGGCACCCATATACTTTTGGGATCTCCCCCTTCGTGTAACACAGTGCAGGTGGATTTGGGCTAAAACACAACTGGGTTTCTCTCCAGGGCCCATAGGTCACAAAGTAATCACGGTGGGAGGCTACTGCAGCCAGGTGGTGAGTAGTTTCTCCATGGCTGCCAACACAGAGGCCCCATTTCTTCCTTGACCAGGAGCTTTAAAACAGGTAGCACCAGCTTCATGGTGGCTCCAGAGGGAACATTTCTCCTCTCACTTACTCCTAGCCCATCGTCAGGAAACTTCTTTCCTCCCCTCCGTGAGCTTTTAAGGACAACCATGGGGCTAAGGCTTTTGTTCACAACCGAGCACCTAAGTCTGGGTATCTACAACCCCTTCCCTCCACAGGTGGAGCAGATGACACGGGCTCCTCCAGGGAGCACATCAAGAAAGCTCAGCCTTGCTCTCAGGGTTGACAGCCAGGCTCTTGTGTCACTTCTGGGTGGAAAAACAACTAGAAAAGGAAGCCACAAATGGCAAGGGCAGGAAAAAAAAAATTGTGTATGTGCCTGCATACGTGCACAATGAGGGGAGCTGCTCACCTGCACTCAGGGCACGTGGGACCTCTTCCATGGTGACTCCGGTGAAGGGGGTGCTTTTGCCATCGGCTGTGTCCTCGGTGGGGCTGGCCACAGTCACTGAGGGGGACGTTGGCTCCATGGCCAGGCTCGATGCCACGGCCACCGTCCCTGGGGAAGGGACATCCTTCATCGGCATCGGTGACTGGGTGGTGCTGCTGGGGACGGTCGGTGGGGACAACACTGTCCCAGGGGAAGAGTATGGGGTGCTGCTGCGTGGGGAGGAAGAGAAGGGTGCAGGTGTGCCTGTGGGGCTGGGAGGTGTTTCCAAATCTGTCATCCCTCCCTCCACGCTGGCATTATGTGCTGTCCGAGGACCTGGGGCTGTCTCCAAGGCTGGTGGTACCGAGCTGAAGGCTACAGGGGGGTTGTCTGCTGCAGCGACGGTGCTCATGGGGATGGAAGCAGAGGACAACATGGCCACAGTGCCCCCATTGGGGTCTTCCACCTCAGCTGGCCTGGAGGACACCTCATCTCTGGCGGGTCCTGTGGCAGTTGGTGGTGCAGGCTGGTGGGGAGCTGCTGCAGAGACAGCTGTGCCCCCTGAGCCCGGCCCCGCTGCTGTCCACACCACTTCTGGGGGGGGGCTGGCGGGGGCAAGGGGTGAAGCTGTGGGGTCATCACCAAGTCCTGGGAGGGAGAAAAATGAGGGTTAGTCAGGGAGACATCCTTGGGGCTGCCGGCATCATGTGTGCTTGTCACAACTCCCAGGAACCCGAAGCCAGCTGAAATCTCCCTTTAGGAGAAGACAGGGAGGGAAAAGAGGAATTCTTCCTGCTCTCGTTCCTGGGCCATGGGGTAGAGGGTCTGTCCTGGTTTCAGTTAGGAAACCAGGACAGGGTCCCAGCACCCTGGGACTCCCCACCCCGTGCATCCCAACCCACCCCCTGCAGGGCTCAGCACCCCCTAGCCCAGGCTGGTGGCCCCATCCCCACTGCCCCTCCAGCAGGCACCACACAGCTGGGGATGATAACACAGGGCAGCTTTCTTCTCTCCCATTTCCTTGTGCATTCATTCATCTCCATTTCTTAGCATGAAGATGAGTCATTCTTTCCCCTGTCCCCACCAGTGACTGCTATTTTTTCTCCCTCCTGCTCTCTCCAGAGAGAAGCTCAGCTCCAGGCCGTCCCCAGCAGCTCCCCGGGCACAGCCAGGCTGCGGGAAGGGCATGCCAACAGCAAGTGACGTCGGGAGGAATTTCTATTCCCATGCACTCCCTTACGTACACCCCTGAGCACCGTGTCATGGGGCTATGTGAGAAAGGAGGAAAACAATCTCAAGACAACACTAATATTTGTTGCTGCCCTGGAAGCCAGTTCCCCCAAAGCCCCTTGCTGGTGGCACCCAGGAAGGCTGGCTCCAAATCCCAGTGCTGAAGGGGAGGTGGGAGCGCTTGGAGGCACGTTGAGGTTAGAGTAGTTGATTTTCCCTTTATAGCCTTTTTTTTTTTTTTTTTTTTTTTTGGTACAGGTACACTGCTATCCTCCATTTCTCAAGTGCAGAGCTTGCACCCAACATTTTGGGAGCCCGGCACCTAGAGGTGGCCACACTGGGGCAGGAGGCAGCTGCTGGGTGGTGGACGTGCTGATGGCCTGCACCATGCGTCCTCCAGCCCTGGGGCTCTCGAGGTCAGGCTTGGCCCTGCACCTCGGTGGCTTTGAAGTAAGGCTGCCCACGGACATCCCGGGGCACGTCAGCCAGGTGTGACTGGCCCAGCAGGTTACAGGCTGTCACCGCAGCCTTTAGCAGGCTGTGTTGTTCCTGCACCAGGTGTGGCAGGACCCCAGAGGGCTGCCGGGCCTCTGCGAGACCTCGCTGCCCCTCAGAGAAACCTCCCTGGGATCCCATGCTGCCTGCTTGAAGCCTCACCCAAACCCCAAGCTGCAGATGCACTTGGTCGTGCCGAGCAGCGTTAATAAAGTGGTGTTAGCCCAGCAGCAGTGGGTTACTCCATTCATTTCAAGAAGGCCGTCCCGCGTGAGGTGTCCCACGGAATCGCCGGGGGCTGGAGGCGAGCTGACGGGGATCCTGCAGAGCTGGCAGCGCTGCTGGCCAGGATGAGTCAGAAAGTTTCCGATAATATCTACAGGGCTGAAAGGCAGCTGGCCTCACGGGCAGGGCTGGATGCAGTCCTCAGCCAGGCGTCTGTCCCAAGCGGGTCACAAGTCACAGGCGAGTGCAGGCAGCTGAAAGAAGTCACCCTGCTGCCCCAGCCACTGCACTCGGCCCTGGCCATCCACCTCCTGCCCGGGCAGGACCGGTCCCAGCCAAGTTCGGCTTCCCAGGTGGGTAACGCTGCCTCTGGAAACCCTAAATCTCCCAGCCCTGCACCGCCATCACCATGGGACCCCGAGCTCCAGCCTGGCCACTGCCACCTCAGGTCACAACACATCAGGCTGTCGTCTCCTCCGGCATAGAAAAGGGATCCCACCAGCAACACAGGCTGCTCCTGAGCCTTGGGTCCTGCGAGGACCCCGCAGAGCATCCCTGGCTGAGGGCCCCACATGCCACCACATCCTGCTCAGGACAGCCTGTACCCACAGGGCTGGGAGGTCACCAGCAAGCCGGGTCCTCTATGAGCACATCTGAAAAGGTGAAGAACTGCTGAGGCAGTGGTTCCCTTATCCTCCCAGCACCTGGGCTGCGGCTGGGAGCAGTAGCCAGAAGAGTGCACTGGAACAAAAGATAGAAAAACACCAGAAATCTTCCTTTAGGACCACATGACTTCAGGAGCTAGGAGGCAGGCAGGGTTGTCAAAGCAACTGAAGGACATCAGTTATCAAAGGATACCAAGCATAGTTCAGCGCCAAGGAATGTGCCCATCTGATTCCTTTAGGGCCGTCCTGCCCTGCTGGACCCAGCTGGGCGCAGGGCTGGATGCGGGGCTGCCGGGATGAGGCACATCACCTGGTGCCATCCCTTCTGCCTAGGTTACAGCCCCATGGGGGCTTTGCATGGGTTGAAGATGGAAAGAGGAGAGAAAAATCCAAATCCCTGTAACGCAGATATCCTCCCCTTCGAGAACATCAATCCCAGTCATCTGGGAAACCCCGGGAACACTGCCTAGTGCACGGAGCAACTCCCTCTCCTGCGGGCATGCTGGTGTCCTGGTTCCTGCACGTCACACGAAGGTGATGTCTCACTTCCATGCCCTGCTTTGGAAACACATACCTGACCTGGGCTGGGAGCTTCATTAGCAGCACATTGCTCAGAGCCACTCCAGAGGCAAGCGTGGCAAGCTCTTTGGCTGTTACACCGGCTGAGAGGCAGCTCAAAAGAGAGGAGCTCCAGCCCAAGAAAACAAAGCTGGATGTGGCAGCTGTGCCATGACAAGAAGCTACACCTCATCTACGTGGGGAATGCAGCAGTGCTCTCACCCTGGGTTAACCCAGGCCCACCTGGCAGCGGTCCCCAGCCATCACGTTTGCTGTGCGTCTCCTGAAGGAGACAAGTGAGAGCAGCGTAGGGAATGGTGCACCTTGTCCTGACTACAATACCCTTTCTGAATCCAGGAAATGCAGCAGTGAACACTGGCCAGGTCAGCCCAGAGAACCCATGGCCACTCAGCAAAGCTGGCTGCTGCTTCCTACCCCAGCCCAGCAGCTGCCTCTAGAAGAAGCACAGAGGTAAGACCCATTTTTATGTCATGGGTCTGGGTTTGTGGAAGCAAAACCAAAGGGCAGCCTCATCTTCTGCCCGCAGGATCTACCCAGGGTGAACAATTGCCAGCAGTGATCCAGCGCCATCCACCATCCCACACAAAGGGACACAAGTGCAGGGCACGTGGCCATAAACAAGTCTATAGGAGCAACCTATACAAAACCCCAAACCAAAACCCTGGAGACAAACGACTTACAGCACGATAGCACAGCCACGTGCCCCAGCACACAGCTCAGGTGAGAAACGGGCCCCCCAGCCAAGCTGAAATAAGAGGTTATTTCTCCCCTGCGGGCAGGGGTCCCAGGTGCAAATCCTGGGGATACCTGGGGACCCGCTCTCCTGAGCCCCGTCCCCTTGGGAGAGGCTTCCCCAAGCACCCCTCCACCCAGGTGGGTGCTGGCTGGGGACATCTCTGTCATTGCTGAGGTTATTTCCAGCTAAACACGACAAGGCTGCCCTCTAAATCATGGCCACGCTTGCCTGCGTGCTGCACAGCATACAGCAGAGAAGTTCAGGAAAGGTTTTTCTCCCAAGAGACAGAGCAACCCGTGGCCAGCCTGGTGCCCAAGCTGCCCGAGGGGCCTGAGCACGGGGTGAAAGCCTCTGGGGATGCTGCTGGACCCTGGTCTGCAGGTCCCCATCCCCTCGTGAGTCCCTTTGGGATGGGTGGCATCACCTGGGTGCTGAGGCTCACCTCGTTCGCAGACCTTGCCCTCTGCGTCAGCTGGGCCGGCAGGGCTACGAGCACTCTAATTTGCCTCCTGAGCAAGAAGTCAGAGGTATGACAAACTTCCTCCTTCATTTCAAACACCGTGCAAGGGATGCTATTATTTCATTACAGGGCCAAGAAAAGCACGGAGTTATTCCTGCCAAGCTGCATCCTCTCTGTCATGAAGCCCTGAAGAATGTACTTGAGGCACATTTAAATAATACATTGATGCCAAAAGACTTTTTCTTGTAAATACTGCTCCAGTGGAGAAAAATTATAGATAACACCCAAAAGATCCAGGCCATGGATGGAAGCATCCCAAAAGCTGCAGGGCCAAAATCCTAGGAAATATTCCTGGGTCCTTCCATGGGGGCTCTGCCGGTGCTGCAGAGCTGGCTGCTGGTGGGAATGGTGCTGGAACTATCCTGGGCACGGGGAAAAACAGCTCCCAGTGGGCACGGGAGGGATGCTGGGCTGGGGGAGATGTCCCAGGAGCTGCTGATGTGCTCTGAGCCCTCCGGTCCCCTCGCAGGTCTCCCTTTGCCGGGGATGCACGGCATGCACGAATGGCTGAGAGTGCTCCCATGCTTGTTTCCCCTCCCTCCCCCCCTCACTTTCCAGCAGTAAAAATAAAGTAAAAGCCGGGCAGGCTGAACGTTTCCGAGGCTGAACCCGGGGCGATGAGCCCAAAACCTTGCACGGTGGGGTCCCCTCGTGCAGTGGGTGATTGCCCACGGACACGCGTGGATCCATGCTGGGCACATCCCCCCCACCCCGAGGACCCACGGGTGGTGGTTTTATTCTGGGGGGGAGGTTATTTCCCACGGGGCCCCTCGCCCCTAACATCCCCCCAGCCCCACGGCAGGGGGGGTGCCCCCTGCGTGCCCTTCCCACGCGTGTCCCCGGCCGCTCACCTGCCGGGAGGAGGAGGAGGAGGGCGAGGAGGAGGCGGCAGCAGCAGCCCATGGTCCCGGCGGCGCGGGCAGCCGCGGAGGGAGGGAGGGAGGAGGGAAGGAGGAGGCGGGATGGGGAGGCATCGCCAGCCCCGCTCCCCGCCCCGCTCCCCTCCCGCAGCAGCCCCGGGAGCGCAGCGGCACCTGCTGGCTCCGGGACGGGGCCGGGAACCGGGACGGGAGCGGGGACCGGGCCGGGAAGCGGCTCCGTCGCCCCCCTCCCAGGCGGGGTGCCCGCACATCCCCCGGCCGGGCGCAGCTCGGGGTGCTCGGAGGCCGGGGACCCCCTCTCGGGGACACCCCCTCGGATGTCACTCGGTCCCCTTCCTCCCGCAGAGCTCCTGAGCCTGTCGGCCCGGTGGAAAGCCCTTCCTGCTGCTGCAGTCCGTGGGCAGCGACGCAGATTTGAGCCAGGCAGGTGGCGAGGAAAGGGCTGGTTTTCACAGTCAGAGAGGTGAAACCAAAATATATATATATATAATAATAACGAAGGGAAAGAGGGCAGCAAGGGGGCAAAGGACAAAACAAGAGCGAGTTTGCTGAGCAGGAAGGGCAGCTGGGCTTGGGGAGTGCTAGAGGCAGCGGTGCACAAAAAGGGGACGGGTGAGCAGAGCTGGGGGTCACACCAAGAGCGGTGTGGGGTCTGCTCCGACACCCGGGAGCGGTGTCTGGGACACCGCAAGGGTCACGACGCGGAGCAGACACGGGCTGGGCACGGGTGTCCAGACCTTTTCCCTGGAGGTAGATGGGATTCTCCAAACGGAGGGGGGGCTGTGAGCTGCCCCTGACACCGAAGGATCTGGGGTGAGCAGGGCACGTGGGGAGCTGCAGCACTGGGGGTGACTTCAGCCTTACCCATCCCAGTGTGGCCAGGGGACAACCCACGGCCACCAGGGCTCCATGCGTGGGGTTTTGCTCTACGGGGCTGCTGCAGGAGCTCGCTCAGCCCCGGCCGGCGGCCAAATGGGGCGGCTGCCAGGGCGTGCATCCATCGCTGCCATCCTGCGGCTTGAGGTCACCGCTCCCTTTCCAACCCCTCTTTCCTCCGCCCGAACTCACCCAGAGGGTGCAGGGTGAACCGGGGGGGCCACCGTGGGGTGCCACCCCCCTCCCGGCACCCACCGTCCCACCGCCGCGACACGGAGCTGCCGGGACCCCCGCGGCGGGGACGTTCGGGAGGGTGCGAAGGGTCCCGTCCCCTCCCCGCCTCCCCGCAGCCCCCAGCTGGGGACCGGTGGGGAAACCCCCGCCAGTGGGACCCCACCCGTGGGTTTCCACCCGCGGGGGGGAAGAGGAGGAGGAGGAGGGCAGAGGGAATGGGTGGCGGTGCTGGCAGCGGCCGCCCCCGTCCCGCCCCGTCCCGTCCCGCCCCGCCGCGGCCGCCGGGCACCGGGCAGCGGGCAGGCGGAGGCTGCGGCGCCCATGGAAGCGGCGGCGGCCCCGGTGCCGGGCGGCGGCCCCGGTCCCCTGCTGCTCTGCCTGGCCCTCGCCTCCGGTAAGCGGCGGCACCGGGGCGGCGAGGGGGGGCTCTGTCCCGTTACGGGGCTCGCACGGTCCTGGAGAGGGGTCCCCGCACCCTGAGCCCGCCCGGGGTGCTCCCGTCCCGTCCCGTCCCGTCCCGTCCCGTCCCGGCACTCGCCGTGCCCAGCCCGGTGTCCCGCACTCCTGCCCCCGTGCCGCTTCTGGTCCCATCCCCGGTGCCCCGCGGTGTCCCCCTGTCCTGACCTGGTGGCCCCCGGTTGTGCCTGGCCGTGGGCAAGGGTTCTGAATCCCTCAGGACTGAGTGGGGAGCTTTTGTCACCTGCACTGGGACCCTGCCCACGGGTGGCCTTGGTGATAGTGGATGTATGGACGTGTGGGCAGACGTGTGGGCAGATGTGTGGATGTGTTTCGCTGTCCCAGACAGCACCTGGGATGGAGGATGTGGGCGCAGCAAGCACCTCTCCAACAGGTGCACGCATTGGAGTGGGAACGGGCATCTTCATGCTGCGGGGTCTGGCTTTTTGAGCACTACAAGTGCACAGAAGGGGAAGGTCCCACCTCGGGGTGCTCCTTCCCACCTCCGGGACAGGAATGGCCTGGGCTCAGCCCTTTGGTGGGGCTGGTGTCACGCTCTGCCCAACCCGCACCCACCCGGGGAATGGTGCCAGACCTGTTTTGGGGCTGCGGTGCCCGGCACGGGGCAGATAGAGAGCATCAGATCCAGCGCTGGGAGCTGCCAATGGACAGGCTGAGACCCAGCTTTTGGGGACCCCGCGGTGCCACCAGCAGCTGCAGCATCCCTGGTGCCACCACCCCGCTGAGGGGAGGCTGCCGGAGGGAGGCCACCGGGGCCTTGCGGAGGGCGGCTGCAGCAGCTGTTTGTAATAAGGCCGGGGGAACTGCCCTGCTGGGGAGCTTCCCGCGCTGAGCCGCACGCTCGGGGTGAAGTCAGCCCACAGCTGGTGCCGGGGGGCCCGCCCTGGCCTCGTCCCTTCTGCTGGAGGCAGCGCAGGCTGAGCCCCGCTCCCTTGGCGCCCGGTCGCTCCAAGCGTGCTGCTGCGGCTGCGGTGCCTATATATAGCCAGGAGGGACGCGGGTGCTGGAAAAGGCCCCACCACCAGCCGGGGGACACGGGAGGCTGCCCACGCTGCCACCCTGCTCACTGGTGGCCCTCCCAGGCTTGCTCCTCGTGAGGAGGCCGTGCTGGCCTAGCAGGATGTAGCGCCCACCCGGCCCTTCCCCACGGGATGGGGATGTGCCCGCTGTGCTGTGAGGCACCGTGCTGTGCCACCCCACGGGAGACACCCGGCCCCACCAGCAGGACCCGTCCCCAGCTCGGCCCCACGCTGCGGAGCCGTGCTGAGTCAGTGCTGGTATGCCGGCGATCCGGTTACCGCGACGCTGCCTGCGAATGTCCCAGGGCGGCCGCCCCTTTCCTGGCTGGAGCCCGCAAAGTGCCAAACCCGGGGCGTTTGCCTCAGCTGGGCTCCCTGACAGATGTCCCACGTCCTGCTGCGGCAGCAATGTCACAGCGGGGGTTTGGCGTGGTGGCACTTGAAGCCTCCAGGTGCTGGTTTGCGGCATGGCTGCCTCCCTGCTCCCGCTGCCAGCGCGTTTTTTTAGACACCGAGGCTCTGCCAAAGGGGCTGCTTGGCTGCTGCATCCATCCCCATCTGGGCCTCCACCGGCTGCCCCTGTGTCCCCCAAGCCCGTGCCGACAGCACGAAGGGGCTGGGGTGGTGGCAGGAGGGTGGCTGGTGGCTTGTGGCGCCAGGATGCCACCTGGCCAGGCACCTACAGACAGGGAGCAGTTTCCCTTCCCTTCCCTTCCCTTCCCTTCCCTTCCCTTCCCTTCCCTTTCCTTCCCTTCCCTTCCCACCCAGGGAAAAGCTGACGATGCTGCAGAGGGAAGGGGGTCCCCTCCCTGTGCCGCTCCCCTGAGCCATGCCTCCTCCTCTCCAGGCCTGGCTCTTTTCAGCTGCGTGGGTGCCGACGCCAACGTGACCGAGGGGCTGCCCTGCGAGGGCTGTGCAGGTAACAGGGGGGCGGCCAGCGGCGCGGATGATTGGGGTGTTTTGTCTGGCGCACCGCTTATCAGCGCCGTGTCCCCGAGCCGGCAGCGGCCAAGGACACGTGCTGGCAGCCTGCCTGGCTCGGGCTCGCCACGGTTTGGGGAGCATCTCGGGGCGCTGCCACCCCCGGGGCCACCCTGTGCTCGTCCCCGCAGGTAACGTGACGCAGCTGCGGCGGCGGGGCCACTTCTCCCGGTGCCCCGAGGAGTACCGGCACTACTGCGTCAAGGGCAGGTGCCGCTTCCTCGTGGCCGAGGCAGCGCCAGCTTGTGTGTAAGTCCTGGTGGAGAGAGCCCGGTGGCACAGGGGGACAATGTGAGGTGGTGCTTGGACTCCTATCCTTGTCCCCTGTGCCGCGGGGCAGGTGCGAACAGGGCTACATGGGGGCGCGCTGCGAGCGGGTGGACATCTTCTACCTGCGGGGCGACCGGGGCCAGATCGTGGTCATCTCCCTCATCGCCGGCATCGTCATCCTCATCGTCTTCGTCGTCTGCACCTGCCTCTGCGCGCAGTACGTGGGGACGGGCGCGGGGACGGGAGCTGTGGGAGGGGTGTTTGAGGGCGCTGGGGGATGGCCACGGGGCTGGGAGCCATCAGCAGCCCCACCCACAGCTTCCGTGGGGTGGGATGAGAGGAGGGGGGGGCAACAGCGTGGCAGCCTCCATGGCGATGCCTCATCCTGAGTATTTTTTTAATTTTTCCCCCCCCCCCCAAAAAAAAAAAAAAAAAAAAAAAAAGCCACTGTCGGAAGCAGCGCAGGAAGAGGAAGGAAGAGGAGATGGAGACGCTGAGCAAGAACCTGCCCTCCAAAAGCGAGGACGTGCTGGAGACGGACGTCGCGTGAAGGTGTGGGGGGCTGTGGGGGGTCAATGGGGACCTCCCCACCTCCTTTTTGGGGGGGCTCTGACAGCTCCCCTGCTCTCCTCTCCCTGCAGCGGCTGCAGGAACCTGCAGGCGGGTCTCAGCGCCAGCCGGAGGGGCGAGGGGGTCACGCTTGTCACGGTGCTAATAAAAGGGTGACCGAACACCTGCGCCTGTCTGCGTGTTGCAAAGGGGACGCGCTCCCTACCAGTGACCCCCACCCCATCCCAGCTACCTGTGACGCTGTTAATTACCAGTGACACCCCTTCTCCCTCCCCCCGCAACCCCATTTTCTGGGAGTTTCAGCTCAAACTCCTCCTTTTAAGTAAACACGGTCCTGTAGGCACAGGGGCCCTGCACATGCAGCCACTTCAGGGTTTGCACCCTGGCTCCTGCCATCCTCCGAGTCCCATCGCTGGCACCAGCTGGACACAGGCAGCTCCTGCAGCCTCTTTGCTGATGGTTCCTCGCCAGGGATTTGCCAGTGCCAGCAGTGCCACAGGGCTGTGCTTGCTGGCACATGGAAGTGCTCAGCCCCGGGGAGGAGCAGGGTCCTGGGGGAGGCTGGTGGGGAGGAGACACGCGGTGGGTGCCAGGGGCAGCTGTGTGTGGCAGTGGGGCCCTTGGCTCCCGGTGACTGTGCTGGGTCTGGTCTGGGTGCCACAGTCCCTGTGGGCACCACCTGCCCTGTGCCTCGTGGCTCCACTCGTGGCTGGGGACAGCCCAGCTCTGCACGTCGGGGAGCGCAGCTCCTGCCCTGACACCTCCAGCTCCAGGTAAATGCAGCCCGTGGTTGCTGAAACAGCCCAGGCTTTAGGCAAGGTCATAAATCAATTGCTGTTGTAACATGAACATTGAAAGTCACCGTTGTACGCTGTATGGATACTGTCTAACTAGTTTGCAATTACTGATCAGTTAGCCCTGGACTTCTCCAGCTCATTTACTGCTCCAGCTTGTGGATGTCTCCAGACCTGTGAGAGAGGGGGTAGGAGAATACAATAAAAGAATTTACTAACTTTTTAGAAAAGGGGGGACTGAGAGAGGGAGTTAGGAGAATCTTATCAAGCAGAGATAGAGCACTGACGGCATTAAGCTAGGATGCTACTTAGTGTCTTTGCTAACCATGGTGCATTGGACAAATTAACTAAAGCAAGAAGCCTTGGGCCCCTTACCAAGGTCAGTCTCCTAATAAGAGTGTGAGCCTATCTTAAGGAACTGGCAGAAACTGGTCCTGCGGATGGACAAGAGCCGAGGAGCAACTGAGTCTTGCTAAGACAAGAGGTCAACTAGCGGTGACGAGGAAGAGTCACCAACCTTCATCCCCACGACCCCCTAGGACCACCACCAGGAGACACTGCCCAAGCGCAGATGGGAGGAGCTTATGGAAATGACTCCTTGGAGCTAATTTTAATATGAAGCAGGGACAGGTTATGAATATGTATAGGCGCATTGTGAAACCTCATGCATATGTAACTCTTTGCATATAACCATGGCAAATTGCCACATCAGGTGCGCACGATTTTGGTGGGACTACACCTGTGCTGCCCAGAACTGAATAAACATACCTACTTTACAGTCTTACTGATTGTGGGGTCTGTTTTCCGCAAGTCACCTGGAAGTTTCCTGGACATCTCCAGCTCATTGCATCTCCAGTTCATCTGCACCTCTGGCTATGTTTTGGCTCCAGCCCAAGGTTGTTAAACCATCACCAACAGAACTTGAATGTTAATATTGAATGTCGTAGCTGTACATTGCATAGATACTAATTAGTTTGTATGTACTGATTAAATGGGCCTGGACATCTCATACCTCATGGATATCCCCAGCCCTGGATGCCTCCAGAGACACCTCCTGCTCATTGTGGCGTCAACTCATTCACACCTCCAGCTCGTGACAGCTCACGCTTGTTGCAACAGACTGGGGTTTAGACAAGGTTGTACATCAATCACTGCCATAACTTTAATACTGCATGTTGTAGTCCTGCAGTGTGAATTGGAGTAGTTTGTAGTTTGTGTTTCTGGATCCCTTGGCCCTGGTGTCTGTGATCCATGGATGCCTCCAGCCCCCCAGTGTCTCCTGGATGCTTCCAGCTCATTTCTGACCCCAGGTGATTAAGGCTCATGCATGTTAAGACAGCCCGGACTTTTCACAAAGTTGTAAATCAAATGCTGTTGTAATTTGAATATTAATATAGAATGTCACTGTTGTGCATTGTATAGATATTGGCTAATTTAGTTTGTATTTAATGACTAATTAGTCCTGGACATCTCCAGCTTGCCACCTCTCCAGCTCATGCACAGCTTGCGGACATCTCCGGCGCTTAAAGTCCTGGGTAATTACGGCTTGTGCTTGTTAAAACAATCTGAACTTCAGACAAGGTCACCAATCAATCATTGTCATGGCTTGAGTATTATTATTGAATGTCGTAGTTGTGCATTGTAAAAATATTGACTAATTTAGTTTGTATTTATTTATTTATTAGTTCTGGATGTCTCAAACTCATTACAGCGCATAATTGTTGCTACGATCTGGGCTTTATACAAGGTCATAAATCAATCACTGCCATAACTTGCATATTGCATGCTGCAGTTGTGTGTTTTAATTTACAGACTATTCAGCTGGCATTGCTCGGTTCGTTAGCCCTGGGCATCTCCGGCTCCCTCTGCCTGCAGCTCACGGCTCCCTCCAGCCCTCCAGGTCTCCCACGTCTCCAACTCCAATTACCCAAATATCGTATAAATATCGCACAGCTAAGCTGGTAACCATTCCGCACGCTGTACAAACACTGAACAAAGCCGAGTGTGACAAGTGCTATTTCGTCCAGAACGGAGGCTGCCTGCTGCACGCCGGCACCGCCCGGCGGCTCCGGCCCGCGGGGACCCTGAGGGAGGAGGGAAGATGGCGGCCGCGGGGCCCCGCCCCGCGCTGTGTGGACGTGTAATGGCGGCGCCGCGCGGGGCCCGCTACCCGCGGGGGAGCTGAGCCCTGTGTGCTCGGCTTCGGTGGAGCTCACGGGGCTGTCCCGGTCCCTCTGCCGGCAGCCCTTCCCTCTGCCGTGCCACCAGTGCTGCTCAGCCTGGCATCATCCACCAGCTTGCAGAGGGTTTGCTCGGTCCCACTGCCCGTGTTGTTAATAAAGATAATAAACAGCACCGGTCCCAGGGCAGAGCCCAGGGGACAGCACTTGGTCTCCACCATGACACCGAGCCATGGACGGTTACTCTTTGGATGCAGCCAGATGTGGACATGGCACTCAGGGACCTGGCTTAGCGATGGGACGCAGTAGGTCAGGCTGATGGTTGGACTTGATGATTTTGGAGGTCTTTTCCAACCTAGATGATTCTATGATTCTAATCTCCACTCTGCCCTCCATACATTTCTACGTGGCTTCCAGGAGGATCTGCTCCATCGTGTCATTGGGCAGAGAGGTGAGGCTGACTGCTTTGTGGTTTCCAGAGTCCTCCTTTTTACCCTTTTCAACAACACATGTGATGTTCCCCTATTATGGGCTTGGGTCCTTCCTCATCCCCTTTCTGTGCCCAGTGGACAGACATGGTTCTGGCTCCCTGCCCTTCTCCCCTGGGGCTGGGACAATGCCCCAGAGCCTACCTGCCACATGCAGCTCAGCACGTCATGGGATCGTAACTATTAGGTGCAAGGCAAAGGCTTTCCAGCATCACTACATTTATTTTCCACTTCAAATCATGCCACACTGCATTGCTCTCTGAGCACCTAGCTGATATTTAGGCAATTTTTAAGATATAAAAAAAATCCCTACTACCCAGGAAAATTTCTCTGAGAGAAGGAGATGACATTTGCTCATGTGATTGGCTTGCACAGAGGAGGTAGTGCCAAGAGGTGGCAGCTGGCTCCTTTGCTTCAGCTGCCACCAGTCAGTCCCATGTTTCAGCGCATCGTCACCAGCTCCTCTGCTGAAGTAGGGTGAATGGCGACCGTGTTGTCAAAGTCGGCCTTGGTGGCTCCCATTTTGATGGCCACAGCAAAGCCCTGCAGCATTTCATCGCAGCCCAGGCCTTGCATGTGCAGCCCCACCACCTTCCAGGAAGAAGCAAGAGGTCAGGCTCATGGCAAGGCACACATGCCACCACCACTGGTGGCCCACCATGCGGACAGCCACTGGTGTTCCCAGCAGAGGTCCTCACCAGGGGCATCACATCCCCCTGGGCAAGGACACCCCCATCCCCCTCACACACCTTCTCCTCCTTGCCGGCACACACCAGCTTCATCACACACTTCACCTTCCTCTGGGTGACTGCGTGGTACAAGGGGGTGAAGGACGTGGTGTAGATCTTCACATTGTCCTTCCCATGTGCAGAGATGGCTTCATCTACCAACAAAAGGCACTGTACATCAGTTTCCCCAGCCTGTTTCTCCACACAAGCACTGGAAGTGACTTAATGCCTTCAGGCCTCCCAGCTGCTCATTCCACCCTTACCTTCAGTGAGGCCCACAGTCCCGATGGGTGGGTGGCTGAAGACAACAGTGGGGATGTTGCTGTAGTCCAGATGGGCATCCCGCTGGCCCCCGAAGAGCCGGAGCGCCAGCTTCCTCCCAGCCGCAATGGCCACTGTGGAGAGGCACAGGGAGCCTGAGACCCGGCCTGGCTGGAGAACAAGGGAATGGGGGGCACCAGCACGCACCTGGGGTGAGGAGGGCTCTGCCGCAGACGTCTCCAACAGCATAGACCCCCTTCCTGGAGGTGTTCTGGAACTTGTCCACTACCACATGGCCCCGAGCATCCACTTCCACGCCCTGCCAGGGGAACACCATCTGTGTTGGCACTTGGGACCCTGTGGTCCTCACAGCAACCTGAAGGTCTGCTGACGGAGGAACCAAGTCCAGCAGAGACGTGCAACACTTTTCATGGTTCCACATGGCTCTGAGAAGTTCTGCCCATGCAGCCCAAGGATGGGGATGCCCAAGGGGAAGAACACATGTTCCCATCTCACCACACGGTCTAGGCACAGGTCCTTTGAGTTTGGGTCCCGCCCGACGGCCCACAGAAGGCAGTCCACATCCCGGATCACCTCCATTGTTGGCTTGTGGCCAGGTGCTGAGGACGTCACTGTCACCTCCAGCAAGCCACTGGGGGACTTGGTGACAGCCTGGACCTGTGGGAGCAACCAAGGGCCATGGTGAGAAGGTGCTGGCAGGTTTGGTGAGCAGACACCCTCGCTTAGGGTGCCGCCCTGCTGGCCCGCATGTCCCCAGCAAGGGTCCATACCCGTGAGTGCTTCCAGACATCGACCCCGGTGTTCTCCAGCTCCTGCGTGCAGTTTGTGCTGATCAGCGAGTCAAACGTCCTTAGGACCTGGGCAGGGACCACGCAGCCATCTGAGATGATGGACCGCTTGCTGGGGCACTGCCCCACAGCCCCATCCACCCGCATCCCCCTTCTGCCTGCAGCCACAGGTAAGTGATGCTTCCGCTTGATAACAAAGCTCTCATTTGTTTACTTTTTTTTTTTTTTTTTTTTTTAATATCGTAATTATCTTTCTTTATTCAGGCTGTGACTCAACACGGGGCTCAGGGAAGCAGGTGCCCTGGCACGCTCTGCTGCAGAAACTCTTTGCACGCACTGGCTGCCGGGATGGGCTTGGCAGCACGCCTCCACTCTGCCTCCTGCCCCGAGCCTCCCTGCCTGCCCCACCGCAGATCTGCGGCTGGCCGGGATGCAGCAACGACGGGAGGCACAGCGGGGCCAGCCAGAAGCAGTACCTTGTCCCGACGGATCAGCAAGGAGGACTTGGATCCCAGCGTGGAAAGGATCCCCGCAATTTCCACCGCGATGTACCCTGCGCCAACGATCACGCTGCGCCTGCGGAGAAGCAACGATGCCATACGTGTGTGCTTGGAGCCTGACAAGCATGTGCACCAAAAGCCTGGCAGCTTCTCCTGCACCCAAGCTAAGGACAGAGGTCTTGAGCAGCTCATTTTGGGTGCCACAGCAGCAGAAGCCTTGCGAAACAGCAGCCTGCGCAACATCTCAGAGCACAGCCAAGAAGCCCTGGGTGACCACCGGCAGGAGCTCTGGATAAGCCACCGAGCACCGGGTCCACCTCCCCGCTCCATCCCTGGGCAGGCAGGGGGACACCCCACCTTACCTGGGCAGCTCCTCCAGCTCGAAGAACCCATCGCTGGTTATGCCCAGGCTGGCTCCTGCAAAGCAGCGCAGTAGTTTTACCACAGAGGGGCTCTCCACAGCCCCACAGCCGCATCATTTGCTTTCGCAGCACCACTCGTGCCGTGCGGGGACTCACCTGGAACCTCGCTGTCCGGGGGGACCGACGGGAACCCGCCCGTGGCGATGAGGATGTGAGGAGCTGTGTACTTTTTACCGTTGACTTCAATGGTGGGCTCCGGATCAGCAGTGAACTTGCCGTAGCCGTGGATGATGTCAATGTGAGCCTGCGGGAGGAACAGCAGGGAGCCCAGTTGTTGCATTAGCAGCAGATACATACAGAAGATACACAGAAGGGACTGCTTCCAGGCCAGCAGGGAATAAAACTGCCCCCACCTTGTTTAAGTTATTTTCATAGATCTCGTTCAGGCGTCTCACGTAAGCATCACGCTTCTCTTTAATGGTTCTGGAACAAAGTGGAAGTTTATCACGGCTGCCAATTAACAAATCCACTGAGCTCAGCTGAAATACACTGTCCCCTCAGTACGTGGCAAACGAGCCACAGAATAAACCGGCCTCGAGTTAGGCAGCAGGCAGGCGCCTTCCTGCTGACACTTGTGCTGCTGCCTGCCTTCCCTGCTGAGGCTGGCAGCCCACTCCCATCTTTTGGGGAGCCCTTCCCTGAGCTCCAGCCCCTTATCCCCCCCCCCACGTAACCGCCACCGTGCAGGTGAAGCCACCGCCACCTCACCTCCAGTTAAACCTAACGCCGGACGTCTCGAAGCCGTAATCAGGGTGGTCGTGGATGAACTCGGCGTGCACGGCGGCGTTCCACATCACCTGCTCGCACAGAGCCAAGGCCCGCTCAGCGCCCCTGTGCCTCGGGACGTGCCCGTTGCGCCAGGCAGGCTGGCGAGGTTTCAGGAAAACCACAAACGCCGTGGGGCCCCCAAGGCCTGTCGCAGCAAGCACCCGGCCTCCGCGCGAAGGCGACGCGGCTCCCGCTGCCTCCTAAGCAGCCCTTTGCACGCGAGGTGATAAAGCCTGGCTGCGCTGGCTTTGTACCACCAGGTTTTTAGCCCAGCTGCACATGTGCTGTGCTTCCTGATGCCTTGACTCTGCCCAGGCCAGCCCACGGGACACGGGTCTGGGTGTCCCGGTTGCTCAACGCTTTCCAAGCCCTGCTTCCTCCCCACGCCCTCCTCCCCGCCGGCTGCACCCCAGCAATTCCTGGCATTTCTCTCAGGGAGAAACCCCAGGCACCGGGGGCTGCACCAGACCCAAAACAAACACGGGACAGACAACACGTTACAAACAACTGCAAAAGCACCCGCTCACCTTTTTTGGCACACATCCAACGTTGACCTGCGAGGGAAGAAGAGTGAGTCTTAGTGCAGCACCTAATTTCTGCGAGGTGATGCTCTGGAGAGCACCTGCCCGGGGCCAGCAGCGAACACAGCACTCCTCTGTGCCCTGCCAGGCAGGGCAGCGCATTCCTGGCCGCAGCCAGGCGTGGAGCCTTGAGGTCTCGTGGTTTATTCATAGCCCTTCACTTCCTTGATGGGGAATACGGAAGGTGCGTGGTGCTCGCTCGCCTGTAAGGTAGCGGCTCCGGCTGGATCTGCCGAGAGCTCGCTGTTTGCTGCCGCGTTCCCACATTTGGGGAGGGGGAAACGTGAGGCTGGCGTCTCCCCGGCTCGCTCCGACAGCGGCACCTCTTCCTCCCCGCCACCCAAGTCAGCCCGGGCGGGGGATGGCTCAGGTGGGACAGCTCCCCCCAGCCCCACAGGGGTCCCCCAGACCCCAACTCACGCAGGTGCCCCCCAAGCGGTGCGGCTCCACCAGGGCGACGCGGGCACCCAGCTCTGCGGCCCGGCGAGCCCCGGCCAGCCCGCCCGAGCCACCTCCCAGCACCAGCAGCTCGTAGGCGGCCGCCGCCATGGCTCGGCTCGGCTCAGCTCGGCTCAGCACCGCCCCCGGCCCGCCCCCCAGAGCGCAGCACCACGGGTCGGGCTGAGAAGGGCGAGTTCATTGCTGCGGCTGGCAAAGGGCTTCCGTGACAGGCAACGCAGAGCGGCGGAAGAGAAACGAGCAACAGAGAACGGGAATCGAGCTAAAAAGGGAACGCTTTATTCCAGGTTATGACAACGTACTCCCAAAAGCAGGAATTGCTTCCTTTCTCCAGTTCAGCCGATCGTCTTTCAATAAAATAAAGAGTGGGTGAGGGAAGGGGTGAGAAGTTAGTGTGCATTTCCCTTAAAAATAAACTCCAAAACGCTAATTCATGCCAGTTAAACACTAGAACTAAAAATTTACAAATAAGCATAAAAGGAGATGGAAGTGTTAGAGTTACCTTTTCTTCTCTGAACAGTCCAGAAAAAAAAAAAAAAAGACTACAAATACAGCAGGCAAACTGACTGTTGGACTGATTGGTACAGGATATATAGTGTTGTAAGGAATTCAGTCTCAAGTTGTGCTAAATGCTCTTCATCCTCAGTATGGCACATTTTGGTCCATGATAGGGATTGTAAATTGAGACGAACCCTGATTTCGTACAGAAACATGTAAATATTGTTGCTTTTTAAAATGCCAGGTGTATTTCCTTCTACAAAGGTTAGGAGAGGTTTACAGGAAGTAGTCTGGGGTACGACGGGTAACATGAGGCTCTCCACGACGAGGTGCTGGGTCAAACTGAAGGCTGTGGAAAAGAAAATTGGGTCATTTCCCTGCCTTCGCACAAGGCAGTTTTCGATATGACAAACACAAGACTCGCCCTCCTGCTGCAATCGTTTTATTTTCCCAGTGGCTTCTGCGTGAGGTGTCCCACACCTCCCGCCACCCCAAACCTAAATCTGGACATAGGAGGTCCTAAAACAAATGACCAGCAGGAGGCAAGCTCAGCCACCAGGAGAAACGCTACTCGCAGAGCGAACATAGCCTGGCTGGCAGTGCTTCAGCAGCCCACTGCTGCTTTCACGGGAGGTCAGCCAAATGCAAAATTCAGAATCTCAACAACCTTTACAAAGGTTAGCACTAACAAAAAACAAAACAAAACAAAAAAGAATGCAAAAGCTCCGAAGTTTCAGAGCCAGGAAAGAGAGAAAAAGAAGCACCTGAGAAAAGCTTTTAAGAGCCCACCTTGATACTTTTTTTTTCCCCAATACCTTCTTGCAGGTAGAGCATACCCTGTTAAAACCAGAGTGGTTTAAGCTTGCTTTTCATGAAAGAACCCCCTTGGAAAGGATCAGGCTTTCCTCACAGTCCACAATGATTAAGCAGGAAGAGAGAACAGCTCAAGCCAGATTACTCACAAGGAATATTTTAAAGTGTCATCTAGTTCCATGATAGCAGCCTGGTTCCCACAGCGGTAACAGTAATTGGGCGCACTGAAAATGGTAACCACATTTCGGTCGTGGCACCAGTTATAACCCTGCCAGAGAAAGAGAAGAGAGGTCTCTGTTAAACCTCAGCCCTGAGTCCATCTGAATTTCCTCTTACCATCTGAAATGTTTTGAGGCATTTGTGAAACACTGTTTTTTCTATGTATTTTCAACTGACTTGACTTTCATCTTAAAATTCCATTTCCAAAAAGCACTCCTCGGCATGAACAAGCTGTGTTTACCTGGATTTAATAGTTTCAGCCATTCACAGAGAGAAGACAGCTGTGTGCTACTTGTGGATTTATTCATTTTGCATGCAAGTTATGGATTATACAAGAAGGAAAGCTAGAGATTTTAGATAAGCCCTCAGGCTTTACTCACCACAAACAAGAATTTGCCGGTTCACCTGCAAGGGAAACAGCTACCTGCACGATCTACTTGAACCAGATTTAAAAATAAGCCTGCTCCACTGACCCACCTGGCATTTTTCCACCAAGACACGCAAGAATAGCCTATCAACAGCCAAAATCAGGGCTTAATCCCTGCCATATCTGAGTGCTGCGTGTTACAGGACAGTGTGTTTAACACACCAGCAGTCTAAGTAGAGCAGTCAGTGTGTAAGGAGATTATTGCTTCCACAAATGGGGTATGGCGGGGTCTCTTCGGCAATGTGTTTGAAGAAGGGGAGGGAGAACACCCCCCTATTCACACAGCCGGTCAAAGTTCATCAGTTTACATTGCTTGTTGCCTTCACATGATTAAAATCCCTCTTAGGTATTTACCTGCTTAGCCTTCAGATGTCAGCTTATGCAAACCGATCAGCAGATCTCAAAACGTAGACAAGAATTTTCATCTACCTTCATTTTTTTTTAGCTTCGTCAACCAGAAAGTGCTTGCCCTACCTCCATGACGAGTTGATGAGCACGGGAAACCAGTGTAAGACCATTGGCATGGTTAAATGTTTCGGAAATGTCTTGCCCAAATGTGTAGCCAGCACCACGTGGAGATATACCCCAGCCACCACGATCATCTGGATCCGACCATAACAGATCACACATTGGACCCTTGAAAAAGATAAACTTCTTCGTTAGCTTTCCTTTTGCTAGCAAGATGGTTATAAAAAGACACTTCTAAAACGTAGTTTAGTTACAGTAAAAAGACTGCCTGAATGTTCTCTGCACAAGCCACACACATTTATCTGACATACCTCACATCATCACACTCACTGAATCAGACAACATCCTCTCACAAGACATGAATATGCACACAGCTGAGAAAGGAGCCCGTGCTACCAGGAAACTGTTCCACCTCCTCCTCCACGCACACCGTTTACCATCTCAGACCTGGAAAGGCACGGAGAGCAGATCCGATACTCGCTCCTGACTCTCACAGTGTAATAAAGGCCACGTGAGAAAGTACGCGAGTCCAAGGATGCACAAAGGGTTCATCAGTGCCAGCCAATTTGCAATAAATTAAAGGAATGGCACCGACCCACATGAGGTTGTGAACTGTTCAAGAATTGATGGTAAATCTTCAACAGCCTTTCTGGCAGGGTACTAAGCATTTCATTTCCTCTCCTGAACTGTTGACGGTTGGACTTCACATATTCAAAAATACCCCAGTATACATCTAACTGGCACAAATGAAGCTCAGTGGCTTTTCTTGCTGAGCTATTTAGAAGCTATGGGGCAGAAAGAACTCTCCAGTCCTTATCCAAGCCTGCTGCTGTCTCCCACCCACTGATCCCAGCTATGTGGTAGGGATCACACATGGAGGTCCTCAGGAAAGTCAGATTTCAGCAAACACATGCAGCATAAGACTGTGGAAGCCCTGGAGCAAGAAAATCATTTTCTCTCTCTACAGTCAGAAGCCCCACCAGGCAGCCTCCTAATTCTGGGAGCAATTCAAACCACTTATTTCAGTTTGTTTGAAGGCAGACCTTGCTGCATTGTTCTTACTCCTGTACCCACAGCATCTCAGGATAAGCATTTTGTTTTCAGAGGGTAAATAAGACCATTTGCAAGCTCCAACCACCTAAACAAAGCAGAGTTAGTTGCAAGCCTAGGAGCTCAGAAGGTGGTTTCTTTGGTCCAGCTGGCACCCCCTGGCTGTTCCATGCAGGACTCCTGTACATCAGCATATCCCACAGGCCCCCTCTGACTTCGTCAGGTCCCCAGAAAAACAGGGTAATAACAAACAAGGTGAAATAACACAAAGAGCTGGCTGGGGAGGAGGGGTGGTGACATGACACAGTTTCACATGGTGGCAGTTGGTTCACAAGGAAGTCTGCAACGAGTCTGAAGGCAGCAGGCACTTTCCCTTGCCAATACAACTCTGAGTCAGCACGACAGTCAAGAAAATCTGTGTTTCTGCAAAAAACAGCTGTGAAAACCCCACAGCCCTCCTTTTACAGACTGCTACAAGCAAAGCATATTGACTTGGGTGTGTTTTGCCCAAATGAATGTTAATCTGCTCTTGCTCTTACAGAGGCAATAATCTGCTGTGTAACAGTGTCTCACTGTGCAAGTGGATTTCCACATGACTATGTATTTGCATTTTCAGCAAACATATCTAAAATTACAATGGATCTCCTTTCCTGTTACCTCATGTGGAACTTCCTGCAGGCGGTCCAGAGCCCTGATATGATCCAGTGTATCTATGGATGGAGAGAGGCCACCGTGGAGACAGAATATCTACGGCAGGAAAAAAAGGAATAATCCGTTCAACGCATCTGTGCCACAAAGACTCATCTCAGAAATAGCTGGTTTTAACTTTATAATTCTTTTGCAATTACAGTGGCCTCACCCTCGCAGCAGAGAAACCAGATTTAATTCCCACAGATGGGAACAAAACCAAAAGAGTGCACGTTGCATACAAATATCAGAGCTACAAAGATAACATGCCTAGTTTCAAGACTAGCTTGACTTATAGCAATACCTCGACTCACACAGCAGATCACAAGATGACTCCCAGTTGTCAGGGAGTCCTTTCAAATAAACCCTACCTGCATTCCTTCAGCAGCAGGTGCCAAGGCGTTGCTGCTCCACCAACCTGTGTTACTACCACACCAATTTATTCCCAAAATCCACAGTAAATACACTGGCTTTAAAATAATTCCGGACACATGCTAAGAGAGCTCGTCTGAGACTGTTTGTGTATGGGTCAGACCACACAGCCTGTGCTGCGCTAATGTGAGAAAAATCTCATAATTTTCTTCAGACAGGATCTTCTGTGAAGCTATTTTATTTGCTCCTGTCAATCAGGAGCGCATTTCAGTAAGCAAATCATAACCTTTTATTTCCTATCACCCAATGCCTGATCACCTCCCCATTTCCTCACTGGCTGAGTACTACAGGTTCACAAGCTACTCAACGCTCCTCTATACCATATATGTACAATTTTTCTTTTTTTTCCCAACCCTTTAATTTCTCCTTTCTTATATTTTGAGAACTTGTGATCTTTGTTTTACTGTTCTCACGCTGCTCATCCTGTTTTTTTCAAGCTTCTACCTTATTTTGGAATAGTGAGGCCTTCTACTGTCCACTTACCTACCTAGCGTTTCTCCTTTTTATGACTACACAACTACCTTGGAATAGAGAAAATTAGTTCTCTACTGCAAAAACACAAACTTTGTTTCTCACGCTAAGAAACGGGCAGTTTTCCTTATTCAAGGCACAAAAGCTTACCTGGCCATCTACTAGAGCCGTAAGCGGGAGATAATCAAACAGATCTGTGAAATACTTCCAGACATTGGCATTGCCATACTTTCGCAGACATTCATCGTAAAAGCCATACACCTGTGTAATTTGTCTGCTTTCGTGGTTTCCCCTCAGTATTGTAATGCGTTTTGGGTAACGCACCTATCGACAACAACAAAAAAACAACACAACCAACTTTTAAGACAAGAATTGGACAATGAGCATGGAAAGAAGTCCTAAGAAGAGGTTTCAAGCGGCAGGGAAGCACTGAGCTCTGTTACATAAAGCGCGTTCCATTAACATATTCAACTTACATCCATCGAGCTCAAGCCAACTGCAATGCCAAGGAGGGGAGCAATTCCTTCCCACCTCCCCAAAACCACAAGTTTGTCCACGGTTATCGTAAAAAACGCTATCCGGCCATACCTTTAATGCTACTAGTAGAGTCACTGTTTCCACCGAGTAATAGCCTCTGTCCACGTAATCTCCCATGAACAGGTAATTTGTGTCTGGCGACTTCCCACCGATTCGAAAGAGTTCCATAAGATCATGGAATTGGCCGTGGACATCCCCACAGACGGTGACCGGGCAACGTACCTCTTGCACATTTGATTCTTTTGTAAGAATTTCTTTAGCCTAGTGAGAAAAAAAAAAAAAAAAAAAAAACACAGAGCAAAAACATAGGAAGCTCTTTCACAGGCAGGTGCAGAAGTTATTCCACTGCATTTGTATGGGAAATTCAGTTTCCCTCTGGTGGCTCCATGTTACAAATCACTGCACAAGATGAGCGATTTTGCTCCTTTGAGGCCATGTCATGTAGATCTTATTGTTTATTGGCACATTGAGGTACAAAGTCAAAGAAATAAATTTTCTTCTTTCTCAGCCTGAAATTTAGGAGTGTGAACTTCAAGACACGTGCTGCATATGACTTCCATCACTGATGGGGTTCATCCACAAATCCTCTCCAATCGTTTCTGACGACTGATTTGTCTTCTGAACACAGCAAGACGAAGCATTATTCCAGTAACTTCCATCAGCATCACAGGCAGACATCACCCTAAACACAACTCTTTCTTTTTTTTGAAACATACTGATCGGTCCTTTGACAGATTTCTCCATCTACACGTTCAAGAGAGCTCAGGTCAGCTCATCTCAACCACATAAGGCATGGCAGCACTCGGCACTCTAGTCTGACTGCCAACATCAAGCACTGCTCAGCCTCACGATGCCTAGAAGTTTTTACCTCGAGAACCACAGCTGAATCACTGGCCAGCTCACGTCCTGTCAGCACGGGTTGTACAACCATGACCTCCTAGGCTTCCTCGAGATGCCAGCTGACCTACAACAACGCACTTACGCTCGGGCTCCCTCCTGCCACCCCTCAGGCTGACTACCACCCCGGCTGCTCAGCTGATCGCTCTCCTTCCCACGCAGCCGCCTGGAACCCCACGCGTCACCACCTTCGCTGGCAGCATAGCCGCAGGCTCCAGCAGCTCCTCTGCCAGCACTGCCAGCTGCTCCTCGCTGCCTTCCTTCTCTGGCATCCCTCGCGCTTCCCCCCGTCGCCGCACACCCAGAAACCAAGTGTGCTGTCCCAAGGCCAGGATTTTGCAGAAGCAGGTCTGTGCCATGGAAACAGCGCTGTGAGCAGCACGCCTGCTCCCTGCAGACAGAGCCAGCCCGTCACGCGAGCAGAGCCAATGCGAAGAACAGCCGCACGTGACAAAGCGGCTCGCCTGGCACATGAGCTGGGCAGGGCTACGACACCAGACGAGCTGTGCGGCAAGCACCAGTGCCCCAGCCCTCTGAAAACTCCATCTCCTTGGAGAGGGGCTGATTTCTTCTTGCTGAAGCCACTGAGGAAAGCAAGTGTTCCTAAAGTTACCTTCACTGCCTTGGCACAGAACCTCACTGCATAAGCGAGAGGCACTTCTCTAGCCCAGGGGGCTTTCTGCCTGCCAGACTTGCCGTCCTCTTCCAAGCACAACAGTTTAACAATTTTTTCTGACAGCAGGTCGCATACAAGTGGAAGAGCAAACTCAGAGGCAATTTAAACCTACAGAGCTACCATCAGCTTCCCCAGCCATAACCAGCTGGCAACAAAATGACCACAGATGGAGGGAAGGCATCCCTGGATTTAGTCATCTCTTTCCCTGCATCCAGCAGTTCCCAGGCTAAATTACATGGCTGTAATTAGCAGATCTGCATTACCTTATTACGGTTATCATGTTTGTTTTGCTGCCTCCAGCTCATCAGCTGATATAGATCAGAGCTCCAGGCACAAGTGAGGCACAAAGAGCACCCACAGGCAGGTTCCCTCAGATCTGGACCAGAGGGATGAAGGATGACCGTGCAGAACAGTCACCCGCAGGTGATGATCGGACAATTCCCCAAGTCCCTGCACTTCGGATGATCTAGGTCCCACCTGCCGCTACCAGGAAGAAGCTGATCACTGAGGACATCCCCCACAAGCTCCCCAAGCATGCCTGTCCTCACACTGTTGCTCTTCACAGTCGGCTGACTAACCTCTTCTAAGGAAAGCGGGTATTCAGAAAGAGTAACTAAATCCCAGGCAGTCAAGGGCTGGAGCAGCACCCAGTGTGCCACTTGCACAGAACGTAAACCGAGGGATGTGACCCTGACCCTCAAAGGCATCCTGCACGCACAGCCAGTGATGTGGAGTTTACCTTGCAGCTCCACAGGGACTGGAAACTGCTTAACACGTTGCATCTGAGTGCAGCAGCCCTACTGGAATTCTCCCTTTAAAAGCACCTTCAATGCCTCTCGAGAGCTTCTACCCTCTGTGAGAGAAGGATACAAAACACGGTCACAAAACATTTGCTCAGTGTGTTCCGACATATGTTGCATGAAGCAAGAGACAGGGTTTCACTGCAAACTGGAGTGAACTTAACCACAAAAGGTGTTGGGTATTTTCTGCCTTTTCATATCATGCGTGCTGCTCCTTTCCCGGCTGTGTCAGAACAAGCAGACATACTTGAAACTTCTGGGAAAGAGATGCGGGTGACAACACAGACACAATGCACACTTACCAGTGTCTCAACCCACCCACGTCCCAAACGCACGCACAGGTAAAGCGGCACGCAGGGAGCAGAGAAGAGCTCCTCTTGCACAGTACCACATCAAACAGGCTCCCGTTAAATGTGTTTTAGGAAGATGGGCTAGCACAACTCCTGAAATGTTGGTTACTAGGAGCATCTAGACATTTCCCTTCAGGGCAGAGGAGGAGCTGTTAGCTGAAGAACAGCAGCTTCTTAAGCTGCCTACCAGCTGTTACTGGTTAGCCCGTTTTAGCTTACTATGTGGACGTACACACACATGAAAAATAAAGTGTGTCATTTTAACGCTGCAGAGATGGTTCAAATCAGGCTTGGGAGCTGAGCTGACCACATGAGACCGTCCTCACGTGATTGTCTAAGGCAGAACAAGACCTTTAAAATCTTAAGCATCGTTAAAAACATCCCAGAGAAGCTGCAATTAATCAGTGTGCTCTGCTCGCACATTTCACTGTGCAGGGCTAAGACTACAGCAAAAAAGCTTAAAATAATAAGAGCACATTACAAAGCAAGGAAAGAAGCAGCTGATGCGAGGAAAGCTGCCCTGCTCGGCTCCACTTACTTACTTACGATGGCTGTTAAATAACTATTAAAGTCTTATTTTAGCTACATTTGGACAATGGCGATTAACACATCAACTTCCTAAGCGCATTCCCTTTGTTTTGGATGAAAAACACCCCCCAGGTCACCTCCCAGGAGGAGCTTTTAGCTATTTTTATCAAGTAAGCCTCCATTAAGTGCAATATTTACAACATCCATGCTCAGAATTACTCTGAAGAGTCCATTATTTTTGTTAGCTGTGAGCCTGTCTATCACCCCAGCTCCACTCCTGCCCGGTTTCAGGCTCTGCAGACAGGAACACGAGCCTGCACGCTGTCCCACCCTCAACCTGCATGGAAGGAGCCTGCAGGACGCACGCCCCCATACGTTACTGCATCATCCCCACAAGAGGAAACCGAGCGGTCTCGGGGCTTGAGCACAACCCCTTAATGCGCTGCTCCGAACGCAGAGATGCTGCGCGGGCTCTGAGACTACCATCAGAATCACCAGGAGACTAATCCCTCGATGAGAGACTTAACAATCAAATCCACATCAAGTTCTCTGCTGTTCAGATTTGTCTACGAGGCTGCGTAGGCTGACTCCATCGGTGAGGGGATTAATGTCCAACCAGGAGGCAGATTTTCAGCTTTGGGCTTTCCCTAGAGAACAACAGAGACCCCAGGCACCCGATTAGCACGTGAGATCCTTCGAGAGCACAGAGACTTGGCTCCTTCTGGAAGATTCATCAACTGCATCACCACCTCAGTTTGACTTTTAAGAGGCTCTTACTTCAAGAAATGGAGAAACCAGCTTCTCAATGTGGAAACCAGTTCCACATTGAAAATTCATCAGCTGTGACCCATCAAACTACTGTGTCAACAGGCATGCTGAGGATGGAGAGTCTCGCAGGATTTGCCCCAGGAGGTTGGCCTGAACAAGAACCAGTCAGATTCTCCCCAAGTGAGAGGGGAGCTGGAGCGGGCGGAGCTGCCCGCCAACAGCAAGGCAGCAGAGGACACCCCAAGAGTGACACCAAGCACCAACGGGAGGCACACTCCTGGAGCGATCTGGGCCAGCGTACCCCAGGATGAACTCCATTGCTGAAGAGATGAAATACTGCTGGCCACGACTCAACGCAATGCTCAGATGGCTTGAACAGCATCCAGGACGCTACTTGGCTTTATCTCTCGCACTAATTCCACCAATTAGTGCAGAAGAGCCTACGAGCTCATTCTAGCGAGATTATTCTCGGGTGAAGTGGTTTTGGAGGGCAGAAACATCACAGATACGTGCCAGTATCAGCAGTGCTCCTTGGAGCACCAACTGGCTCCTGCTGCTTGGTTTGAAGAACCGGTGTACAGTCACCATTCAACAACCGGATGAGAAACGCAAGTCTTCATTAGTGATTAGAGTCCTTCTCCTCCCACCCTTTCACAACACAAAGCTCCCAATCTGCTCACTGCAACAAGTCCGCAGCCCCCTCTTAAACAAAGAAAGACCAAGGATGGAAGAGAAAGGAAGCTAAAGAGATGGCTGTTTGCCTGTGGCTAATTTAAGAAACAGCCTTTTACTTGCTTTCCTTTATGCCCCATCTTATTACTTCAGTTAAAAACTGTTTTCTTTCATTATAAGTCAGATGGCTCTCAACTCTTCGCTGACTTGAACCCTAAATCCAAAGAATTTAAAGCTTACCGTGTCCAAACTTGGAAGTGCTTCCTACAGAGCAAATCCACCTCCCTGGTCCTTTAGCCTGGCTCTAGGGCTCGGAAGTGCAGGTTCCAAGGGGCAGCAGTACCTGTGCAAGTTCACAGGCAGCTCAGCAAGCTCTACCCTCCCACCAGGACCCCAGTGCAGAAGCTCAAAGCTGGCAGCATGGATACAAACCTGCCAGTGCACCCGATTAAGCATCCAAGACAGAGCTCAATAGATTTTTCACTGCCTATTTAATAGGAGCTGAAACGGGTTTTAACAACCTTCTTCTGCAAAGAGAGTCTACCACGATGAAGTTAAGCTGCGTGAGACACAAGACATCTGATGCCCATTCCCCTAACACGCTGGAACATTTCTCATGCCTACAAGCTCCAGTAGTAATAATTGTTTGTCCTTCTATTATCATTTAAATGTCAGAATGATTTTAGTTAGCTTTCACTTTAAAGACCAGCAGAACAGGAAACAAGTGTTTTCATGTTGTCTTCAGATGACATCTTGATTATCTGCATACGGAATATGTGACGGATTAGCTGCCAAAATTATGTCGCAATCGGGCAGGTGAATTTACAGTGATTTTGCAGGTACAAATTTCAAGAACTTTCTAATTTTCATACCCTCCATAAGCCTAGCTGTCTCCAATCTTTTCCTCAATTACTGTCCATTAGGCCAGCAATTAAACCAAGAACAACCCACACAAGAAAGTCTGGGACATTCCCAGCCCCCCCCCACTTTCACATAAACCTTTCAGTTTTGTTTTTAAATTACCAAAGTCTTTCACAGATTTAAACCCAAGGCAAGAGGTATTATTGTGTTTAACCTCTTCAAAATGAAGTCATGTAAAAGGGACTACTTAGAAGCAAGAAAGCTGGTAAAGGTTTCTCTGATCATTATCTCAGGGACACCAAATAAGCTTCCTGGCAGAGCTGCTTCACACCAACAGCAAGACCACAAAACCCAGAGCTCCCTTCCCCTACCACCTAAACCACACAACCAGTCCTCAAAAGCTTAAGGATAACCCAAGTGAGACCACCACATTTACTTCACACCCAAGCCATTTTGAACAGCTATCAGCATCCTTCCTGAAAAGCCATGTGCTTGCATTTGATAGCTTGCATTTGTATCAAAGGAAACCCACCGTGCCCAAAGGCTCAGGCTCCTACCTGCTATTTGGATGGCTGACACCCCCCTCACCTGCACTCTCAACGTGGCATGCCAAGCTCCCTACTTTTTGTGTGTCCACTGACATGCAGCCACAGGCTGCCAGCAGTATCCTCCAGCTTTGGAAAATACAGCAGCCACAGCTCCTTAATCAACAACAGTGCCAGAGGAGGGAAATGTGTTCTTCGTAACAGCATGTGTTAGAACAGCAGTTCTGAACCAGCAGAGCTGGGAGCGAGGCACAGAACACACTAATAAATTCTTTCAGGCTTATTAGCTGGACTCGACACGAGAGACAGCACAGCCACAACGAGCTCTTGCTTGCTCTTCAACTGACTCTTGCTCTATTCCTCAAGTGACTGCTGTTGCTCCCTGCTGCAGCACCAGCCCTCCTCACCACAGTCCCTCAGAGCTGACACAGCTCTGCAAGTGGAGAAAAAGCCTTTAAAGCAAAAGGACAGTCCCAGCATGGGTCAAAAAAAGGGAAAAGGATAAAGGAAACAGAGGCTGGGAGGCCCAGCTAGAAGTCAGGATTGGTGGCAAAAGCATTTGCCAGGAAGTCACAACCTGGAGTCCCATAGCATCTCTGTGCCTGTGACATTCAAACAGCTCCCACCCTTCTGAAGAGTACCCCTGGCATGTTACGGGGTGGCGGTGTGGACCCTTTCTGCTGTTCAAAGACCTGAGAAAAGGAAATACATTAATCTTCTGAAAACTGGAACCACGGTGTTCAGTCACTGGCCAAAACGCATTGCCAAGAAGGAGCATCAGAGATGATGTGCTTCTGAGAAAACTGAGCAAGATGCACAACTAACGGCATGACAACACCAACCTTGCCATAAGCGACACGATGCTAACGGGAACGCTGAACTAACTGCTCTACCTCCTGTGCCTGACAACTATTAGCTGGTCTGGGAAAGGAAGCAAAGAGGTTCTCTGGACTATCTGGTGCGTGGCAGTGGTCTCTGTTGGTTGCTGACATAGGAAGCAAACAGAAAGAACAATCTTTGCTACCATATTGGGAAGCCTGCTTCAGTTCTTCAGTCTTGTTACATTATCCAAGTCCAAAGAAAACCCTAACTTTGTCATAGATTGCAGAATTGAGGGAGCATTCACATGCGGGCATTTAACTTCTGAAGCAAAATCCATCGTGACCTGCCTCCTGACGGGCAAAAAAGGCTCCTGACAGCGTGCACCATACGCACCCAACCAGCAACCCGCCAAAGGCCTGTCCCAGCCAGAACCACGTCCTTCTCCCAGCCATTCCCCGCTCTTTACCCCTCCAGCAGCGTGTAAGCCCGGTCATGTCAGCAGCACGGCTTCCCTCCCACCCCGGCCCTGCTCGGCCCGCCGTCAGGTGCCCGCAGCTCTCCTCCCGGCCTCAGGGGATTCAGGGCCGCCGCCTCAGCGCCCCTCGCTCTCCTTTTCCTCCCTTCACGCCCCCATTTTCGGCCCCTTCGGCTTCGGCCTCGGCTGCTCCCTCCCTCCCTCCCGCCCCAACCTCCAGCCGCCCCCGCCGCAGCCCTGCCCCGCTCACCTCCTCGCAGAGGCTGCGGACCTGGCTCTCGCTCAGCTGCCGGCACTCGTTGAGCTGCTCGATCCACTGGTCCAGCTCCTTGGCGAAGCCCTTCTCCTCCATGGCGGCGGCGCTGCCCGCCGGGGGCCGGGGCCGCGGCCTGCTCGGCTCCCCGTAATGGCGGCCCCCCCGGCGCTGCGCACTTCCGGCCCACCGCCCCCTAATGGCGCCGCCCCGTCATGGCGCCGCCCCGCCATGGTGGCCGCCCGCCTGACGAGAGGCTCCGGCGGGGAGCCCCCCGCACCGAGCGCGGCCTGTCGCACGCTGGTCCGTGCTCCCCGAGGAACGGCGAGCATCGTCGTGAGGGCTTCGTCCCTGTGCCGGGTGCCTGAAGAGCATGGCAGGCGCCGTCACGCTGTGACAAAGCCTTGGTGGCACGTGGGGGTGTAATAAAAGCTTTCTGTAATCCTGTTGCTTTGCACGCGTTATTAATCTGCCTCGCCATGCTCCTCCGAAATGTTGTGGAGTAGCACATTAAGCCTACCATCTGCAGGCTGGCCCCAGTAAGGATTTAACCACATCGTGCATGCTACAGCATCTGTGTGTTGCATCATACTACACGAGGGCATTTAAAGCTAGTATGCACGTGCAATGAGGTACCTAAAAGTCTTCTCCCAACATCTGCCTGCAGGCTGGGGCTTTATCCATCTCACAGCCAGCTCGAAATCGCTACCAAAGTGTGAACGTTTCCATGTGCTGCAGCATACCAAAATCCTTCATGGATTTTCTGCGTCTTTTAGGCACGAGTTTCGGCATTTTTGTCCCGCCTAACAATGCCGATATATAATTTCCTCCGTTCCCACCGGGTAAAACAACCAAGCTTGCTAAACTTCTCTTTCCCTGAGGTGAATTTGAAAATAAAAGGGTTCAAAACATCTTGTACCTTTAGTGAACTTTCCAACCCGAAACACATTTAGCAAAGGAAAAGGGAGCAATATATAAAAAACATTGTTTTTTAATTACTCTTAAATATCCTTTGCCATTTCCGTATCCACAAAAGACACCTTCCAGGAGCTGTTCACATCACCCATTTAGAGCAAAGAGCTTTTAGCTTGGAAAACCCAGGCAAGAGACTGTTTGGGGACTTGTTCTCCATCTTGACGGGTCACTCTGCACGGAAATGGAAATCTCAGTGTGGTATGAAGGTACCACTGACATACTGGTAGCTGGGTGACCTCTTTGCCACTGAGCCAATGCCCAGAAATTACAAAGAGAAAAACTCTGTATTTTTGTAAGTATTTGAGGCCGTAGCTCTGTGCTCTTAATCCTGCAGCTATTTCAAAGCATCCTTACAGAACTCAGGTTCCCTGATTTTCCAATTGTCATACACTTGGGTATTTTGCTTGGTCATGCCTTTTCAGAAGGTTATTTTTAACAGGATTGCCTGCATCTGTGGCACTGCAGAGGAGAACTTGCCAGTCCTGTGATGAAATTAAACCTGGAAGTGGGCTCCTGGGCTGCTGGACCACGATACTTTCCATCTGAGACCTACGTAGGGACAGCACGCACTGCATGCACTCTGGAACAGAAGTGATGCCCATGTTAAAAATGGTGAAAGGGGCTTCTCCAAAATGACAAAAAAAAAGCACATTTCAGGTCTCAGGTGACACAGCACTACAGCAAATGCTGAGTCATTTTTATTTATGTCTCCTTAGTTGGCCAAGTTTTCAAGGTTTCCTCATTTTTTAATAAAAGAAAACAAAATTAGAAGATATAGTGTGTCAAATAACTCCCTGTGAGAAACAGCAGGTATTCTGGGGCTTGCAGTATGGTCAGATAACAAATTCACTGGTTGCTACCAAGGTGTGGTACGTAAAGTACATCATTATCCTAAGTTTTAGAGTATAAATAACTCTTGGTAACTGTTCGCCAACCCCCTTCTATCCCTCTAAATGGAGACGTACATTTACATACCCATACATATTTACACATACTCTTTGGAGATAAGTCTCTACCGATTCATCAACACCAATAAAGTGTTCAATATGAAAAGCCTAAATGTAAAGCTTGAACAGATACATCCCTCTTGGCTCCCTACAAGGAACTGAGAGGTTTTTCAGGGGTCCATCCCAGATGGCAGGTCCTCTCTCTCACCTCCATGAAGGACCAGCAAAATCCTGCCCCTACAGCTGCTGCACTGAACTGGCCAATTTCAGCTCCTCGATGAACTGAGAACTTCCCATTGCCAGGAGGAGCTCCAACAGCAACCACATTCCCTTGAAACCTTGGGGAACCTGGCCAATGGTGGGCACAGGCAGCAGGGTGATGCCTCCCATGTTTCTGCCCCTGGCACCTTGCAGAGCCCCCTAGGCTGCCCAAAGCCCCCAGGACCTCTGTGCTCCCAGTCCCCTGCTCCCCTCACTATCTGGGGGTCCCACAGGACCACCTGAGGGCTAACGGGGTTCCTTGCAACATGTGGCGGTTGAAATAGGTGGGCTCCTGGAAGGCCTTCTTTTGGTCTTCACCCTGCCAAGGAGCACCTGCAGAGAGGGGAGGGAAGAAGGGGCGGTGTGAGAAAACCTGGGGGCTGCTCAGAAAGAGCTCAACCTTGTGAGTGGCCATGGGGAATGTGAAAACCAAAGTACAAAGGGGCTAGAGTCAGGGTGGCTAGGTGCTGAGCAGAACCCGAGGAGCTTGCTGGGCCCACACGGTGCTGAGATTCACTACTGTGGCTTTACAGCATATGCTAGAGCACCTGCCTGGTTTTTGTCGCTGGTGTAAAGTGACAAAATTTTGATTCTTCCTATGATATGCTACCTTTCAGATTCTCAGCTGGTGCACGTCCCCCCTCAGCACACCCATATTCCCCCTGTACCCTCACGCCATGGCCCCACTGCATCATCCCCACACCCCGTGTTGCACCAGTACCCCAACACCCCCAGCACCCCGCTGCAACCCCATGCACCTCTTCTGTGTTGGCTCCACCGAGTCCAGGTGCCCTCATTGCAACAGTGGGAGAGGTGGCACCAGGAGGCTGCCAAAATTCAGCTGAGGAGGCAAACACAAGTTATTTAGGGCAATGTGAGGATGCTTGGCATTCTTGGGGACAAAGCAGAGCCCACTTCCCCCCACTTGAGGCTAAAGGGAAGCAAAGGAGCATTTTGAGGTGCAGGATCAGTTCCCACGCAAACATTTAAGGAAGAATTAAATGCCCTGTCAGCACCCTGTCGATGCAGGCACAGCCCAGCTGCAGCCCCAGGGCGAGTGCGGTTTTCTGGCCGGCTCCCAAGGGCCTGCAGTGGCTTTGTGGGGGCACCTGGGCACTGGAAGCATCAGAGACCTGCCCCCAGGCTGCTCTGGGGGTGCCTGTGAGAAAGGGGGTGGCCAGAGCCGCTGGGGTCACTGGTGGAGGATGAGAGGCACACGTACCTGGCCGCAGCCTCCATAACACTGGCGTCGTCATTCCCAGCTCCATTTTTAAGGGAATATAAGTGACCGATGCAAACGTTCTGTTAATGCACGGCACTGAAAGACCGAGATGGTGTTGTGTCTGCCTCTCTGAGGAGAAAAGGTTTTGCTACATCTCCCCTCACTAACATTGTCCACAGCTTTTGGTTGCTATTGCTTTCAGTGAGCTCATTACAATAGATGGTTTCATTCTCAAATGCAAAACACTGACATCAGAAATTACTTAACTTCAAGAAATGTGTTAATAATAATTTAATCTCTTAACTGGTAAGTGGACTGAAATGCAGTAATTCCTCTGTTGTGTACTTACCGTATAGAAGGGTCTAATGAGGAAAGACTGGCAAAAGAAGACGTAAAATTGAAAAGCCGCAGGGAGATGAATGTGAGATAACTGAGAGAGGAACATTTATATGCTGAGTCTTGGCTGAAGTTATTGCCCCTTCCAGGCAGATGCATTTCCCTCTTGCACTCATGGAAAGCACCCAAATGGGGAGATGCTGTAAGGGCAGATCTGAGTGACCCGGCCCCGGAACAGCCACATGGTGAATCAGGCGACAAGAATCAGACCAGACAGTTCAGACTACACAAGTAAGCAAATTTATTTTAAGACAGAACAAATATTGTGGCAAACAACAATATGCAAATTCAGTTGGTAACAGGGGTAAATATCAGACTTTGTTTTCAAATAGATATAAAATATATTCAGATTTTGTTTAGTCCAAAAAGCAGCTCTTGTCGGGGGCTTGGGATGGGTCTGTCCACACCATCCGACAGCCCATGGAGCCTCAGGACTGAGGGCGACTCCTCTGCCAGCCGGGCTGCATGTGCTGGCTCTGCAGAGGAGCTCCAGCTCCCCTTCACTAATTCCCTCCCTTACTTCTGCCCCCCTCCTGGTAAAAAGCCAATTCTTGCCACAAACCCCAGCTCTTGGTGGTGGAAGAGCTCAGGCAGCAGCTGTGGTGCTCACCTACCACCTACCTACAGATGGGGTGGTCCCCAGGGTGTCTTTTTAGGCCTGGACGAGGTCCTGAAGAGCCGGCAGGGGAGCAGCTCGCTGCAGAGGAGTCGCACCAAGTCCTGGCCCTGTGCTCGCCATGGAGAAAAGGGGACAGGATTGCACACCGGAGTATAGGGGCACCCGCGAGCCAAGGGGGAGAGAGCTGCTTTCTGGAGAAGCCATCCCAAATAAAAGCACACATAGAAAACATTAGATTGTCAATGATGCTTTGAAACAAATTCAAGTTTATCATTTAGTGTGTGTGTGTGTTCACGTTGTACAAACAGAGGAGAAAGACTGTGAAACTTCAAGCTCTGGACAGCATGTCCTCAGTTAGTGTCCACAGAAGCACCATCAGGTATGGGAGAGTTTAGCACCACAGAGTTGTAGGACCTAACTGATAACATGTGTCATTGGAAAACCTGGGGACATGGAGATCCGTGGGGGACATGGTACAGTCCATTAGAAACAATACAAGGCAATTTATGAGTCGTCATACAGTACAATACAGTCACTGACCCACCAACCCTTTCAGTACAGTACGGGACATGTAACACTTTGCACCCTGTTAACACTAGGGGACTAGAGGCGCTCACCTTTTCCTTTCCTTCTGGCCAATCCTGGTACCGAAACACGCGGGAAGGTTTAAGAGGTTTGACCCCTTCCTGACACCCGAAGCCCTGACGTGCTTTGCGGGGTCTGCATGTCAGGAAGGACAGGGTCCTGAAGGCCCCCAAAGCACTCCTTACCTCTGGCATAGTGAGAACAGGGTCCATTGGAAAAGTGCTAAATTACAGTACATTTGCATTTTTATATGTCAACTATTGAACAGCAAAACAGATCGTTTGAAAACAGAATCAGTATCGTACAGTAAGTTCACACTTAATTCTTCACCGTTTCTACACTTGTAACACATGCATTTTATTTCCATTAGTTTGATGCCAGTAGGACCAACATCCTTCAGAACAATGATCTAACATTAAACAAAACTCCCTAAGAAAAATATTAAGCATCACAGAAGTTCCAGAAAAACCTGTTAATCAGCATCACAACGTACTCAGATTTACATTTAGGGTTTCTCATGCCATGACTTTAAAACACCTTTTGGTTCATATCCTGAAAATAAAACAAAATAACTCTCCCAAAATAAAACTAAAAAAAAAAAAAAGCATAAAGAACAGTCAGGGAAAATTAATTCTCTACCTGTATGTATATGCACACACACACACGCACATACCCGTCGAGAGGTGCATGGGTGTGTGTGCATTTGGAGACTGCTTCCTGCAATGCACGGTTTGTTTGATAAACTTGACTCATTTCAAGGTCATTCGCATGGGTCGGGAAACACTTTTGGGAAAGAGCTCTAAACTATGGAAGGAAATTAAAAAGTCTCTTTTGGGGAGAAAGAAAAAGTCAGTAAAGCATCATCCGCGTGCCATTATGATGCGCTTCCCTTGAGCTACTTCAAACCCAAACAACTAAAAACCCCTAAAAAGAACTGTCTTCCGCTTAAAAGGTCCTTCCCAAGAACGAGGTGCTGTGCTAGGGTTTACATTCGGGCCTCATGTGTGCCGAGCAGCAGAAAAAAGCTTAGCTCTACCTTCCCGAAGGGTGAGGTGCCAACTCGGAGGGGCAAAAAACTACACCTGCAGGAAAAAAAAACACAGAGACCCGTTCCACGTCCCCCTTCCTTGCCAGCTTCCTTTCCCAAAAAGGAAGGAGAGCGCTCAGCTCCCCGAGTTTTAAAGCTAGATTTGTGGGGTTCATTTGGCTGGGGGAGGAAAAGGTCTGGAATCGATGTATGTTTCCACTTCAAATCACACGATGGAGAATATAGGAGCATAACACTTCAGGCTGCTCAGGGCTTGTTGCGTTTTAACCACCTTCGGTTCTGATTGAATACCCAAACCCATAAAACTCTATCGGAGATGAAAGCTTAGATTGAACCCAGGCAAAGACAGCCACTAAAACCAGAGCTGGTCAGGACAATACTTCATCTGCTGAAACAAGCAAAACCAATATGCCTTTTTTTATTATTATTCTTATTATCCTCTAGAGGTTATTTCCACCACGAGCCGCTTGCTGGCAGTGAAGAAGACCTAACTCACTTCTCTCCATCCAAATCATGCAATTGACTGCTCTGGCAGTGGGGCTTATCCACCCCATATCCACGGGGAGAAAGTCCCATCAGGAAGCACGGCCAAGGAGGGACTCGGATGGACTACCAGCTAGTCACTGGGGATGACTGGGGCTCCAGGGGTGGATACCCTCGTGGGAGGGAACTGCAGCACCCTTGCCAGCACCGTGGCTTATTGGTGGCTGTGGAAAACCCGTGAGGGCTTTCTGAGAAGCAAAGTACCATCACTGGGTTGCGAGGGTGTGGTTTGGGATTTCAAGGCCTGGAATGTTCTGCATCCTGAGGATCATCAACCAAGTTGAGATCCTAGTGAATTATGACTGTCTTTGCCATCTGGGACAAACTCTACCCCACTGGAGAGGGAGCTCAGGTCCCACACCAGCCACACCGAAATATTGCAGGAATTTTACAAGGATAGGGAAGCACGTCTACATGGCTTCCTACCACGCGACCTGCTAAAGTCCTCACAACGCTCTAGAAACCCAACAAAAAGCCCAATGGTTATTATGCTCCATCTTCTAAATCATCTGCAAGTCTTTTACTTAAGAATACCTTTTGTAGTTTCAGCCCACAATCAATCCCAACAGCACTTTCAGTACAGGCACAATGATGGCTTTTATTGCAATGGCTTAAGTGCAGTCGCTATCGATACCCGCACCTACGGGCGGATTTAACTTCGCTTCCTCACGGACCCAACCTGCTAGTGCAAATCAGGTTCTCATACCAAACCCGACATTATCTCCCATACACTCCTAACTCCAGTTCTGCTTCACATCCTGCCGTCTACACACATCAAAGTGTAAATTACATCACCTTGCACTATCCCAACCCCTTCTGAGACTTCTCCTATATCTTTGGTGTTTTAAAAGCCATGCGCTTGGTTTTCCGGATGACCTCAAAGTTTACAACAACCACGTCTGCCTGGATGTCAGTGATCTAGATGTTCGGTCCATTAGGTACAAAAAGCTTTGACAGTTTCATTTCCCTAACTTATAAAATCGCTAAGAGATATGCAATGGAAATCAGGCACCAGACAGCGGTCACATACATCTCGAAATTATCTTCTGATGGCCCCTAAGTAATTAACACCGTGCGTGAGAGGCTAAATAGACTGGGGAAAATAAACTTTTTGAAACTCGGCGCTAATAGTACTTACAAAAGTGCAGTGCTCAGTATAGTCAGAAACAAAGTGACTACTAGTACTTAAAGTGCTAGTTTTAAAGTTGGTTTGGTTCGGTGTCCAAAACATGGGTAGCATGTGTGTGTGAAAGCTGGGGATGAAATCAAAACCAGACGGCACTGCGACTGTACATGCCACACCAAAAGTGCTTCAAATCACACCATTTCAGGGATGCATAATGCTACTGGTCAGCTTGTGAACACAGACAGGCAAACGACTGACACCTTTTAGGTTACGATAAAGAACAGCTCCATTAACTCCATCACTACGAACTGATTCAGAAAGCAAATGGCCACAGCTTACAAAAAAATAAAACCAAGAGCCTCTTAGAACATTTATGTGTCTTTGCAACTATGATACTCAAAGTCTAGCAAAAGCAACCCTGGGAAGCCTGCCGAGCGGCTGCAGCAGGCCTCGCCAACGCTATCATGCAGTTTACAGAGGAGTCACGCTGCAGACTGCCTCCTTTTACACGCTATCTTACAGTTAGCCTATTTACGTATTTATCGGTGGGTTTGTTTTTGTATTTCAGCTTTCTGACTGTGCATCAAGCCGTCTTTTTTCTCCTAACCACCCTACCAGTGAAAGGACACGTAGTGCAAGGACAAGACAATGAAAGCCGCCTAGTGAACGCCGACGTTCCTAACGTCCCGTCTTCGCTTCCATGAAGGAACCCCCCCCCCCCCCCCGCCCCAAGGAGGACTGTGGACAAGCAGGTATCGCCTTAACACGTCCAGCACATCCTACCACAGAGCTGTGAGGATATGAGACATGCACGAAGGAGCCTGGGCAAGCAGGGCTCTTCCTGACAGAGGTCGGGTGCTGCCCTTTCTTCTCTTGAGACACCCAAGACATGCTTCGTGCTGGCTGCTGCTTCTTCCCTTCCAGCCGTTGGCTTGGTTGTTCCCTGCAAAGGACAGTGTGGAGCTGAAAGACCAGACAACCTAGGGCAGACCTTCAAGGACCCTCGGTAAACCGAGGGAGGTAAGAGAGAAGGAGCGGGGAGCTGGAGCAGCAGGACCTCGGGAACATAAAGGATCTGCCAGTTTGGACAAGGATGCTGGAGGAGAGGGGAAGCCATGGCGGCACCGTGTCTGGTTAGTCAGCTGAACATCACCGCTGTCTGGCTCATCCTCGGGGTGGATGAGGAAGACTCGCAGGAGGACTCGGGCTAAGAGGGACACCTGGGGGTCTCCAGTCCAACCTCCTGCTCGCAGGACCCGAGCTGCTCACCTCAATATGGAGGAGTAGTCCTGATACACTTAATATCTTTGCAACAGGGAAAAAATCCTTACATGTATACTGTTAATGAGAAAGCAACAGCCCTACTCACTGGAGGCGAGCTCCCGGCTCACAAGGGCACGAGGTCTGCTTTGGTCCCAGTTTGTGCCACGGACTGGAGGCAGCTCCCAGCAAGCTGGGAAATGCTCACACAGTGCCCTTCCTCCCACTGCCCGCGGAGCTCATCACGCGTGAAACGCGCCAGTTTGGCACAAAGGGAAGTGCCAAAAACGGGGGAGAGCAGACCTTCGGTTCTCAGTAGGTTTCAGCAGGCACCCAGAAAGAAGGTCATTCATCAAACATCACAACTGGCTTCCCGGTTTGCATCGCTGGTGGCTCTTGCAAGTGCAGCAGGCAACATCTGGGTGCCCGACATCTGGTGCATGTCAGCCAAGTGCAAAGCTTTATATGGAGAAAACTCTTTTTGAAGCAGAAGTATCCACTTTGCAGCCAGAAGCTACTGCCTGGGTTTGGCAGTACTTTCTGTGTTTTGCAACACACTCCTGGGTCGTGAAAACGAGGGGAAACACAGCTTGCATCCATGGTGAGATGTTTCAGGTACAGCTGCAAACCTGTGTTACTGTTTTCTGTATGTAGGTAGATGGATAATTTGCTTTCAGTAATGTTGATCTCAATGCTGGGACCAGAACTAAACATCATACATACTGAAAATTTGCCAGCAGGAAAAGTGCAGTACTGAAATTGCTCCTTTGCCCCCTGAATTTTTTCTCTCTTCTGACTGTAAGGATTTCTGGCAGATGATCATCACTGAATAACAAATCTAAAGCAAGGAAACCGTGTCAAATTGCAGGGTAGTTTCCCACACTGCTCTCCCAGGGAAGTTTTCACACTGTGTTATATTTTTACTGCCTGGGAGAGAGATCCTCACCTATGACTGTGACTCCTGGTGATTTCACCTCCACCGGGATGGCAGCTGCATCTGATTTTTGACAAGCAAAGCTAGTCCGTGTTTTCCCCGAGACAAGCAGCAGGCAGGCTGCCTGCTGCGCCACGCTGGGCCCAGCTCACCGCTAACCTGGCAGAGCAGCGCCGCCGTCCTTCTGGGATCTCTGCAAGGCAGGAAAGCAAACAGACTGCCGGGGCTTTTGGCACCGAGCTGGTGTGGCACCGAAACGCCGCAGGAGATCACGGCAGCCCACAGCCTTACCTGGGCGCCGCCCAGACCTGGATGTTAAAGGCTTTAGCAGAATCACGCCTTAGCCAGCGCGCTAGATTTTCATGCAAATTTTCTTGGCAACTTTTCCAGCCTCCGAAAACAACTCATTTGAAAGTTTATGAGAGGCAACGTTTTATTTTTGGAGGCAGAGGCTTTCGCTGCATCAAAGCCTGCAGATATCCGTATGCCACAATTAAATGCTGATTTTCAGCGGTGAATAAAGTGGTTCCCAGACACAGCACACTGCAGAGCAAAACGCGATCCAAGACTGCTCAGTACCACAGGCATAATGCAGACTGAAGACATGGGGCCATTTTTAATTATATGCAAATGATCACAACAAAAAACAGATCCCGCAGTGGAAAACCAATTCCGGGAAGAAATAATCATCCATCTTTTGTAGTCCTAGCGGTGGTGCTCGCGAAGGAGCTTATTTACAAAATGGCAATCTCCATAAAAAAGCTGCGTTACCACCTCCCAAAAAAAGACACAGATGCAGATATGTAGCTCCGTGGATCCTGTGCCTGGAAAATTCCCGGAGGCTCTGGGATGGTGCCTGAGGAATGAGACGTGCTGAAATGAGCCCGCACCAACCTGCATGGAAGTAGCCTGATTCCAGCCCAAACGCTCTCTGCCTCCACACCGGCGCTTGGAAACTAAATGTTATAAGCCTCAGCTATGGGAAGCTGTGTCCAGTTCAACTCATACCAGCTGTGGGTCTAATGCAACCAACCCACTGTACCATAAAAACACGTGCTTTGAAATGCATGCTTTTCAGCAGGAAAATCATATGGCCTTTAAATTCTGTGTAAGTGGAAAAATGCTTTCAATAAAAGCATTGGTGATGTGTAAAACAAAACGATATTCCCAAGCTGCAGCTGGCTTTTACACTTTCTGCTTTTTGCAGAAATTTTACTTAAATGTGGACGAGAAGCATCTTTTTTTTTTTTTTTTTTTTTCCCCGCATGAAAATATCTGCCCTGTGGGATGACAATAAACATGCCCTTTTTTGCATACAGTGAAAGAAAAAGAAAAAAACAACGTACGTACGGAGCCACGAACTTTCAGCCGTTCAGAAAGGGGTGAAGAAAACCAAGCAGCAGGCATGCAGAGCAGTGGGAAACAAAGAACCTGTAGCCAAAATTTCATGGTGAAACAACTGCACAGGGACAGGGACAGGGACAAATACAGGCCACAGCCAAGAAAGCCAGTCCTCTCCTGGCAGCGGCTGCTCCTCGACCACGAGGATGCTATCCCCACCACACAGCCAAGGCTGGACGTGCACCCAGGGGAACGATACGTACGGGCTGAATTTATTCACAGGGACCTCTTGACCACAGCTGCTGTGGCTGGTACCTGGGTCCAGCACTACGGAACACGTTCCTGAGAAGCTGGGGGCAGCAGGAGACCGCTGCGCTGGTGTAACCACGTGCCTGCCAGCAGGAACATTGCACCACTGGGACCGCACCGTGAAAGCAAAGCATTTTATTACCACTAGTTCAGGTCCGTAATGCATGCTTACAAGTAAGGTAGAGGTTGTATGGAAATCGCTGTGCTTGCTGGGCAGTGCGGAACTGCCAGGGGAAAGAAAGGAGGATAAGGTACAGCTGAAACAGTGTGGGGTTAGTTGGCAGAAAATCCTTTTATTTGAAATTCAACCAGGAACCAATATATGTATATATATTTTTTTCTGTACAAAATACGACAGCACCTCTGACAACAGCTGGTGACCAAGGGCTGCATCAAGAGCCAGGGACCCCCAAAACTCAGGTTCTCACCTAGTACCAACGTCACAGCGCTGGCGGGATGCAGGAGAGTGTGAGGAGGTCCGGGGGTCTCTGCAGGTACGGACTGAGCCCCGGGGTGGCCAGGAGGGCAGCTTACAACTCACACCTAACTGCAACGCAGGGTGCCTGCCTGGCTCCACGGCACAGCTCTGCGAACGCTCGCCCGGTGTTGATTCGCATGCGTGTTTTGTTTTCCTTAGGGTTCCGTGCAATATTTTTGGCATTAAATGTCATCCCAAGATGGTTTCTAAAGAATGTAAGTTTCTTCCAGCAAAAATCACACCTTCAATCTAAGACCAAAAATCTGTTTATCTTTCCTGGATGTCAGAGGTGACAAAAAAGCTATTTTGGACCATCTACTAAAGCATCCTTAATATAGTTTAATGGCACCAGCTTTTTCAGCCCAAATCAGTTTACCTTCCCAGCCAATCTTCTACAAGCAGCTTAAAATTGCATCAAACTCTATCCAGAGGAACGCTTTGTTCTGATCTCTCCTTTCCTGATATTACAACTCTTTCTTCACATTAGTATCTGCATTTATACAAAATTCAAGGGAGAGGGAGAAAATTCCTTCACTGCTAAAAGAGAACTCTAGGATTTTCCAGCACCCAACTACTGATTTTTCTTCTTAAAAAAATAAAAATAATAATAAAAAAACAGCTGTTTGGCTAGAAAGTTGGCATGCCTTTGGTGGAAGGTCGAAGTACTGGCAAGCACGACAGCAGAACAGGTTCCTGGAAGACTAAAATCCAGGAGAAGGCTGGTGCCTAGGCTAAAGCAAGTGAAAAATACCTGTGCCATAGCCTCCTGCTTGTCCTCTTGTGCACAGCACCTTCAGCCTTGGCATTGTGGAGGAGAAGAGGTTGGCACAGGGGTTGAACAACTGCAGAGAGCAGCCCCGGGGCATATGGCAACAGCTCAAGGGCTGCTGCAGGGTCTCAGCCCGGACAGAGCCAGGCTGTCACTGCTGTGCTCACCTCAATGCTCAAATGCTGCAGTGGCAAACCCGCCCTCAGGTGTTAACCTGGTGGTTAACCTCTCAGGCTCCGAAAGCAAGCCTGAAAGCAACCTCTCAGGCTCCGAAAGCAAGCATTTTTGCTAAGTTTTTCTTCATTTTTCCCTTCTTTTTAAGAGGGAAACAAACCACTAGTGAGCAGTTAAAAAAATAAGTCCATTGCGGTAAAAAAAAACTAAAATTCATTGGAGTCTAAAAAAAACATGACACACAGACAAGTTTGTGTTTTCTGTGTCACAGAAACTTGTGGACACGGAGTGTAATGTAGCAGCACAGAGGGGGATGAACTTCACACTGTCGAGAGCCTACAAGGGTGAGGAGGGTGAGAGGATGCCCCAGGTCGTGGTTTCTCTCCCTCATCCTGCGGCACTGAAGGGCCAGAAGAGCTGTCTCTCTTACCTCTTACCAATATTTCTAGAGCCTGCTCCTCTAGCTTTTCTGTTCCTCTTTGTGGGGCTAACACTTTGGACACGATGACACCTTTATAGCTTAGCCTGCAAAAACGACTGTTTCTTTACCAGGTTTGGAGTTGCATTCCCTGCAGCACCTTCTCTCTTTTTTATTTTTTTATTTTTTTTTTAGTAAGACAGCCAGAAGAAACCTATCGCTTGTTAACTCCAAGGGTCACCCTCCACGGTGCCAAGGGATGCCTGTGCTGGTGTAAGCAGAAAATGTTGTTACTGAGCACAGGGGATGCAGGAAGCCCACGCACTGGCTGCATGCTGGCACACTCCAATCTCAAGGACAGAAACATCCGTACACTCTCCAGAGTGGCCGCCTTCCTTGGGTGCCAGGCAAGGGTAAGAGTCCCACGAGACAATGAGGGAAGGCTAAAATAGTTGGGCTCCTATGGTACCCGGAACAGAGCTGTTTTTGTCTTGCCTTTGCAGTTACATCATGATACCCAGTACAGGTGGGAGGTGGTCCTTTGCCTGGCTCAGGTGTCTACAGCCAGCTGGCAGTGACCGTGGGCCTCCTGGGGCTGTTCTTTGCTCAGCAGCTTGACACAATCTTGGGTTTCAGGAGCACTTGCCTCCTGCTTTTTGTCCTGGTCACCAGCAGCAGGGGTGTTGGCGGAGGAGCTCACAAAATGCTGTGGTGAAGGGGCAGTCTCCTGTGAATGTACAGTGCAGCTCCTCCTTTGGTTCATTCTCACCTTTTACGCTCTTGAGCATGGCCAGAACGCCTTCCCCTTGCTGCCATCTCGCCCCAGGTCCCACATGCAGGCTCTGAAGGTCCCTCATCCCGGTGGCTCCCTGCCTTGCCACCCGCTGCAGCAGCCAGAGCCAGTGCAGGACTAGGAGAGAGTGGACAGAAGGTTGGCAGATGCTCAGCTCTTATCTCAACGTCTTCACACCCACTTTTCTGTGTGCTCATCCCACATACCTGAATTTATTAACACACACCAAACCCTTGGGCTGATTCCCAAGATGATGTGGAGGTGACTTGCTGTTAGGCACAGAGAAAGAAACATCTCCATTGATTCTGTGACCGGTTTGAGTGTCCAGGAGGATGAAATCCTGGCAACGTTTAGCTCAAAACATGTACTTCCAGACTGCAGCTACCTCTGCATTCAGGGAAACAAAATCACGGTTACGTATAACAAAGGATCGAGGCACAACATCAAGTTGTGGCAAGAAGCAATAGTCGAAGCTCACAGCAATACTTGTAGTAGACACAGACAGGCACGTCCCTGGGGAAGCTGTTACATGCTGACTACAAGCAAGCTTCTGCAGGCTGGAGGTAAGGGGAAGCAGGTAGTCTACAGTGAGTGCGTGATCAGATCTGCCGTGGGTAACTGCTCCGTGCAACCCTCCTCGAGATGGGAATGGTCACAGGGGGAACGTGCAAGGGTTGCTGTACGAAAGTAGCAATCACTTTGCTGCAGCATGGCCAAAAAGAAAAGAAAATGTCAGTGTAAAGGTTGTGCTTGGAGATGAGAGGAGCGAGGTTTGGTTCACCTTGTCACACGCAGCACTTGTTCTCAGCATCCTAGGCAAGGGGCTGAGCCAAAAAGCCGTTTTCCTAATTCTGCCATGTTGGGGGCATTATTAAAACCGCTCCAATTTTTAAAAGTTGCCTTTGGTATTTGGAGGTTAACATAAAAACCTGGCCTATGCTCTCTGGGCTGGCAGGAAATGGGACTTCCCCCGGGTGCAGCAGGTCACCGCCAGCCGCAGCGAGGGGCACGCAGCGCCCGGGAAGGGCCCAGCAAAAGGCTTTCTCTCGGCAGCCTTTCATGTCTCAGAAAGCAAAGCGATCACACGGCAGGAGACACGCTGCGGGTTTAGAGGACTTGAAAATAAAATCACTTTTGATGATTGGGGGGGAATGGGAGATGGACGTGCTAAATTCACACCGATTGACAACATTCACTTGCCAGAGAGTAGAGAAGAAGTTAAAAACACCTAAGTGGTGCAGCTGAACACAGTTTTAGTGCTAGGCCTTTGCTTAGCTCCTCCCCTGGCATTTAGCACTGTAGATTTGCTCCTTTTGGAGCTCACAGGACCATGGCCCAAGCCCCTGCTGAAGAGTGCTGTGATGTGCAGCCTCCGGCCACGCCGTACACGCTGTGTATTTCCCACAGAGCTGTGTGGGAAGTCTGAGGGATAACCTACAAACAGGGCCACTCGGCACCTCGAGCTCAACCACGCCGGCGTGCTGGGAACTGCCGCGTTGGTGCCATCAGCACGGCGACCACAAGCGTTAGGTGACATCCCGAGGCATGCGGTTTGGTGGCATTTATGCAGAGCCATTAATGAATGCTGTTGGCTTTCAAGGTGCTCAGTAGTGGGAATTCACCAAAGACAGGATATTCCTACTCACCTCGAGTACTGCGTGCAGTTGTGGGCACCACAGTACAAAAAGGATGTGAAACTGTTGGAGAGTGTCCAGAGAAGGGCTACGAAGATGGTGAAGGGCCTAGAGGGGAAGTCATATGAGGACACTGAGGTCACTTGGCCTGCTGAGCCTGGAAATGGGGAGGCTGAGGGGAGACCTCATGGCGGCCTACAGCTTCCTCAGGAGGAAGGGTGGAGGGGCAGGCACCGATCTGTTCTCTTTAGTCACCAGTGACAGGACCCAAGGGAACGATGCCAGGCTGTGACAGGGGAGGTTTAGGCTAGACATCAGGCAGAGGTTCTTCACTGAGAGCATGGTCGCACACTGCAACAGGGTCCCCAAGGACACAGTCATGGCACCAAGCCTGTTGGAGTTCAAGAAGCGTTTGGACTGTGCTCTTAGTCATAGGTCTGAAGTTTTGCGTAGACCTGTGTGGTGCCAGGAGTTGGACTTGATGATCCTTGTGGGTCCCTTCCAACTCAGGATATTCTATGATTCTACTATCTGCACCTGGATAAGACTGTGGCAGAGGACACAGCATGGCTATGCGAGATCTGTCTCTTCAAAAAGCTCTTCACAGAGCTTTCCGGATGGGTCTATCTGAAAACCCAAGCCAAATTGTTGTCTGGACCATGACAGCTCATCCCCGCCACAACCTCTAGCTGGGAAAAACCCTTTGAAAGGTGGCAGCAGCACAATGCTACAGCTTTCAAACTCTTCTGAGTTTACCAGCACCTCACCAAACAGACTGTCCGCAGAGGCAGCTCAGTTCTGCTGCAAATATCTGTTCTGATCAGTGCTACAAAAATCCTGGGAGCGTTCAAAAATCTGGAAGAAAAAAAAAGTAACTATCGTGAATGCCTCTCAGCCAGAAATACATCTGTTGACTACGCAGTGAGTTTCATTTAATCCAGAGCAACTGTAAATGCTTGCTTCTGTCTATTTTTACCGCAACAGTCCATAATTTTACTACCGAGCATTTTACACAAGGCTTCAAAATCTATACCCTATTCCCCCTGGCCCCCAGGCAGCTCTTCTGGCTAACAACACACGGGGCCGGCCCGAGCATTCAGATTTGCCCCAACAAAAAAAGTAAGATAGGAGTGGAGGAGGCACTGCCTTTCTGGATCTGAAAGGCTTCTCCGTGCTCCTGCTGCTAGGTGGACAAACTGCATCCCACAACGATGTAGGAACGAAATCGCAAATCTTTACAGGAGCAATTCCAGTCTGACTCCACCTTAATGAAAGGTGCATCCTTTTCTTGTCCCACCATAGGAATCAGTGACACAAGGACTGACTCTCAGTTACCTCCATGGCTGGCAGATGGAACGTGGCCCAAGAGATGGGCTAAGAAACCCATGCCCTTCTCAGAGACTAGGATTCCCAGCAGCATGTTGCCCTCAGACATCAGGATGTCTTTCTAGACTGGCAGATGCCAGGACAAGGGGAAGCCTAGGAATTATTTCAAGCCCTCATCACAGATTATTTCCATGTTTTGCACTGCAGCACAACATCACAACAACATAACTACATAATTATTGTCTATCAGGGTTTGCTGTCTGCTCTCTTGACTTCTTATATATGCCTCACGTATACGACCACTTATGTACAATGTACTTACATTACAGTGGCAGGGCCAACTACAGATCACAACACGCAATTTTAAAAACTCTTCCACTTGTCACATTCATCAACACAAGTGCGGTACTTGAAAATTCCTTCAAACTTCATGAGATGTGTAGGACAAAATGATGTTGCTACTCCTGGCTGAGATCGAGAAGCCACCAGTAAAGGTCAGGCCAGGAGACCAGAGGTGACTGGAAATGTATTTGGTGTGATTGTTGAATAAAATGTCAAGAAAATGATAGGATGCCACCTGCCCCACCTGCTAGAGCTGGTTTGTGATATTAAGGTCTTATAAGGGAAGGGCAGCAAAAGTTAGGAGCTACTCCGACTTCATGGACAAACATATTGGAAACAGCCTGTGAAGCTTCAGGAAAGAATGAAGCCACATTACATTTTAGACCACATTTATCAATGGAAACTTTCTCGAGGAGCACCAGGAGAAATGACCGTGACAACCTGAGCTGTGTATTGCAAACCCCAGGCTGGGGGCTCTGTGCCTGGTGACTGGGAAAGGCTATTGCAGCACTAACTGCAACCAGGTTACAGTCGTAATAAATTAACCAGGGCTCTGTCCAGAAAGAGAAGGTTTCTTATGTGAAAACAGCATCACCTTCTTGGAAACTACTCAATGTTCATCTTCAAAGGGTTCTTATTGTCATAACACCAGCAGAAAAAGCCTCCTCTGGCACGCCAAAAGAAAATCGCTATCTTCACTTTCAGTTCCTGCCGCATTCCCACCCTGCAGTGTCTCTCATTTGACAGTCAGAGCTGATTCCCCACTGCTGGCCAAGCAGTTGCTTCTGATACTTGAGAGAAGTCCCCCAGGAGTGCCACGGGGCTGCTCTCCTTCAAGTCCCTCACCCACAAAACTGAAAACAAGCCCTGAGAAATGTTCAGCACCACCATCTGGCGTGGGCTGAGGCCGCTCAACCTGCCAGCCGCCATCACCCCTCCTCTGCCTGAACCTATGGGTTGCCTCGGGCTTTGCATTTGCACTCGAAGCTCTCGGGAGGCAAGATGACCTTTCTACATCAGACAGTTCCCAAACACAGAGCAACATAGCTAAATCCTCGACATTCCCTGACCTCCCCCCAGCATTTAAAGCTGGTTGAAGACTGGTGAGGAAAGCTCTCCTCTGGTGCAACGCAAGCCTCCGGTGCCAATGTCAAACTTGGCCACCCGGGAGCCCGAGAGTCCGCTGGTTTGCTCCCGGCCACGAAGCCATCAGGGGCTGCTGCTGCTGCCATGAGACGTGCTTCGGCTCACCCTTTAGGACATCAACGCCGAACAGCATGGATAATTAATTTATGTTAAAAATACCAGGGCTGCATTGGCACATTCAGCCTTTCCCATAGGAAGAGGATGAAAGAAAGAACAACTGCGGTGTGACAGATGTTAGTCATATGCTTAAATGCGCTTCTGGAAGGTGCTCAGATATGTGTGTCGAGTGATTAGAGCAGTGCGAGAGCCTGCACGGAACGGGAGGCACTGCTTTATGGCTATACCTACACCGAACTGTCAGATCACCTTGCAATAAAAATGTTACTAAGGAAAATCCAATTAACTTTCAACACAGATGAAGCTTCTGGGAGTTGGGAGAAAAAAAAAAATTAAAACCCAGCGCTTTTCAAGCAGTTATCTCGCATCGCTGGATGGGCACTGCTCGAAGCGCAGCTTGGGAAGAGGCGGCGACACAACCACATTATGACAAGCTCGTCGAAAGGCGTTCTGAGCAGCCTGACACATAGCCGCTGCCCAAGAAATAAGAAGAGGTGCCTAAAACCGGTATGGAGAAAGAAGAAACAGCCCAGGTAGGAGACAGAACTGTCTGAGAGTGAACATCAACATTGAATATCTTGCTAAATTCAAAAAAAAAAAAAAAAAAAAAAAAAAGCTATTTCACCCATGGAGTACAAGATACTTCCATTGCCTACTCAAAGCAGATTTTGAAACACCTTGAAAGGCGAAAACCCCATGGTCACACCTTTTCCATTAGAAATACTGATCTAATGTTGGTTTCTTTTGCAGGTCCTGATGATGAACTGATGCTCCAAATCTGTTTAAAGCAGAACGAGTTCTTTGTGTGTTGAGTGTTTTACTGCTGAAAGGATCATGGAAATCAGAAGTTTGTGTTGTTGGCCAGTTTTGCTTTGAGACCCCAGTTTTTATGAAACAAATAGCAGCAATGCTAACATTACAGAAAACCAGAAATCCCATCGATGTAAGGTGAGGAGGGAATGGCAGAACACAAGCGCAAACAAAAAATGGCAGGAGAAGCAGAAGGAACACAGATGAATGCCAATTTAAATTTTCTTAAAATTGGCAAAACTCAAGTAAATATGTTCGTGACTATTTAAATTATTGCATGATGTTTTACACTGTTATGCAACAGTCCCTGGGAGGTTTGGGACGCAACGCAAAGCCTGTACTTCAAACTAAATTGGCACAGGCAGCCACTAGGTGCATTCTTTATGTTTGTGCCTGAACAGGTACCTTGTTAGTGCTGGAGGAGACTGTTACACCTTGAGTACCACAGCTTATCCAGTATAATTTCTCCCGACAGCTAGACCATGAGCAGCTTCTGAGGCTGATTTGCAGGAACACATTTTTTCCTCTCCCTCACATACTCCTGGTTAACCCAAGCCTGTGGGTGCCTACAAAGAAAGCCTACAGACAGGAACATATCTTGAGCTCGTGACCACTGAAGCAATCCAAATATAAATATTGTGAAGATGGGGAGGGTATCAATGAAAATAACTTTTATATTTAGGAGAAGGCCTGCTGATGGGCTATTTTTTCTATGTCCTATTCAGAAATAAGCAAAGGCATGAATGTTAGCTGGTGTTCTGCCACCCTTCCGTGCACAAAAAAAAGATTGATATTGCAAGGCTTTGTGGAAAATGTGTACTGTAGTACCTTAATAGTCTGGATTTTCTAGAACTATTAAAGAAGGGCAAGAACTGCTGTTTAGACTCTGTATAGCCTACTCAGACTCAGAAAAAGCACGGAGAAACAAAAGTCAGCAGCTGGAAAAAATCACAGCCTCGAGGAGGAGCAGGTTATGATTTCTACAATTAGCCTGTTTAATTAGTAACACAGTCAGTCTGGTGGGATGTATCAAGAGAGGTCCCAATGAGTTCTGCCTGCCCTAGGTACTGCTCTCTTCCACATGTGGATGGATGATTTGATGATGGGTAAGAATCATTTAACCTGCAAATGGTGCATCCCTGGGAAGGACCGTGAGCTCCAGGAGGAATGGGATTAGAACTGAAACTGATCTTGACAAGATAAAGAAATAATCTGAAAATAAATGAGATGCAATTTGGACACAGTAAATGCAAGCTTCTGTGTTACAGCAGAAAAAAGCCTCTGTACAGACAAAGGGTGAGAAATGAGTGCCTTTGTCTTAGCTCTACGAAGAGGACTTGGGAGGACACAGACTTACAAACAGGGCCCGAGTCAGCAAGTATGTTGTTGCAAAACCCAGCGTGCTGGGTGTATAAAACCTTAACTTGTTTGTGCTCCTTCTGCTCGAGGCTGGTAAGACGGCAGCACATGTATTTCTCCTGATTTTGGATTGTCTCATTCCGGGTTTAAGAAAGACAGACTGATCAGAAGGAGTTTAGAGAAAGCAGCAAAAACATGACGAGGGCTACAAACTACCCTTGGTGGAAGGCTCTAAATGTGCTTAGAAGAGGATGCAGAAGAGACCAGACAAGTCTTTAACTATGTAAAAGAGCTGCAAGCAAGGAAGGGAATGAATTGCTTCCATAACTCTTCTTGAGAGTGGGGCCTGTAAGACAAAAAGGGATAGAGGAAGATGGTAGCACGGGAAACACAGGCTGGACAGGAGGAAAAGGATCTAACAGCAAGCAGGGTGAACCATGGAAACCATGTCTAGGGAGGATGGTGAATATCCAGCACTGGAGGTTTAAGAGAGCAGATTTTTCCACATTTTTTAACTTGGAAGAAATACGGGTGTTTTTTTGTTGTGTAGACCCTGAAACATACCATCAGAGGCGGCTCCACAACAGCAAAATTAAAGTTTAATGTCAGGTCAGTCACTGCCTTTGTACCTTTCCACATCCTGAGTGCCAGCCAGGCTGAGAATCAGTATGAGGAAGGGCTCTGGTTTAGCTAGTTCCACCTTCGCACGGGGGACCACTGCTGATGTTCTCTCAAGGTCCCTTATAGCCTTACATAATGTAAAACTTCCTCTCGTCCCCCTCACCCTTAGACTTCTTCGTCCTTCTTCCTTCCTGGGAAGACGCTGTGAGGTGGAGTTCTCGCACGACTTGTGAGATGCCATTCAGGACCAAAAAAAAAAAAGCTCAAATTTTATTAACAACCAAGTGTCTTTTGCAAGAAGACAGTATAACAGGGTAGTTTCATACAAAACAGCAGAGAAAAAAAAAAAAGTTGGAAAACTGAGCAAAAGTCAGAAAGTGCCAGATTAAGGATTTTCTGCATAACTGTAATTCTGACCTTTGGACATGTGCATAGAGAGTTTAAATCTGCAATCTCTTACGACTGTCCCTTCTCCTCTAGATTATGGATTTCTTTTTGATTCACTGTTCTGCACATAACCCAAGCCCTACCTACGTGTACCTTCCAAACACTGCAGACGTATCTACTCAGTGTGTTGCACCCAGAATTTCTTCTTACTTTGCTTTTGGAGATCATCACTATTGACCATAAAAACTGCAATGCCAAATGAACTCAACTTTCTCATACTCTGATGAGGTAGGGAGGTATCATTCACCCCATTTTATCAGTGGGGAACACAGGCACAAGCAGAATAAAGCCAAAGCTACCCAGTCTCACTACCGGGTGGCCCAGCTTGCGATGCTGACAGATTTTGCGGCGTTACCTGCAGTTACTGCAGCACTTCACTTGTTCAAAGCACAGCTCTCAACTGCCACTAACACTGTGAGCTCCTGTAGAGCAGACCTCTGAGTACCTACTGCAGCATCCAGGAACAGAAAGTCTACACCGGTGGCGATCACCTGCAAAGAGCCTTGCTAAAAATGACACAAACCCTTTCACAAAGATGGTACAGAACGCATTTCTGAAAAGCTGCTTTCTCAGCTGGGCCGTCCTTTCCTTCCCTCTAGTTCCCTCCAACCTTCCCCGCACCTTCCTTACGCAGCGTGAACGAGCAGCTGCCCTAAAGGCAACACCATGCTCCCTCACACAGCTCCCACTGGCTCCTGCAGCGAGAAAAGCACATGCGATGCTGCGAAAACTGAGATGGCATGAGCAACCTTTGCAGGCAACCAACGGCTGCCTGTTCCCCTACGCTTCTGCATGTACTCCTGGTTGAGCCCAGGCTCCCTCCAGCATGGTAAAAATGAAGTTACCTGAGTCTTTGAAAGCAAACTGGAAAAGCAGCAATGTCCTCAGCTGGATCCGCTTGGCCCCAATGGGGTCCGTCGGTGAGACTTAGAACTTCAAGTCCACAGTGCTGCATAGTCTTGGGCTGGCAGGTAACCCAGTAGCAGGCAGTTACCGCCGGACAGACGTGCCCAAAGAGGAGCGAGACAGGGCCAAGGAAACCCAGCCTGGTCCCTGAGAGCAGAGCCAGGGCTTGGGCTCCCTGCCTCTCCCCAAGTCGCTGCAGGAACACAGGCACCGGCACTGGCAGTGCCACCTCTTCCCCTACCACAGGCAGCACTCATCGTGCTCCGTGACTTCCCAGAGCACAAATCCTGTCCTTGCTTCCCTCCACCCCCTCCTGCCTATTCATTCCTCTACCTTGGTGGGAAGCGCTCGTCTCTGCTCTCACTCCCCCTCTCCTGCTGCTTCTTGCCAACAAAATGTGCTGAGAACAACGACCAGATGGGAATACTTGCAGGAGCCTGAGGTTAACCCGCGCCTTTTATCCCACATCGTCTCTGCTGTTCTGAAATGGAGATCCTATTGCATGCAATTTGTAGTGTAAAGATCAACCGTTAAGAGTATGTTATGCTGATATTGCTTGCAAAATCTATGTCCCTGCTTGTATTGCACGTTGAACATATCTGATACGGATAACAGAACAGACGACAGCTAAAATTTTAACGTACCAAAAGTGAAGGACCTATTGGAAACAGGAAAAAAATACTGTTTTATATATTTATGCATATATATATATATATATAACACTCATCTCTCCCTTGCCCCTATGTTAAACAGTGTGTCATGTATATAAACTCACAGATGTATCAGCACTGCGCTTGGTGGGGTTAGGCAGAGAGCCTTAGCTTTCGCTGTCTTCCAGCAGCTGACATGAATGGTGATCATTTCCTCAAATTAAATCTGTGTAGGGCAAATTATCAAGATTATAAAACAGCTAGGCATGGAGTCCTTCTGCCTGCGGGAGGGACTTGTCCCACAGTGTCTGAGCAACCTATCTAACTAGCACATCTCTGCCCAAGAGCTCAGACGCAGGAGCTGTTGCTCCTTCCTGTTCGATACCAGTGTGTAGCACAGGGCTGAACACCTAAAAGGCAGTGTATGTCTCTGTAAAGGATTTACAGCAGCCACTTTCTAAAGAGCTAGAGATTTCCACGTGCTGGGTGAAGCATTTCAACGCAGCCTGTCAAGTAGGGAGATGACCACAAAGTCATTAGTGAGAGAGCTTCGCTGGGGTGGCAGCCAGGTGCCTCGACACAGGGTCAGTACTGCTGGAGACGGTACAAACACAGAACACGTACAGCACACGCAGAAATACCAGAATGTAACACCAGTGTATGGATTTCTAGAAGTTAATGGAAAGAAAAGGCCCCCCGAGGCTGTGGGTTTATGTTTTGCAGGGCACCTCAACATGCAGCAGGAACAACCTAATCACATTAATCGCAGAAATGCCAACGCGCCGTCCAAGGCCTGAAACCTTGGTGTATGCTTTGACATTTCTAGAAAACCAATTCTTAATCAATGTCTCCTATGACTTTCATTAATGTTATTAAAGAAAGAAAGAAAAAAGGCGTAAGATTTCTCTGCGGAAGAAGCCAGAGGCCTGGCTTCTCCCGAAGCGCCGGCAAGGAAAGCTACCTGATAATTCCTGCCATTTGTTCCCCTGCCATGTTTCATTAGGGGCACCCCGGTGGAAACGCGACGCTGTGCTCTGCACGCTGCCGCAGCTGAGCTGCAATCGTCGGGAACCCTCCGAGCTCTCCATAGCCACCGATGGCACCCTGGGGAGCTCCCGGCATCTTATTTTAGCACGATGCTTTAAAATAGCGTTGCCTTTGTGGAGATACAGGTGGGGAACCCAGCACGGGTGTGACAAAATATCAGGAAGAACAACTCCGTTACAATGACAACTGGTAGCACCAGGATTATCGTGTAAAAATTGGCGTCAGGTGATTAAAGCTTCTGTGGATTTTGGAGAAACAGAGCAGCAGCAGATGTGGCTTCAGCTTTTTTCCCAAATGCCCGAGCCCAGGAGCACCTCGTACCCTGTCAGGGCTGTTTACCTGTTATCTTATGGATTTCAGCCGTTTTTAGGCAAGGCCAAATTACCACGAATGCCCACGGCTGTGTGTGCCCAGCCCCAGCAGGCCGAGAGATAAGAAGCTACAAGCGTCTCGGGTGTGGAGGGAAGCTGCAAAGCTTCATGAGAACCAGGCCCCGCGTGGGCCTCGTGTCGAACTCCCACAAAGGAGAGCAAAGCACGTCGGGTGGGTCTTGCCTCTCCAGCTACTCCCATCCGCTTGGTTTTGCAGCCACGCAATGGAAATTTCATGGCTCCAAATGAAGATGACAGGACAGTGGGGACAGCAAAAGACATTGCTAGTTAGTGTGAATCATGACAGGAGACAAAGCCACTGCTGAATGGAGACGATGCCCTACAGCCCTATCAGCAGAAAAACCACGAAGAAACACCATGTGCACAGGTGATGAGGAGCAGAGCTTCAGCCTGGGGACATTTCAGGCCTCTGCCAGTGTCCTTGTCCAAGGGGACACAGCCCGAGGTCCCAGCCCATGGCTAGGAGAGCACACCAGGCCCGCAGTGGTCCAGGTGCTGGATGTACTCGCTACCATGTGCATCTGTAGCTCTGCCACTGTGATACTCGCAAGATTTCTGCTGCAAGCATCCATACAGAGGACTAAAAAGCAAGGAGCTTGTGCTATGTTCAGTGTAGCCTTTACTTCCAGTCTTACTTGGATAAAGTAGGCATCTCAGATAGAAGCTTTGTTTAAAAGAAATGGACGGGGAAGAGGGGAAAGGCAGATTTTAGACAACACAACTTGTTAAATAATTAAAAATAAAGGACACTTTAATTTTGGAGGAAATAGCATAGAAAATTAAATGGAAAGTATACTGTTAATAATTACTTTATAAATTGTATATATATACCGTATGTACAGCAAAAAGTATGAATGCAATGAAACTAAAACCTGCTTATTAATTAATTTTTCACAGGGTGCAAAGTCTGCACAATTAAAATACACGCTAATAACCCCTTTTTCACTAGAATAATCACTACACTTGGCTAAAAGGGCTGCAAGTCTAGCCAGCAGCAGGCTTTCTAGCGACTACCAGACACCTTCCCCATGAGTTCAGGTCACGCCAACAGGCCATGGGAGACAAATGGTACCACCATTAGACTACAACATCAGGAAAAAAACAGACGCCAAAGCCAATTTTGATAACTGCTTGATGTTTTTTGTTTTGTATAAGGGACAGTTTTTGAATACTTCCAATGGCATATTTTGTGAATATTATGATAATAATGGCTTGCGGTGGATTTTAAAATGGCCCGACGTGGCCCACAGCGCAGCAGCTGGCTGTTACCTACAGCTCTTGCTCTGCCAGCACAACGCCTCACAGGAAGAGTTTTGCCTCCTTTAGCCTACGTTTCTCCTTGCAGCCTTGCTGGAAACCTAAGAGATGAGATGAGTGCTTAAGAGCAGAAATCTTAAAAGGGCCGTGATAAGCAGCAAAGAGCTCTCAGTGAAATAACGCGTTTATCCAAACCGCTAGTAGGAGACACTGCCTCTTGAGCCCCACCTTTTTAGTCTGTGTACTTCAGATAAATAGATTATTTCGCTACGAGCTACTACAGGCTAGGATACACTCACATAAATATATTAATGCCTACACGTGAATATGAACTTTTACATATTGAATACATACAAGGAACACAACGAAGAGCAGATTGCTGCCACCACTGCCTCTCTCTGGGTGAAGTTCACAAGAGGTGACGCAGGGAGGCTGGGCCGGCTGCCTGGATTTTTGTCACCTCCTCTGTCGTGCCACACAGGGAACCTGGCCACAGAAAGCCTTGCAACCTCTGGCCAGCACACTCGCCTGCTAGTCCTTCACCGAGAAAGGCTGCGGGCTGAGGCCAGCAGTGCAGGGGAAGCCCCCGCAGCCCCTTCCACCCGAAACAAACCCGTGAGGGACAGCACGAGTGTCTGCTCTGATGGAGGGGAAAGCCAAGCATGACAACTCGGCTTTGTAAAACTATCTCCATGAAAAGCTCCTTTTTAAGCCTTGGCATCAACGTTCAGGGCCAGGCTCAGAGCCGCTGGGGAGCCGCAGCAAGCGGCGGAGCCGCCACCAGCTGAGGATGCTCTGGAACTCTGCAAACTGCACCTCAACATCCCACCTCAAGGGGCTGGGAGGGTCCACACCGCCGTGCCTGTCCCTCTAACACGGGAGCGGAGCTGGGTCAAGCAAGTACAACAGGTCCGTACCGGACACGGGCATGTGGGATACGACCTCTTCCAGAATTAGACTACGCTGCTGAAGCACCCCCTGCCAGGCCAGTGGCAGAGACGTGCCCCTAGTATTTACACAATATAAAGTGCATTAGGATTTTGTTATTGAACTGACAGACTTTCTGCCTGGACCACACAATTTTGAAACAGAGGTGAGGGCTTTCATAGGAAATTCTCTTGTGAGAAAAGAGGTTCAGACTGGTGCTCTTCACCCTGTCCTCCTAGAATTGTTTTTGGCCGTTCTTTCTAGTGCAAATAAGCTTGTGTTTTCTCAAGTTTAAGGGACATGGCAGTTTTAGGGCACAGAGCATGAACACTTCAAATGCACGAGGAATTCAGCATTCCCAGCACTGCAGTGGGCCCTTCGGCGCACAAGCAGCCTACATTACTGCTGCTCTCAGAGGTCGAAAGCGCACTGCCAAAAATAATGAGGAACCCGTTTCCAAATCTAACCGGTACAATCTTGCATTGCTACATTTTGAGTTAGTCTGTAATATGCTCCAATGACAATATCTGCAAGCATCAGTGCTATACATTTCCGTGGAAACCCATCGTTAGTGGTTTACCCATTGGTAGTCGGCTATGAACTTGGAGATCCCGATCCAGTTTCAGATACTAAGGTGCATCCCGCGCGGGGAGTACGTGCATTAGTGAATCCCATGGGACCCAGCCCTGCCCCACAGCCAGCAGGCACCGAGTTCCTGGGTGCTATTCACAATACACTAATGCAATCAGAAGGCCAATTAATTAACACAGGAAAAAGAATTAAAAAAAGGAATGGTTTAAACGCACGCTGATACCAGCCTAACTAAGATACAGCCAGCTGCACTTAGTTACCCTTTCGTCAAAGTGCCAAGTGGGCAGCAAGCAGTAAGGAAAGCCATTTTGCATCTTGCCTTTTTTTGTTTTGTTTGTTTTAACAGTGAAGAAAATAGGCCTTTTCAATCGCTTTGCCCGTTGTGACTCTTCTCGGTAACAGTAAAGGAACAGAAGGAATGCATGACCATTTACAGCACACCGAGGCAGATTCCAACACAGGAGCTTTCACGATGCGTGGAGGCAAACGGGGGCACGGACTGGAAGATGTCAAGCACGCAGGGGAGGAACGCCACACGGGCATGGGAAGGCGAGCGTAAAAGGGTTGTACATTCATAGCTCCAGGTGGCTGCAATCTGTGGCAAGTTCCTCCTTACTCCAGGCACTGTGACGGGCAGCAGCAGCCAGAGGTGCGCTCGCTTGCGCATCCGTGACTCTTTTGCTAAATCCTGGTTTCACACCAACACTAGGACATGAAGTTATTGTAATGGTTTTTTTTTGTTTGTTTGTTTTAATGGACCTGTTAAAAACATTGTGAGCAAAACCCTAAAAGCAAAGATGAACCAGCACCCCACATCGCCTCCAGCTGGTTCATCGTGGTCCACTAGCAGTTCCAGTGGTGGAATGAGAAAATCCCTTACAGACTTGAAAAAGTACCTGAAAGAGCAATCTGTGCAGAAACGGATGGTCACTGTGACACTAAGCCAAACGTTTGCTTGCTGTAACTGCAGTATGTAGTTTACGTACAGGGGGAATCACCTAAAACAGTGAAATTAACTTTCTTACTTCCTGTCACAACTGTAACATTTCCTAAAGGTTCTTTGGTGACTTTGGTGCAAGCTTTTTTTTTTTTCTTTTTTTTTTTTCCTTTTTTTTTTTTTTAAAGTTAAAACAGATCGACTATCGTTAGTCCCCAAACTAAAGTCCAGATTATCCTCTTAGTTCCCACCCCCGCCTCCCCAGCTTTTCTTGCTATGGTTAATGTCGTAACAGGCAATAGCTTTTGGATTTAGCGCGGCCATGCAGTGTGCAGGTGGGTCCAGACTAAGAGTGAAAATGGTCTGGTTGCAGATTTTTTTTAAATCTGTTCTTTCTGAACAGATTTAAAAAAAAAAAAAAAAAAAAAAGGAATGGTTGGGTCGGAAAATAGCTGGTCCACACTAGGCCACTCTGCAAAAAAAAACAATTCAAACGATTACAAATATCTGACTAGACAGAGCAACGCGTTCTTCAAAAAAATCTTAAAGGTGGGCAATGCATTATTTAAAGGACCTGGAGCTCAACCGAACGCCCACTGCCTTCAGGAGGGAAGGAACCGGTCACCCAACGGCTGAAAAAGACCCCAAAGTTACACGTATTTCGAAGAAATGACCAAGAATTTTCAAAGTCTTTCTTCAAGCCTGCTAAACCGGGTAACTCCACGCACTTTCCCTCCAGGCAGAGTACACGTGCAGGGACTGCAAGGTTCAGGCCGCAGGGCCACCAGTAGGACTTTGTGCCACCAGGTGAGCAGCAAGACACCGAACTGCTCCGTTACAGCCCCAGCTGTGACACGGGGTGGAAAGGGGGTGACGGTAGGGCATGGATATTATCTTACGGTAATAACATCTGCAAAACCGACCTGACAGAAAACCTGACACAGCCTTAACCACGGCTTTGAAAACGCGCTACAGATCAATATGACAGAGATGCATTTTTATAGGAATCAAGCGGTGCACCAAACCCCCCAAAGGTCTTTCTCTCAGCAGGAGGAGAGAAACGCCCAGCTGTCGTCCTCGTGCGTGAAACACTGACCACGTTAATCTCACTTTTGGGAGGGAACCCTGGAACCTCGATCACAGCAGCCATCCAGCCTCAGAAAACCCGCTCTGCAGCCGCCTGCTGGAACCCACAACACCCCGCATACAAAAATAGCTCTTGAAATTTTGAGAAACGCGTTAAAAAAAAAAAAAAATCATCAGCCTCGCGTGGGCAGAGCACGTAGATGAAGAGTGGGTTATTACTCGTTGCCATTAATTCGGAAGGCTTAGCACTCGAGCACAGCTTCGCTGTCCTGGGATACTCGGGCCATTCGGTTAGCACAGGACTACGAGGTTATTGACAAATCTTCAGCTCTCCACCAGCACATCATAAGGGTCTGACCGGTTATCGAGATTTCACCCATATCCTTTCAAACTCAGCAACCAGCAGGTCCCAATTTTCAAACATCTACCTCTCCTCATACATGTATGAGCAATCAATATGGGTTTGGTTTTTGTACGAGGTGCCCTATAGCTAAGCTTCTCAGCCTTTTGACTGAGTACGGACAGAATTCAGTTCCGGAAAACCTGTCATAAGCAGAAACTGATACATTTCAGCATGAGTTGTTTTTTGTACCATGCTGAAGTGCAATACAAGCCTTATCTAGACTATTTAAAGGTCAGAATGACTTTTTTTTTTTTTGTGCTGATACGCATACTTCCATAGTCTTCCACACTCGAAGAAGCTGACTCATACAGACTCGGGAGGTTGTTACTTTCATGAGAAATACAGAGATGTTTTGGGCGTAATTTAGCACGATAACCAGACTCCCGCAATATCATGTACTGGAGTTAGTACGAGCTACCAGAAAGGAGTTTACAAAACAACGGGGCAACTTCAAATGACTACAGATCAGTCCCTCTCACCAATTTCTGCTTTTTGTTTTGTTTATTTTGCCAGACGGCCGGTCCAATGCACTCTATTCGAGACCCTCTTGCTCTTCACCACTGTCCCCTCTGACATCCATCCTCTTTTCTTTATGGCTGTTGTAAATTCTCCTCATCTCCTCTTCGTACTTGATAAAATTTTCCCCAAACCTTGTCCACGCTTTGTATGGAACCGTGATGGTGTTACGGTAGGGTGGCCTCACCTCACTTACCTTCAGAAAGATGCCGTACCTGTTGGATCCCACATCAAAGTAGAACCGCTTGTTGTCCACCCGGAACGAGGTGCCCTCGGGGAGCTCGGGGGGGTCGTCGCCCCCGCCCCTGCGATCATCGATGTCCCCCTCGCCGTACTCTTCAATCAGCTGGACCAAAGCATCCCTGAACTCAATCATCCCTTGCGCTGGAAGGACAATAGTCTGCTCCTGTCCCAAGCCGTGGCCGAAATAACCGATCATGCCCGGTCCCCTGCTCATGGTTTGCCTAATCCGCAAGAAGCGCCCCCGCTGGTTCTCCTTCAGGTCGAGGTAATACTTCCTGTTGTCCCTCTCTATGTACTCCGTTTTGAGGACGCTGTGAGGGTGCTCTTCGGAGCCCACAGACCCTGGGGGCGAGGGCGGCGGGTGCTGCTGGCGCCGCCTCGAATGCTGCTCCTTGCCATTGCTGTGCTCGTGCCTGTGGCCGCCCTTCAGGCCCAGGTGGGCGTAATGCTCGATGAAGTCCCCCAGGCAGTCCTTCAGCTCGGCGGCGACCGACAGCGAGAGCGTCAGCTTGCTTTTCCTGATGTTGTCCTGCCTGCCTCGCCCTATCCACACCTCCGCGATCTTCAGGAAGCGGCCTCGGGAGCTCTGCTTCACGTCCAGGTAAAACCGCTTCTTCTGGATGTCCACCCTCTTGGAGGCCAGCTCCTGGATCTCCATGCAGCCCCCCTGCGAGGGGGATGGGTAATGGTACTGCTGCTGGGACTGGGAGTAAACGCTCCTTTGCAAGCCGGAGCCCCCCAGGTTCCTTCCTCCTCCGCTGCCTCCTCCTCTCCCTCTTTCCATCTTTACCACTCAGCTGGAAATAACACACAACAGACACACAGATGACAACAGCAGCGCCAGGGGCCTGCTCCGCTCCTCGCCGCCGCTCCGCTCACTGCTGCTCCCCTTGCCAAGCCTCCCGCCCGGCACCGCCATCCCGCTCCCCGCTCGGCCCCGTGCCCGGCGTCCCCCCGCAGCCCCCTGGAGCCCCGTCCCCACCACATTGTGCGTGTCCCCCCCCCAGCGGCACCGAGCGCCCCGGTTCGGCCTCCCGGCACCTCCCGTGACCTCCCCACCTTGGCGCTGACGGGCACCCATGGGGGAGCCCCCACCCCGGTGCCCCCTCCCTGCCCTGCAGACCTCCCCGTGCCCCCAGCCCACGCACGGCCTCCCCCCACGGATCCCACGTCCCGCACCCAGCCCATGCCCTCTGTGGGTGCCCCCGGGCCCCCCCCAGCACACCGTGACCCCTCTCCCTACCCACCCGTGGGTGCTGCACCTCCTGCCCCCCCAGTGCTCCCCAGCACCGCATCCCCCCTCCCAGCGCCCCCACCACTGCCTCCCAGCAGCGCCTCTCCTGCCCCCAGTACCACATCTCCCCCCCCAGCAGCGCTTCCCCAGCCCCCCGGCACCACATTTCCCCCCCCAGTGCCCCCAGCAGAGCCTCCCACGACCCCCCAGTGCCCCCCAGCACGGCATTTCCCCCCCCAGCATCCCCAGTAAAGCTTCCCCTGCCCCCCGGCACCACATTTCCCCCCTCAGTGCCCCCATGGCCGCCCCCAGTCCCCCCAGCAGAGCCTCTCCTGACCCCCCAGCACCACATTTCCCCCCCAGCGCCCCCCCCGCTGCCCCCCAGCACTGCATTTCCCCCCCGGCAGAGCCTCTCCTGCCCCCCCAGTGCCCCCTAGCACCGCTTTTACCCCCCAGCGCTCCCAG
>NC_048896.1:23278766-23358315 GCF_011077185.1 Oxyura jamaicensis | reverse complement strand
CGGAGACACAGCGGTGGGCGCCGCCGGCCCGCCCGGCCCCGGGACTACATTACCCACAGCGCCCCGCGCCCGCCGCCGCGCCGCGCGTGCGCGTCACCTCGGGTAACCTCCGAATGTTCTTGGGGGGGGGGGGGGGGGGGGGGGGGGGGAGACGTACGAGGCGCACGCCGCGGCGTGACGTCAAGTGCGTGAGCCGGCAGTGGCGGGCGGTGGGGCAGGGGGTGGGTGGCTGGTTTGGGCCTTGGGGGGGATTTTGTGTTTTTTCGACCTTTTTTTTTTTTTTTACTTTATTTTTTTTAAGTGAAATGCGGGAGAAGTGAGCGCGATGGAGCCGCTGAGCGCCGCTGGGCGGGAGAAGTACCCGCAGTGGATGCGTGCGCCGAGCCAGGCGGGCGGCGCTGAGGTAGGCGGTGCTGAGCGGGCATCGGGGGTGCTGGGCGAGGCCCCCTCAGGGCGAGCCTGCCCCGCGGCCCCGAAACTGCGCCAGCAGCTGGGAAAGCAACCGGGGGAGGAAGCAGCAGGCTGCCTTCTGCCGTGCTCCCTCCGTTGGGCCGTAAGGAGCAATTAGCAGCACGGATACTTGAAGAAAATAGTAAAGAAAACAGTCAAATGTAGCCTTTTCTGGTTAAACTTCTCCCTTCGTTAACGGGAAGAAGTGTTACATCGCATGGGCGTGCAGCCAGCAGCCGTGTACGCTCAGGATCTCCCCCTCGCAGGCAGTTTATCGCTCCCGAGCCAGTTTTACAGAGCTCTGCCGTGTAACGGGGCCCCTCTGGGCCAGCACAGCCTTGTTCTCCTGGTGTTGCCGTGTGTTACCTGCCCCGTCAGCACCGGCATCGTTACGTGCGTGTTTCTAACCAACTTCAAGGTTATGCAAGCAGGTAAATGTTAACAGATGTCTTACTGCTCCAGTGAGTTTCTTGGGCAGTGACTTTTCATTAACAGGCTTCTGGAAGGGGAATAAAAAGCTTGTCTGGAGCCTGCAATGCCACCTTTACCCATAGATGTAACGTTTTCATCTGTAAGCCACTATCCATGAAGGATCTCTGTCCTTCTAAATACCGCATGTGGTTTTAAATCCGTGGATTTTACTTTGTGTGTGAGGAGCTTCCCAAAGGTCTGTCAGCGTGAGGTGCACTGAGGTGTGGGACCGAGGCAGTGGGCAGCTGAGCCCTGTGGGGTCGCCTGTGGCTTCAGCAGTACGCAGCTGCGCCGTGCCACAGCTCTCATCCCAGGTCTCATTCCTGCAGGCGTCACTGAGCTGCTCCTGGCTTCCCCCGGTTCAGAATTCCTCTGACGCACGGGTTTCTGCTTTAGGCTAACTTTGTGCCGAAATAGAGAAGCTTCCAAGGCATCCTGACCAAATCTGAGTGACTCGAACAAATCGTTGTCAATCGCTTCTGAGACTCTCCTCAAATTTCTGCAGCGTGGAAGTGCCGCAGCATTTAAAATAGCATTGAGGGGCTTCTGACACTGTCAAAACTCCATGTTTTCCCTAACCTTACTATTGAAAGCAGTTGGATCTCTGGGCCTGTGAGAATCCAAAGAAATTAAGCTGAGGTGAACATTCAGCCTGCATGCTGTCAGCCCGAGTGCTTGGAGTTTGGCAAAGAGATGGGGGTGTGAACCCAAGAACAAAACAGAGGGGAACCCACAAAGGGGAGGTATTGCTCTGCTGTTAGCCCAGTGATTTGTTTTATCGCATTCATTATCATAATAATAAAATAAATACCCAGCCCTGTGCGTGGGGCATGCAAGGCTCCCGTGCTGAGTCTGTTCCAGGCTTGCTGGGTGTGGCATTTGGTGGTGGTGGGGCTGCTGCATCTCTGTGCTGGGGTTACGTGTGGCTGGCTACAGAGCCTCTTCCCACTGTTGTTTGGCAGAGGTGCGAGGTGCAGAGGAGCCTCCTGGAGGACGGGCTGCCCTTCCTTGAGTTCTGCGGCTCCATCGTTTACAGCCATGAGGCCAGCGACTGTTCCCTTCTCTCAGAAGATATCAGGTAAGAGCTCTTCCCCGTGTTTCTTTGGAGTGCCCTTTCCTTTCTGGGAAGGGAGCTGCTCTTCTCTGCCTGCTTCTCCTTGCTGGTTGCACGCTTCAGCCTGGAAAAATAACTGGCTCATAATTGGGAGTGTAGGTTTTTGGGGGAAGTAGTATTTTATGATGCAAATAAAGATATTTCTCCCCCAGTTTTACTCAGCATAGTTCATGTTACTGGGGGGAAGAATTCTGTACAGAACTTCCACCGTAGCACAGTAAAGAAAGAGCGAGCTTTCAGGGGAATGCAAACTGTTCTGTCTGCTTCTATATCTGTTTCCTGAGGCTCCCTAAGCTGCCATTTGCATGCAGTAAGATCCGCTAAAAATCTGACTGGTTTGGGGAGTATAGTGTAGCTTTCTGGAACAGCAGGAATTTCAGCTCTTAATATTAAAATGGTTTTTGTGCCTTATGCGTGTGAAAGGAAAAATGTAGCGGCTGTGATTCCCTTAATCGTCCTTATGTGAGATGACTCGATCCTGATTTTCCAAGTGCTGGCAGAAGAACAGTTAAATCTGAGGAATGTTGATGTCTTTTCAGGCAAACTTTATCATGTGGGGCTGCTGTTGGATTTGATATTGAATGGCCACCGTCATATGCTAAAGGAAAGATAGCGAAAATAGCTGTCATACAGCTGTGTGTCACGGAGGAAAAATGCTACTTGTTTCACGTCTCTTCAATGTCAGGTACTGCACTTCCTCTGCTCCTGCCAGGGCATGACCTGCCTTCTGCTTCTTGTGGTTTGGTCTGAACTTTAGCTTTGAGCTGCAGCCTATTTCACTCTGATAGTTGGAAGAAAAATCCATCCGTCTTCTTCCCCATGGTGCTTACAATACAGGGGTTTATTTTATTCACTGAACGCTCCCCAGGTGTTCAGGGGACCTTAGCCCAAGGTTTGGGCGGTGTTCTAGCACATGGCCCTGTGGCTTCTAGACAGGGCAAGAGAATTTTACCGAAGGATTATTTTTTTGTTCTGGGAAAGAGTTTTAATCCTGTTTTGAAAACTGCTCGGATAACGAGCTTTCTTCATTTTGGTGCCAAAATAAACACCAAACCTAAATTTAGCTAGCTGTGTCTCTTCTTGATTTGACTTGAGTAACAAAATCCCTCAAAAGCGATGGCCATCACGCTTTCTTCCTAATTTTGTGCCATCAGTTTTCAGGAAGAATACTGAATACCTGTGTGATGCACCTGTGTGGAGTGGGGGACGTGCTCAACAGCGTCTGAATTCATTGTGGATGTGAATAAAAGCTTCCAAATAAGAATTGGGGGGGGGGGGGGGCAAGGAGAGTGCAATTTTATAACCTTTGGTTTGAATGCTAGATTGAAACTATGCCTGTAAGATGCCTCTGATTTCCCTGGGGTGTGCATGCTGAGGTGTAAACGATAATTTAAATGTTGGTGTTCAGTCCTTTGTCATTTATAGCAAATGAGGTGGAAAATTTAATTGCCAGAGGCTATTCAGTCCAGGAGGCAGATATTTTCAAGTTCACAAAGGAGAGATTTGAGGAAAGGAAGCCAAGGGAAGAAGAGACGTGAGGAGGAGCCGAAACACTCTCGGTTTTAGCTGTGTGTTTGCATGTCGATCCCAGGCATGGTTGTGTATGTGCTACTGCTAACCAAGTGCCTAACAGCAGAAGACGGTGTTTCTGCCTCGATTGTTTTTTAAAGCTTTTGTTCGTCCAAAGGGAGATGCACTTTGAACCGGGTAAGATGTCAGCGCTCTGCCAAGAACCACAGCCAATTTTTGCTTATTCAGAACATTTGACTAAAAAAAAAAAAAGAAAAATAAGAGAGGGAGGGATGGCAGAATCATCAAGTTGGACAAGACTTACTACTTCTTGTTTAAAAAGAATCAAATTTTCTCCTGCAGGAAAAAGAAAATGAAGAGTTGTTGGACTGTGTGTAAACACATCCCATAAAGCACAAAGTTTATATATGTATTGATCATGAAGGTTCTTGATAACTCTATTTCTTACCCGTTTTCCTTCCATGGAACATGTCCTATTTCTCACGTTGTAGCATCTAGATGGTCTAGACCTAGACCTCGTTGGTTTATACAGTATTTTTTCTAGAAATGAGGTGGAAGAAATGGAGCAGAAGTCATCTACTGGGAAGTTCCTACCTTTTCAAGGTTTTCCTGATATTTTTAGATAGGGGAAATCCCTCGTTCAGCAAGTCAGCTGCATATGTGGTGTGCCTGTGTCCAGCTCAGCTGGATTTATCTCCTCTTCAGAGGAATCTCCCCACATCGTGTCATGTTTGAGGTGAAGCGTCTGCATCTGTTTGCTCATGTAGCAAACCAGGTAGTAAAGCTGTGTGCCTTGAGCCTGTGAACTTGAAAATACCCTTTTATCCAGCATTGCTGTGCAATCAGCTTGGGCTGAATCAAAATATAATAAGCAAGCATGCACACAGATGCTTCTTTTACTTACAAGACTGACCTGTCTGGGCTTGGTGGAGGATATGGTTGGTTAATTCTGTTTTCCAAGTTCTGGGAAATAAAATCCCATGGAGAACAGTAAAATAGCGCTGCATTTGGTGTGACAAGCATCCATTTCTGAGGATTAAAATATTTTTTTTTCCTCTGCTAAAGGAGTTGCCTTTTTGTTATCACGTGGTTTTAGGATCAGTAAGACAAATGGAATAAGGTTGTCTCACTTTTTTGACTTAATTTATTTTCAGATGCAGAATGAATTTGCATAGCAAGTTTTTGAGCTTTTCCTCCAAAAGCACAGGTTTCTGCAGGTGGCCTCTGCTAGATTTTGTCGTTTCCATTAGACTATCTGGCATCTTTCAGTATCTAGTTTCTCATGTTTGGGCTTAATCTATTTTAGGTTTTCCCAAGGGACTCAAAAGACTGCTCGAAGATGAAACAATTAAAAAGGTTGGCGTAGGAATTGAGGGAGATCAATGGAAGCTGATGAGTGACTTTGAAATCAAGCTGAAGAGCTTTGTGGAGCTGGCTGACGTTGCTAATGAGAAAGTAAAGCTTAAAACCTTTTTGTTGTGGGAGGGAATCTTGTTAATGTGCTGTACGAGAGATTTCCTTGTCTTCACAGGAGTTAAGTTCTGATACAAGCCTGTTCTGTAGAATAATGCAGAGAGATGATGCAGCTTTAAAAAAATAAATAAATCACGTTTCCAGAGAACTCAGTCTGCAGAATTAAGTATTGTATTTCAGTAAGCCAGTATGTTCCTAGTATTTTTCCTCTCTCAGGTCTGTTCACTGTTTGCATTTAAGAGGCACGGCTCATTAAATCCAGCTGCTGGTGCATTTTTCTTACTTATTAGTGACAGAGATCAGCAGGCTGTGTCAAACTGGGGGTGTGTTGGTAATGGCATAGATGTTCCAGCAGAGGCTGAACCTCTAGAGTACCGTGGAGGTCTGCCTGTTTGGAAGGAGGCTTCTGGAAGGAAGCCAGGCCTTCCATGAAGTCCTCCATCTGGAGGTAGAGCTCCAGAAGTATTTTCCTTTCTGTGCCTCAGAAGCTGGTGCTACCTCTGCTAACCTGGGGGCAGCTTCTGCTGTCTGACAACCCATGGTTCAGAAGTAGCGTTGTGTCTGGCATATCTCACATTATGCTGTAGCTAGGTGCTGCTGAGGTACCACCTGATGCAGGTAAATCTGCACTCGTGTTAGGGAAGAGGGCGAAAACTTCATTACATTCATCCAAACCATCCTGCCACTCTTGCTTTCATAGCCCTCAAAGCTTATTTTTGTTTGTCCTTTTTGTATATACGATGTTTTTCTTCGCCTGTAGTCTGCTTCTCCATGCCCTTCTGTTTGCTTCTGTGCATCTTTTGCATAGTAGGGTAACAGCCACAGTCAGGGTTTCCTGGTGGAGCATAGATGTACGCCAAGGAATAGTACTTCCACTGCCTTTCTCTGATGCTGTGCATTCAAATCATGGTGGAAGATAGTAATGTATCTTCGGCATTCAGTGCAGTGATGCCTTGAGCTTTAGCTCCTTGTGGGCTGGAAGCTATGCAGAGTAAACTGTTTTGCTCAAGCAATAAAACAAGCTGTTCTTTTTCAGACTTGGAGTTTCCAGAATTCATCCCCATACTTTATTCCACCCCCCCAGCATCCAGCTGTAGGATATTTTGTTATGAGGATAAGTAATGTGATCTTTGATAGCAGCTTTAAAGTCTTTTGCTGAAGAGAAAACAGTCCAAAAATAAATTTGAAAATGAAGCCTGAGAGAACAAAGAATAGCAGCTTATGTAATGGCACAGCGCAAGGGGGAGAGGAGGGGGAACCTAAAATCAGCACTGGGTAGGCTTTTGATACCTGATTGAAGGGGATGAACTGATAATGCCACGCTGGCACTGCTAGGCTCTGCAGGCTGAGTGTTTTGCAAGGGCTCTCAGTTAGCACAGCACAAGGCTGCGCCTGCAAGTCCCGACTCCTTGGAGTCGGAAGGAAAGCTTCCCAAACTCTCAGAGCCCAATGAGGCGATGGGATGTAGCAGCTGTGACTGACAACTAACGTTATGAAAGCAAGTGGAAACAGCAGCATGCCGGGCTGGTTACTGGAGTCTTCCAGGAACTGCTTCACAGTGCAGTGAATAATGGTTAGCATGGTATATAACTGCTCTTTGGCTTGCACTTGGTTTCTCAGGCTTGCAAAAGATGACAAAGCAGTTACAGGCTGTCCCCGATAGTCCCACGTTTCCATTAAATACATCCTTGTTGCTCTTATTTGCAATATCAAAATATTGTTGCCAAAATCCTGGAGGAGAGTGGCACTGACAACTAAGTCTCTGGCTCTTGTTTTCTCAGCCTGGTGACTGTGTTGTACAAGTTTCTCTTTTTTTTTTTTTCTCATAGTGTGACAACACTGCCTCACAGTGTGTGGACTCACCCGGCCCTAACGCCTTCCCATCTTGCCAGTGTAGGGATGCCCTACAACAGCACAGTTTTAGAGGAGGGAAGTAGATGTTTCCAATGGCCAAATTATCTTTTAATGTGATGACAGCAAAATTAGGCCTGAAGAACAATCGCTGCTTTGAGGAAGATAGTTTTTTCTGCCTAATCCAGATCTCTGCTTCTAATGAAGTATTACGTACACTTTGCTGTTTCTGCAGATGCATTTTGACAAGCGCAGTTGCTTTCTCCTTTAAACGAGTCTTTTATTTTCTTTTTTTCCTAGCTGAGGTGTAAGGAGATATGGAGCCTAAATGGTCTGGTAAAACACCTTTTTGGGAAGCAGCTTCTGAAAGATAAGACTGTCCGCTGCAGCAACTGGGAAGAGTTTCCACTCAATGAGGAGCAGAAATTGTACGCAGCCACAGATGCTTATGTACGTACAAGAAAAGGTCTATAAATACCTCTCCTAATGTGCTGTTTGTTTTTAGCACCCTTCTGCTACAAAACTTGGTCAGCATTGGAAGGCTGACCAATGTCCAGGCTGACCAAGGTCCAATGTTTCATGCAGAAAACTGAATGTAGACAGAAAAAGGAAACTAAGTTTCACAGCATCCTTGAACCTCCCATGAGGTCTTCACCTCTTACTATTTTATGATGTTGCAAAATATGCCTTTTCGTTGAAGCCTATTGCTGAAGCAGTTCTGGAAGCTCTGTCGTGCTTTCAACGTGCCAAGTACTATGGGCATCGAGAAGTATGCCAGAGGAATCTCTGTGCACTTGGACTGACTTCAAGCTGTCACCTCAGGAAAGTGAATTTTGATGGAGCAGTCGTGTTAATTTTATCTTCATCTGTGTGAAGTCTTTCAGAGCTACTGTCCCACGTGTGGCACAGTTGATACACAGTTCTTATGCGCAATAACTACTTATAGAAGCGAACAGTGGGTAATTTTTCCTGGCTTCCCTTGTTTGCAGGTATTTACTGTAGCTTGGTAGTGTTTTCAACTGATTTTTTTGTTGGGAGCTATTTAGTCATCTTTGCTGATCTGCTCATTGAGCAAAATCCAGTTTTCTCAGCTCCTGCAGAATATGATACATGAGATGAAGTTAATAAGCAGCTCTGAAGAAGTATAACCTTCTCCAGTGGCTAGTGCAACTTGGTTCTGCTGTATATCAATTACTGTAGCTCTGCAGAAGCCTCTGTTTTTTCACCATTTTGAAAGGAGAGAGCATTTCCCTTGGTTCTGCATTCTGACTTAGCCATGTGCATCTGGGTGCTACCTGGTTCCTGGGAGAAAATTGTTCTTGGTGCTGGTGCTTAAATATTGCACTTCATCTCTTCACCCCTCAGGACTGTATTTCTGTGATTAGGAGGCTGGATAAAGGAAGGGAAACGGGACAGCTTTGCCTGTTTTCTGACTTAGAAAGGTTGTGTGTTTTCTAGTTAATTATTAAGCTGTGGACGGTTTAGCTCTTGTGGGGATGTGGAACCCAAAACAATAAGGAAAGGGATTCTATTTTTGGTCCACAGAGCTGCCTAGTGCAGCAGCTGTAACCAGCATTTTGTAGGCAAAGCCTCTGCCTTGCTGTGCTGTCTTCACCTGGCCTGCCTTCTGGAGCATCACAGGGAAACACAAGAGAGTAACTTATTTCTTTCTCTTTCTTCTTTAAGATGCCTTGATTAACGTGTGTAGCCTAATTAGCACATTGCTGGCTTTAGGCTGCATTCTTCTGCTAGAACTTCTTATTCGCATCAAGGGAAATATAAAGCACACAGAATCTTAGTAGATTCATAACTGTTCTCTTGGAGTATTACATGAAATCTGAATGAGGTGGAGCAGATGGTGAGACTGGGAATGATGTACTCAGAGCTCTCTATCTGCAGATAACTTTATAGGATAACTACACTGGGATCTAGTCACAAGCGTCCACTCTGATGCAGACCAAAGTCAGGACTCTGCCTTTTGTGAAACATCCTGTAAACTGTAACGTGGCTGTGATTAACAAGGCAGTAAGGCAGACCATTGACTGTTGTATGACATGGCCTGAGAACTCAGAATTTACGATGTTTGCAACGAATTAATGCTATGGCTTGCCAAACTAATTCTTTGCCTTTTTGTTTAGATAAAATGTGGTTTGAAATGTGGTTTCTCTGCGGAGTACTAAGTATTAATCTTTTCCCTTGCCTTTGCAGGCTGGCTTCATCATTTATCAAAAACTGAAAAATATGAATAGCAACGACAGGAAATTATTTGGGGAAAGAAGAGGTAAATTACATGTTTGAGCATAAAGAATGTATTCAATTTCCCAATGGCTTTTTTCATAATACTTTAATGTCGCAATTTTCTGGCTTCTTGGAGGTTAGGGATAGCTTTCAGAGAGTGCAGATTGTAAAGGCTCTTAGGTGACCTTTGTTACCATACTCATACTATTCCACGCTGACGTGGGAGTGCAGCCTGGGTTTGTCATTTGCTTCTGCAGTACGAGGAGACGGTAAGAATTCCTGCTGTCATTCCAGTTTGGTTTTGGAAACACTTCAGTGAGTTGCTGTCAATTCTGCTGACCCATGGAGGAAAATCTAATTTAAGAAGAAGGAAGACCACAAAATAAATACATGTTATTAAGTAACACTTGTCTTGATGCATATAAGGCCCATTTTTGTTCAGAACAACTCAGCTCTATTTACTTGATCAGAAAAGTGATTCTAAAATGTTGGTTTTCCTTCAGTTATGTGATTCATAAGGAAGACTGAATATTGCATATGGGTTATGGTTTAAAAAAAGGAAAAAAAATGTTTCCTTATTGTACTGGCTGAGTTCTCATCTCTCAAAGACAGCAGTGCTATCCCTTTATTACGAGGTGCAATTTTTGGCTTTGGTTTAGTCAGCATGTCGGTGTTAGCAGCTTTAGTGGGACTGATATCTGAAAGCTATGGGGAAAAAAAATCCATGATAAAAGGCCCCAGGAGTGACGTTATACTAAACATCTGGATTCTGTTGTTACTGATAATTCAGCAGTCCTAAACTGCCCAAGACTTGCTCGTGCAAGGGAAATAGCTATCTGTTTCACACAGCTGCGTCGCTTTTGTGAAAAACAAAAGTGAACAAAAGCCCACAGGTGAACAACAAGAACACCAAACAAATTTATTTGTGAGTCTCTGCTGATTTTTGTGAGTACTGGTCTCTGACACAATATGACTGAGCTGCTCCCAGCTGCCTGATATTGAAGGGCTAGGTGGGAGAGAAGGGGAGACTCGTGCAGTCTGTGGTGTGAAGACTAGTGGCCCAGGACTATAGGGGTACTACTGTGTTAACGTCTGTACAAAACAAGTCAAGTTTCTTCATTTGAGAAGCTGCTAAAAGCTCGACTGTTACCTTATGTTAGCAGTCATGAGGGTTGTTCACGCAGTCCAGTTATCAAATTTCTGTAGTTGCCAGCTGTGCAAAAGATGCATATTGAATAATTTGAACTCTGTCTTAAAAGCACACCTAGTAGCCCTGTGCATTTCTGTGTACGCTGGCAGTCAGTAAGCAGAGCATGCATCATCCAGGGTTTGGCTGGGGGTGGAGAGGGGAGACTGAAGCTCTTCAACCAACCAACCAAAAAAACTCCAGAGTGAGTCATCTGGAGATGATGAATGTGGAACCCTGAGTTACAGTTCCTTACAACTCCAAAAGCCAGGAGGTTTCAGGTGAAAGTGCAGCTCAGGTGTGAGGAGTGTATCTCACATGCATACACTGTGCTGTGTAAGTTGCAAAAGCGAAGAGTACAAGCAGATTCAGGAAGCAACTAGACAAGGTCGTCATGGAAGAAAGTTCAGACAGACCGATTCTTCCCCAGCATACCCTCCGGCTTCCAGAAAGCAGCAGCTGAGTGGGATGGAGCCTGAACAGCAATCAATTTATACCAGTCCTGTTCCGTGCCCTCTTCCCCTCAGCATGCGTAGCAGGCTGCTGGAAGGGGTGTGCTGCTGAAAGATGTGGAAGCTTTGACATGCCTCACTATACTACACTTTTAAGCACAGGAAAAGGCTGTCTTATCAGCTTGTGGAGTACAAATGAATTTGAGTACCTGTGTGTGTAGCTGTTAAACCTGAATGACTGTGGAGTAACCGTGGTGGTGCTTCCTGTAGGTAACGTGTCAGATGACGTGAAGGAGTGCCTGACCTCACTAGCTGAAGAGATGGTGTACCTGGCTTCTCGGATCCCTGACTCATCCGGACAACCTGGGAGCTTGCAGAGGTTAGGCTTCTGTCACCCTGACAGGTGTTTTGGTCTCGTGTGCTGAGGTTCAGTACAACAAAATGTGTTGGCAGCTGTCGCTGTTACCTTTGCATTCTTCTTCAAGAAAAGAAAGCACAGCACAGTTGACTTGGTGGGAACCTTTGCCTTTACATATAGATACAGCAGAACACAGACACTCGCTGATGTTTATTGCGGTGGATTTGACATTGAACTTTGCTAATATGTTTATTTTCTTGCTGAAATGCACAGCAAGACATTTTTAATAGAAACTACAGCCTCTCACATGACTAATTATAAGTCTGGAACCTTACTGCATGGCGATACTACAAACACTGTGTGTAGAGAATCTTGTAGGCTTTCTTCTGTGTAAAGAAGTTGAATCTTTCCTCTGAAAGTAGGATACCAGTTGCAGTTGTACGATGAGCTTTTGTAAATTATGTCCAAAATTTCATTTACCTGGAGAAACAGAATACTTTGGAATCTTCAGTTTTATTTGGTGGCTTAGCATGTATTTTACCTTTTACCATTTACCATTATCTTTACCATTTTGGCTTAACTTTCTTGTTTTAATGTCCAGGGCTGCAGAAATACTAGCTGACATTTCAGAGAATGTAAAAGCCTTAAGAAGCACTCTGCTTGCTGGTTCGTGTTCCCCTTCTGTACTGGAGAGGAGCTGTGGTGAAGCTCCAACAAAACTTGAATTGCAATCAGCAAGCGTTGAAGCACAAAAAGTTGAAATGCCTGAACTTGTTAAAAAACTTGAAGGTGACATCTACATCTGCTCTGATGCTACGCTAGCTGGCCTCTGGGAGGGAGATGTTGATGAAGGAGAAGCAGAGAGAGGTAACGCTGCTGTGGGAGATGGGGAGGAAGCAGCTGGCTCTAAGGACAGAGCAGACAGAAATGACTTCATGTCACTAGACATTACGGAGCAAGAACCTCAGATGCTGGAACAGCAGGCTGCAGAAGAATATCTCAATGAAGCCGTGTCTGAGGTAAAGAGAGAGGACCTTGTGGTCCATGGATGCTCACCAGAGGAAGCGATCTCACTCTTCCTTTCCCACGAGACTTTTAAAAGTTGTTGCTGAGAGAAGATTCAGGTGGACTAGTGGAAGGAAAATGTTTGTGGAGGTAGTCAAGCACCGAGCTGCCCTTTAGGCATGCAGCTGGGAGGATTAGTGCTGAATACAGGAACTCTAGATGTTCTGATTAGCTTTCCTCTTGCTGGTGCTAGTAAATTATGATATGAAGTTCCTGCTGCATGGGGACAAATTCTGCACTCCAACGTCCCCACCTTGGTCATAAATAAAAAGCAGTTCTTTAAGGGCTCTCTGAATGGCAGTCTTTCTAGTGACTGCTTCATGTAGATCGATGCCTCTTAATCTGATTATAATTTCTTTATGTTCCAAGTGTTTCCCACATCTGGTGATACTTCTGTTGTTTTTGTCTCTTACTACAGGGCCTTGTTGTATTCTAACACTTTTTCCAGACGTGCTTTATATAAACTGGGCTTCACAGCTAAATATCAAGCTTATTTATCTTGTTAGTAAGAGGTAACGGCATATACAGGAGGCTTGTAGTGTGTGCAGAAGGTTGAGAAGATGTAGGTAAAAATAGCAATAACTTTGCTGACAGGAGAAAAAAAAGTAAAAAACGTGTTTTCTTCTTAGGAGGAATGTGCCACAGATAACAAACATAATATTTCCTGTGTCATTGAAAGCGATGAAGAACTGGAAATGGAGATGCTTAAGGTGAGTGCCTCAGCGTTTTGGGTTTTTCTCTTTCTTTTGCAATGATGATACCGTGTCAGGTCATGGTGGAACATAGCATCATTGAGGTGAGGGAATGAAGCAAATAAGTACTGGTCAAAAAATGTGGACGGAAGAAGGTATGGATACCTGATGAATTCTGTTTACCAGTGTAGGATCTCAGTATTCCATATTTCCTGCTGCAACTTTGCTGTACGAGCTTCAGCTTGACCCAACTGTTTCCCACACCTTTGTAGATCATCATTCATCACCTGGTTTGCTGTAGTGCATTCAAACCCTTGTCCAAAAGGCCGAGCTGAGAACAGTTTGTGTGCTGCAGATGCTGCTAATCTGGGCAGTAGGTCAAACAGGCTGCTTCATCTCTGTATGTTTTGCAAGCTTCTTAAGCGTTTTACTTTTGTAACATTTTTTTTCCTAAGATGATTTAGTTATTTTCTCTCTTTACATTGTTTCTTGTCCTGATCCCACAGAGTTCATGTATTTAAGTGAATTGATGAGTTTCATTAGAGCAGTCACGGGTGTTCATGAACTTAACACACATGCTAAGTAAGAAGCAAGATTCAAAGATCTGGGGGACCAAAATTATGAATTTTCTTGTAGGGAAGCACTGAGTCTCTTTTAGATGGATCTGTGCTGCATGTCCATCTTCTGTGCTGTAATTAGATTACAGTTCATGTGCCCCTGTCGTACTACCTCAGGCATGCATTGTGTCTACCCTTTTGTGTACTGAATTAACTTTCTCCTGAATTCTCAGTCTTTAGAAGCTGTAGACAATTCTAAAGGGAGTTTGACTGAAAGTGAGTCCAATAAAGCCAGGAAAACTCCAGATGACACAGAATTGAACATTGCACCAGATGGAGATGGAGATGAAGATGAAGGCGTTGAAGAAGAGGAGGAGGAATGTTGGGGTATGTTTTAAATCACAGTACAGGATTGAAGGGGGGGAAAGAAAATCACTATAGAGTCAGTTGTGTAAGCACAGTGATATTTTGTGCAGGGCTTCTTGAAGCAGAAAGTAAAAGCTGATCTGGATTATTAAAGGAGTTAATGGAGATGATGTTTCAAGATGAAAATTTGCAGGCATCCTTGTTGAAGCATAGATTTCTGCCATAATCAGTAGGCTCTCTCTTCATCTCTCTAAACAATTACCTGGCAGACCATTACAGGGGATGTGTACCTGCCCAGCAAACAAAAACGAGGTGGAAGCGTAATGCCTTCTACTGCTGAATATTACCCATAAATTTCAGTGGACATTTTGAGCATGTTTCTTCAGTGTTTACTGCAAGATCAGGTTCCTCCCCGTCTGATGTTTTCAGACCATGACTTTGTTAGCAAAGTGCAGCATCAGGTGTTAAATAGTGTGACTTCAGCAAGGTCTTAAAAGGGATGCCTAGTAAAACATCTCTATTACATCTTCTGAGCATGTTCCGAGTAACGTAGCCTTGCAGCGAGTATCTATTGTTTTATTATCTCATTAATAAAGCCATGTGCTCTCCTTCATGCCGGGTCTCCTAAGCAGTCTGTTTGTTTGTCTTTCAATCCTTTATTTTAGCCCATAAATATCCTCAAACTTGCTATCTCTTTCTACTGGAATTTTCCAAATCTTAGGCCCTGGGCTTGCTACACCGTTCCTGTCTGTCAAGACATAGCTTTGTCTCTTTAAAAGATGATCACATGCAAGTCTTTGTTTCTCTCACTAAAGATCCGTTGCTGCCAGTACCTAGTGAAATCCAGGTCACATGTCTGAAGACTTACTTTGGGCATTCTTCTTTTAAACCGTAAGTTTTTTTTCAATTTGCTTTCTTTCCTCTCTTTCAATTCAGAATAGCTTTTATTACTACTTTAAGAACCACTAACAAACTTGGATCTGTGCAAAATTCCTCAGAAAAGCAGCATTTACCACAGTGAAATATCAAAATAAGCTCATGGAATGCTAACTGCAGGACTGTGCTTTCACAACAGGGGATGAGTTTCTTGGCTATGCTGTTGGCAAACCTCTTGTAATCAAATATTTTTGTACCAGGTCTAGCTCAGGTATTTCAGAGAACAAACACTGTAAACTTGCAGTTCTAATGTTGTTCTCTGTATGATAAACATACCAAGGAAGTTTATCTTTGATGCATGGCTCTAGTTAGGGAGGGATGGGCTTCAGTCTGTCTCTGGACTATCTAGTGGAACATAATATCATTGCAGCGTGTGCTTACTGACTCCAGCATTGCTGTTCTTGTTATCAATGGGAAGGGAATGAAACCCACCTGAATGACTTGCTTTCTGCGCAAGGCATAGTCTGAGAGCAATACTTAGGCTTTAAATGGTGGGAAAAAAAACAAAACAAAACATAACAAAACCACAACCTTTTACTCATAGTATTTAATAAAATCTTAAAAAATCCCCTCCTTCATGTTTTCTAAATTTCACTGCATTTTATGACCTGAGAGGCCATAAAAGGATCAAAACTGTTTGGCACCATTGAAGTCCTGTTTAGCTATCTTTGATAAAAGAGATTCTGGTTTTCATAGTGTATGTAGAACAGTTACTAACATATGGGAGACATAGTTTGTTTTGTAATCTGTGAATATCTGCACCAAATGCTGATTGCCCAACTCTTATTAGAGATCCCCATTGTAACACTGGTGGAACTACCTGCAGTAAACACTGGTTGCAGCATGCAAAGAGAAAACTATCAGTCAGCTAAAAGGGTTTCTTCAACACAATTTACATGTAATGTAATGTGTGGTGGCAAAAATAAAATATTATTCTTCCATTAATTCAAAGGGTCCAGTGGAAAGTGATCAGTTCTGTTTTAGAAGACAAAAGAGATAATCTTGTTGTAATGGCAACTGGTAAGTTACTTTTATGTCCTAAAAAGCGATGAGAAATCTTTTTCTTCTAGGGGAGAATAGGACCTTGGAACTTGGGGACTGTCCATGTGGCTCTTAGGAGCAGAGTGCCCATCAGTCACCTTTTCTGTGTGAGACTGCAACCGTTGGCCGGCTGTGCTGGCTGCTTGTATTTGTCTAGTTTTATTTCCCCACTGACTTTGAAGTAGGGAGGGACATTGAATGGATGCCAACAATATGAATCTTGCATCTTTGTTTGTCTCCTAATGGGACAAACATCAGCTTCGTTTTTAGGACTCAGGAAGGTGTTAGGAGTTGTCTTATACTTTCTATGCTGCTATACAATATACAAATACATTGTTTCACTTCTGCCTGTGTTTTTCTTTTTTCTTCAAGGTTATGGGAAAAGTTTGTGCTACCAGTTTCCTCCTGTTTACACTGGATGTACTGGAATAGTCATCTGTCCTCTTATTTCCTTGATGGAGGACCAGGTACTGCAGCTGACGTAAGTGACTCAGTAGTAACAGGCTGCTGCTGTGTTTTCTGTGGAAACCTGTGGATTCTGCTGGTGGCATTTCTTAGTGTTTAAGGCTGCAGCTTTGTACAGCGAGCTGTTTGTGTGTCAGCTGTAAAACATACATTTCTCCAGAAATGTGTATAAACTAAGTTAATTCAGGGATCTAAAGATCACTGGATTTGGCAGCCAAGGACCTGTGCTGGTGGGTAATTTCTGAAGGTAGATCCTTCTCAATTATTTCTGGATTCAGAGGCTCTGTTTATGTAGAACAAATGAATGGAGGACCTTCACATGTTGTCTGAGCCCTTGAGAGCTCTGTCAAAATTTCATAGGGCTTCCTTTGGGTCCAAACAGTAAGATCTGAACAATACAGAGCTGGAAGATGAAGGCCATTCAGATCAAGGTTATGGCATAGATTTCTAAGACGGATGGTGAAATAGGTCTAACACCTGTTATCTTCACTTCTAAATCCTGCTGCAGACCTTTTAAGTAGGTGACACTGAGTCACTCTTACATGAGCAGTTATAGGTGTGGTCAAAATCTTTGATTTTAATACCTCCTTTTTGTACTTATTTGCTGTTATAACAGCTATTCACTGTTGATACCTTTACTTTAGCTACTGCCTGGGAGAGTCTGTTGGAATCACGCTGAGTTATCTAGTTCATTCCTGCCTTGTCACGCTTAGAAAGGGCATGTCTTTTGTGACAGAGGGGATATGAAGATTTTGAAGAAAGAAACATCAATTACGTGTCGTATTTTCTGCTCCAAATTCTGGCTTTGTGCAAATGAATAGCTGGAGAGCCTCAGCTGGCTGTATAGCCAGCTCCTGGACTAAGTATTAATCAGCAGGGTGTCTATATGTATTCAGCCACTTCTTTGGCTTTTGTACTGTTTTCTTCAGTGTAAAGGGTTTATTCACTACCTTCTCAGTAGGTCATTGATTTTTTGAAGGCTGAAGAGACTGAATTTCTGCAGCCTAATGCAATTCAGTGATTTGGCTGTCAGTCTGGGCACAGTTCTACCAGGGACTGAAGAATGAGTGGGGGGGGAAAGCTATCAAAACATCCTGCTGTATTAAAATGCAGCAAATCACCAAGTTAAGGAGACGGGTTGCATTGTCCTGGAAGAGGTCAAATATAAATTAGCTGAGTTGGTAAGCACCATTATTGAATCCACCACTAAAAAGCAGCCACCTGATTGAAAACGAGCAGATGTAGCACCAGTAGCCTAGAAGAGATCATGGGGTGGGGCAAAAAATTAGAAGCTAGTAAGCTTATATCTAAGTGTGGTCAACTGCATAAGGTAATAAAATGTACCTGGTATATTTTGTTCTTTTGGACGCTTTATTAGGGAACTTAACTCACGTGAAAGCAAATGATTTTAATCTGATTACACTAATGGAGTCTGTGTCTAGAGGGGACAACTGGACAGGGAGTGGACAAGGATATGGGTGCCTGGAATAACGACTGATCACTACTGTTTTTTGAAAGGCTTTTTCCATAAAGGGCCTTGGAAGAAAATAGTCTCTGACCCCACAGCCTGAGCTTCCTTTACCAAGTGCTGACATAGGCTGAAAACTGAGGTGGAAAGTATTCATGAGTAAATCGATATGTGTCTGTGCTTTTTTACGGCAGAATGTCAGGGATTCCAGCTTGCTTGCTTGGTTCGGCTCAGTCGAAAAACGTCAGAGACAGCATCAAAGCGTAAGTCCTGTTTATGCTGTTTGGGACTGCAGGCCCGAATGCAGCTGTGTTTGAGAGAGGAGGATCTGTCATCTTAGAAACTCAGGCCTTGAACCTGGCAGTCAGCAACAGTGCTTGCGTTCACCCACTATAAGCATTTGGGAGGCATAGAACCACCCTCCTGTGCCCTCTGCCTGGGGAGGGGGGGTTATTGGTTCAGCTTTGTGCTGTGATTTGCACAGGAATCACAGGATTTAAACCTGTGTTTGTCACAGAGTCTACACAGCAGCCCTTTCCAGTCCTAAAGGCTGGTAACTCTCTCTCCTGTCATACTATTTACTGCTTTGCTTTCCTACTGATCTGGAATGCTTTACACTATCTTCATTTCCCTCTTTCTGTTGCCCAGTCAGAAGTCTGTCCAGGTTCTTGTTTCCATCTAGACAGTCATGATTTCATCTTGTGTGGTTGGGTTGTCTGGGGGCTCTCCTTCTGTGACAGTGTATTTTCTTGGTGTTGCAGGGGTCAATACAGAGTCATATACATGACACCCGAGTTCTGCTCAGGGAATTTAGAGCTACTTCAGGATCTTGACCAAGCTGTTGGTAAGCTGGGGATAAGGTTGAGGATGAGGTGACAGGCAGCTTAATTTCATGATTAACTTTTTAAATGGTCTGACAATTTTATGCCTGTTTCTCGCCACTAGTTAGCTTGGAGGCTAGTGTAATGGCTGCCAAAATAGTGTCAGAAGATCCTTTACAGTATTTTAATTTGTCAGATTTTCTCCAAACATGGCAATAAAACTGTTTTGAAATGCTGTATCTTGGTAAGTTGTTTTCTCAAACAGGATGTTGCAGCTCGTGCATCATCATAATAGCAGGGTGAATCCTAGGTACATAACACAGAAAGAAAAAAAAATGTGTTTAAGGAATTGAGTTCGTAGAGCTTCAGACAAACAATACTGTTTAGGAAGATGGTGAGCAATCTGAATGTCTGGAGTACTGGGAACCTGTATTCTTGGCCTCTCTGACACCAGGGCACTTTGAACATGTCAATTAGAATGCAGTATCTGGACTCTAGTAAAGGGTTTTTTTGATTTGGAAATGGTAAGGGTATTTTCCAGGCACAACTTCGACACTTACCATCTTGTATTTTCCTGAACTTGTATTTATTTCCTCAATACAGTCCTGAGATTCTCAGGCTTTATTGTACAATCCAGGAAACTGGTGACATCTGTAAACAGTGTTTTTGACAAGTGGTAAGGCAGTTTGGAAAGGGGGGGAAAAAGGGCATAACCATCAGCAATAGCTTAAGAATCTGACCCCTTTTAAGTGATGTGTTGGAGACTTGAAGCTTGGAGAAGGAAGAAGTGTATGGGGGGGGGGGGGGGAGTCTGTTAGAGTTGTTTCATCTAATTTTTACCAAAAAAAAGCCTATATAAAAATGGGTTTGGGGAGGTCTTACAGCAGAATACATCCCAGAAACAAGAAAGAAAGCACACGGGTGCTTTTTGAGGAAATTGAACAGGATACGGTGTTAGTTTTTTGTAACTTCCCATGTTGGTTTATTTGCCGTATAATTGCTGTGTCCATGCTGTGGTTCTGTCCCCACCAGGTATTGCCCTTATAGCTGTTGATGAAGCTCACTGCATTTCTGAATGGGGCCATGACTTCAGGAATTCCTTCAGAACCTTAGGCTCACTAAAGATGACTCTGCCAAAGGTAAGGTTTTCAGAGGTGCTTGATTTCCAGCGTAAGGGGATGCAACTTAATTTCACACAATAGCTTGATGTTTCATCACTTGATGTTGCTCTTTGGGAGTACTTACTGTGCTGTTTTTGGGAGCTCATGCAAGTCCTTGCTAGTGAGTGAACTTCATTGTGGTTTTGATCTTTTTCCCAAATCTTTAAATAGAGGATATTCTGAACCTGGACTACCAAAACTTCTGAAAAATAATTACTTTTGTTAGATCCTTGTGTGCTGAAAGATCTTGTTCCTAAGCTCCTGGTTTACTTGCAAGGACAGTTATAACTTCCAAATGCATTCCAAAAGCATTTATTGCATAAACTCCAAAACTTAGACCTGAACTTCAGATCCTGTTCTTGAAAGTTTTGTACTGTGTTCCCTAACCTTAGCCAACCACATCAGAAAATTGCTGCAGACTCACATGCAACTAAAGATAGTAATTAAGACGACTGTATATTAAATGTTTTGTCCATGTCTACCCTCCTTAACAGTGTAGACCAGAGCTCCAGGAGGCTAAATATTAACTGTTTTCCAAATAGTTGAGCTGATCCAGTGAACATAAATTAAAGTGCCTGTTTACGTGCTAATCAGTTTTGACTTGTGATCTTAAATCATTGAGAGGTATTGGACTTCTGTTGGCTTTTTATTTCAGGTTCCCATTGTTGCTTTAACTGCCACTGCAAGTCCCTCTATTAGAGAAGACATAGTGAAATGCCTGAACCTGAAGAATCCCCTGGTCACATGTACGAGCTTTGACAGACCGAACCTGTACTTAGAAGTTGGACAACAGAGTGGAAATATCCTTAGGGATTTGAAACAGTTCCTTACTAGGAAAGGAAGGTAAGAGTTTAAGCCTGTTTTGTGTTGTTCTGTCAGATATTAATCTATTAAATACTAAGGTATCAGTAGGGTGTACTAAAAACTGGCATCAGTCTTCAAATGATCTGGTGAGGAGGTGTCTGGACTCTCCCTAGCTTGTCTGATCTCATGCTAGTCATTCATCACGTTCTCCCCCCTGTCCCTCATCTTCCTTCCCTAGTTTAAAAAAAGGTTTTGAGGCAAAGAATGGTGGTATCCCACTGTTTGTATGTTGCTGACTGTAAGATTTTTGACTGTAGGATTTTCAGGATCGTTTTATGGGATCATTTTATGCTCAGGAGACCTGCCAGCACACTAGCGCAATTAGAATGAGAGTGGTATATTAGCTGGTGGGTTCCTTCCTAAACGATAGTGTCCATAATGCGTGAGTTGATAACTAATCTAAAATAAGATTTTTGTGGTATTTTTTTCTGAGAAGGCTAATCTAGCAGTCCTTTTCTGTTAGCAGACCCACCAGTATACCCACAAGAGTGGGTTTCCTGCCACTTTCATCTCCTTGTCACAAGCTACAATGTGTGACTCTACAGCAATATAAATAAATCTCATAGCTCATTTGTATGCTATTATATGAATGTAGACCTTTTAAGTGGCATCTGCAAAAGTTTGTTTCCTGATGAATTTTGGGAAACTGGGAGGCCTTATGCTTCTACTTCTCCAGCACAGACCAAAACAATCTGTGTTTTGCAAAAGACACAAGACTTCCAAGTCTGCTTTTCCAAAGGACAGACAACTTGTAAACAAGTTCTGCGTTTTTGTAAAAGGGGCAAAATGCCTCCTCTTCCTTGCTTTGCAAAGAGCTCTTCGCATGCTGTGAAGTCTGGAGATCCGTCACAAGCACTGAAAGCTGTGTACAAGCAACCTAGGAGCACAAATATATTTGATACAATAGCTCTGCGGGAAGATGCTACGCTGGCTTTAATCCATGGTACTTCTGTATGTAGTGATGACATTTCGTGCTAATTGTGGTATTATATCTGCATAACAACATGTCTGATCTGTTTAAATCTCCAAGATGATGACTTGCCACAGAAATCTGTGTTGCTTTTTCAATTAGGGTCAAGCAGAGTTTTTGCCAAAGGGTCAGTTCATCTGTTCTGCATTTTAACATGCTGCTATTTACTTAGCAGTTCTGAGTATGAGTTTGAAGGCCCTACCATCATCTACTGCCCTTCAAAAAAGACCACAGAAAAAGTTGTGTCTGAACTGACTAAACTGAATGTGCCCTGTGGCGCGTACCATGCTGGAATGGGAATTCAAAAAAGGAGAGAGACCCACCACCAGTTCATGCGGGATGAAATTCAGGTACCTAGGAAACTAAGTTCATGTTTTCTTATTTATAATTGCAGGGTTTCCAGTAGGGAAAAGAATTGGGGAAGGTCATTGTGTTTCCAATTTACTTTGTATATTCTCTGTTCTGGGCAAGAAATTGCTGGTCTGTGCTGCCAGCAGTATGGTTCCTGGCTTACGTTTCAAATTCCTCTAGTAAATTTCTTAAAATGCGTATCATGTAAGGAAGCTGATGGTGACTGGAACAGTGTCCTCCGGCATCCTGTGAGCTGCTTTTTTCCTGTAGCTGAGCAAGCAGAGAGCTATCCTGGGGCTTCTCTTCTTCAGGACAGATTTTGTCACTGCTTTGAGGATAACTACCTGAAAACACTCAGGCATTTGCCGTCACCTAGCATCACTCATGACTGTAATCCAGTGCTCACGCTGTGACCCAAATCAGGCTCCTTGTTACCAGTGATGTAGAAGTCAAATGAGAATTTGAAGCCATTGTATTTTTAGGCTGAATTTTGAGTCATGACAAGAAGTTTTCACCAACAGTGCGAGCACTAGTAGCAACCCAAACATATTTTTGATGCTCTTTTCAAAACTTACGCTGTGTGGCTCCCGTTTTGTAGTGTGTTGTGGCTACAGTGGCATTCGGAATGGGCATCAATAAAGCAGATATCCGGATGGTTATTCATTATGGTGCCCCTAAGGAAATGGAATCCTATTATCAAGAGATTGGGAGAGCTGGTCGCGATGGGCTTCCTGCTTCTTGTCATGTCTTGTGGGCTGCAGCAGACCTGAATTTTAACAGGTAAGTGACTGAAGACAGCTGCTTCGGCACAGATAGCCGAAAGGTATCCAAAGAAAGGAGCAGGAAGGGTTTAGTTGAAATCATCATGGATTTGTCAGCATAGTTCCAAGTATTTTTCTGCATACACTCAGTACTGGATACTAAGTACGTTATCTTTATTCTAGAAGATGTTTACATTACCATACTTGTCTATTGAGTGTCCTTGTTCCCGTTCTGCTTCCTGAAAATGTATCACAAGGCAGACAGTGGTCAGTTGTTCTGTAAATCATCTGACCTGTTTATAGACCTCTCAGTGCCCTTTAGGAGTTCTGGTGCTGTAGAATTTTCTCCTCCTCTCCTCTCTCTCAGGAAATCCTGATAGTAGAGGTCTCTTGTTGACCTTGTTGATAGCCAGGGTAGGATTGCATAAATGTCTTAGCTCAGTCTTTGGAACTTGTGTGACCAGACTGCCAGTCTGCGAAGCCATGTACTTCTCTGCTCTCTCTTTTCCAGGCAGGCAGAAGCTTGCCTCTTTCCAAGTTGAGCTGGAAATGGTGTAGCTGCATTAATGTGAAGCCCAACGCCTGCAGTACTGGCTTGTTTTCCATGCCTTGTGTGACAGCATGGTGCAGGTGGTTGCTCAAGTTTGGCTCGTTCAGCAGCTCAGAGCATGGGCAGAGTGAGTTCTCCATACACCTATAAAGTACTCCCATGCTATTTTTTTCAGTTGGATGCTTCCAGTGACTGTTGTAAAGGCTATTACATTAGGCATTAGGTAGATGTGCCCTAGCATACTGCTCCTGGATTTCTTAAAAGGAGGGTGGTTAATATACTGGCATGGCTTGTAATCTGGCAGTAGCATCAATAAGAACTTAACTGATCTTATCTGGAAAACTATAGGCTGAGTGAAATTGCCCTCTGCCTCTTCTTCCCTGCTCTGTGGCTTTCAATGTGGATTTCTGACACTTAGTAGTTTGTGGTGCTAAAAGAAGCTCAGTCTGTCCTTCTGCCCAGTTTAAAATAATTGTCCTGTGTAGAAAACCATGAACGTGGTGTTCTGACTGTGCCCCATGCTGTAAGGATCCAGATTATAGAGAAACAGGCAGGTAGCTCGGGTCTGCCTTCAGGAGGATACCTTCTCCAGCTGTTTCCAGTGAGCCTGGCGAAGACAGTCTGTGATACTTCATTGTTGGTATGGCGCAGGGGAGTAGTTGTCAATACTTAAGGTCCTTCACTTTTTATTTTGACTGACAGACATCTTCTAACTGACATACGCAGTGAAAAGTTCCGATTGTACAAACTGAAGATGTTGAACAAAATGGAGAAGTACCTTACCTCAAATAGCTGCAGGAGAAAGTGAGTACAGCACTTTATTACATGCTTTGTATAACTTCAGTCGTTGTGACTCAGTCACAAAGGTAGGCTGTGGCCATGAGGCCTCCTCAATATCAAGAAATACAGCCTTTGGCATATTTATACATATAAATATGTTCCTTATTTACTTATTTACAACTGTTCCTTATTTACTTCTCAAGGAAAAAAAAGCTTCCTTTTCTTTAGAGGAATCAGAGCCAAGTAATTGGCTCCCCAGTGAATTAATTAATGATGCTGATTTCAGCTCTGTATTCTGCAATGAATTTAATGTAAATTCTTGTTCTTTTATTTAATTCCCTACTTCCCTTGGGTAGAATCATTCTGTCTCATTTTGAAGACAAACAACTCCGAAAGGTCTCCTCTGGCATCATGGGCACAGACAAGTGCTGTGATAACTGCAGGTGCAGGTAAGCGTTCTTCCCTTAAGACTGATACAAGAGGTTACGTTCTCTCAGGCTGACTTACAAGGCAAATTACCTGAAAGAATTGACTTCTTATGCATTTGGTTTTGCAGATGTTCAGCCTGAAGCTTATCTTTGTTTGAGCAGCTGTCCCTAACTTGCTACTCACTAACTGAAGAAGCTGTGAGGCAGGTTATAAGCAATAAGTTATGCTGTGGGAAAGCCTGTAAATAAACTGTGGCCACAGTTCCCCAGGTGGTTTAGAGCAACTTTCTCAGACTGTGAAAGACACAGTGGTTCATCACTTTGAAAGTCCTGTTGGGTAATTAATCCCAAAAGAAATTCCTTGACAGTGGGATGTGATGCCATGTGTCTAAGGTTAAATGGCCAGAGTGTTAAGGGAGCTGCTCTCCTGTAAACAGGGTGTGCTGACACGGGTTCTTTCTGGTGCTTGTAATAATCTCAGATGTGCTGAAGGGAAGCCAGGGGGTCAGGGGTCAGTAGTCACATAAGTATGAGCAGAAACACTTGCCTCCAGCTCTGGCGTGTGTGCACATACTCACTTTCTCTGAAGCTGTAATAAGTGATCCCTTGTTCTTACTGATAGCATAACTCTTTACGATCAGAGATGAGATGTTACAGCGTGTTGCTCTTGGCAAAAAAAGTTACGAGCTCGCTTACACTTCCTATGTGCTCTAGGATTAAGGAAGCTTTGTCTGAGCCCTACCAAAACTAACCAAAGCCTCTTGTTTGAGAGGTCATACCTCCAGTCCGTCTGCGGTTACGGTGTTGTGCCAATGAAGGGCCACACAGTGAATTTGTTACATAACTGAAATTATTTGGAATATAGAACATTGTCCTTCTCCGTTTTTTGAAGTGATGTGTGCCAATAATTTTTGGTGTTTTTTTTCCAGTCAGTAACACATGCAGTAACGAGCCATAGAAAGTAATAGAGTTGCTGTTTCCTTCTGTTGTTTTCATTTTGTGTGTGTTTATTGGGGAGAGGAAAAAAAAAATCTCTTGGCTATTAGATGCAACTAAACAAAGTCTGATGCCAAAGACAGTCCAAATATTCAAATATTGAATTCGGAAGATTGCTGAAGTGATGCTGTTCTGTCACAGCAAGTACTATGAACTGCTTAGTATTTGGATGTGCAGCTGGGTTAACTGTGTGTGATTTTGGCTTTGGTTTGTGTTGTGGTTTAACCTGGCCGGCAGCTAAACACCACACAGCCATTCGCTCACCCTCCCCCTTCCTTCTCTGGGACGGGGGAGAGAAATGAGAAAAAACTGAAACCTGTGGGTTGAGATAGACAGTTTTGTTTGTTGAACAGAAAAATAAAATAATAAAAACAGTGTGCACAAAACAAGTGATGCACAATGCAATTGCTCACCACCTGCTGACTGATGCCCAGCCCAACCTCGAGCAGCCGGCCCCCCACCCTGGCTAGCCACCCCTATACATTGTTCAGCATGACGTCAGATGGTATGGAATACCCCTTTGGCCAGTTTGGGTCAGCTGTCCTGGGTCTGTCCCTCCCAGCCCTTGCTGCACCCCCAGCCTGCCCGCTGGCAGGACAGAGCGAGAAGCTGAAAAGTCCTTGGCTTGGTGTAAGCACTGCTCTGCAACAAGTAAAACATCAGTGTGGTATCAACATTAGTCTCATCCTAAATCCAAAACATAGCACCCTACCAGCTACTGGGAGGAAAATTAACTCTCTCCTAGCTAAAACCAGGACAGCTTGGTCTCGCACTTTCAATCTTAGTTCTTTATGCTTAAAGGCATCTTTAGTCGTTCACATAAACATAAACTGAGGTGTGTATTTTATTTGTTTACCACGTGCTAAACAATCTTTGAAAGAAAGGAGGGAGGACTTGGTTTGTATATGCTCAGGCTTTATTTCTCTTGTGCCTTTCAGAACCTCCTGTCTTGCGACCTCCAGTGACTCAGAAGGAGGCTTACAGGACTTTGGAAAGCAGGCCTATCAGCTGCTGTCTGCAGTGTGTGCCCTGGAAGAGAAGTTTGGAACTAGAGTTCCCATTTTGTTTCTACGAGGATCTGTAAGTGATATTAAAAATCATGGTGTGCCCTCTGGGAGCAGAGGGGCCATTAAGGTGTCCAGATCATTTATTGATACACCAAACATCACATTGATACACAATTATATTTTTAGCACCTTTTTCTCACAGTAGATAGATAACTGTAGAGAGGTAGGTTAAATTTCCTGAAGCTGTTCAGCAACACTTCCCATGCAGCCTTTAAATGCAACAGCAATAAAAGCAGCAAACCTCCTAAGCATGTTGTACTTTCCTCTTGTGCAGCTACGAAGAAGGAATGGCTGCTGTCTCCAAGCTCTTGCTGTCTTGGCTCTTTTTCCAGAAGGTATAATGTGCAGCCTCACATGGCCCAAGAGCTTAGCTTAGAAACAGTGTGTTAATTGCACTGGACAGAGCTGTCCTGTGTTTTGTGTGTTACTTGGAGTAGGTTATTGACAGTTGGCTATTAACCCAAATATTGGTGGGGGTTCTGAAGCTCTTCCTGTAAGGCTTCAGCCCTTATGCTCTGTATGGTGAGTTTAATGTCTTTGCAGAGACACTGAAGTGGCTTCTCCGTGAAGACTCATCCTTTCTGTTGTCCTGAAAGGAATAACCTCTTCAGAGTTAGACCAAACAGGTCTCTGCTTGGTAATGTGTTGGTTTATGTTTGAATAAAGCAAGTGCTGGCTTGTGTTCTGGCTTTGTACTGCTGACTGACTCGGAGCAGTGAGACAGGAAGTAGCATATTCAAGGAATATAAGTATAAATCACCTATGAATATCTTCACATGCAATGCTTTTGAAATACTGGGGAGGAATGCACCAGATATAAAAGACAGGCATAAGAACAAAATCACTTCAAATGTTTACAGCCCAGAAAAAAATCACCTGCAGTACCTGATAACACTCAGTGAATGATGTCACACTTTCCTTTTATTAGAAAATCTGCTAATTGTCACACAAGTGTGGCTAGGATTAAAAATACGTTGTTACAGATTTTAACAATCCAAGCTACTTTAAATTATCAGACATTACTGGGAGAATTGACAGTCATGCCAAATCGGCACTGCAAATATGGAATAACTTCTTATTGCTTACAAGAATACTCTTTTCTGGGCTAACATACATTTTTAAAAGTGTTTTTCTTTGCTCTATTGCCTCAGTTTGGCCTCTAGAACAAATGTATGAAATATTCTCTCAGTATCACCGTAAGTTAAAAATATGTCTGAAGATGATGCATGTATTACTTTCAGAGCTCACATAGCTTCTGGAGAATTGATGTGGTATTTTTTGTTCTTTGTATTCTTTTTAAGTTAGTGGTATCTTTTTCACCAAATAAGTCCAGGTGGTCTCCAACATACTTCAGGTGGGCCACAGGGGAGGCCAAGTTTCATTTAATATTTGAAAGCTGAGTCAGACTGAGCAAGGTCCTCTGGGAAACCTTGAACTGCTGCATTAATAGAAATATCTTGCTACCCTTCTAAACCAAGAAGAATGTGATATTTAAAATGTGCATCATTTATCAGCGATCAGGAATTTATAGTCATGTCAGCAATGATTTTATTGTTATTAATAGGCTTTGTGACTCATTGCAAGTGGCTTTTAGTAGTAACTCTAACATTTAGTAATTTTTAAGTAGTTAAAATTGCAAGTGTGGCATAGGACTGACTTGTCAGAAGCCAGAACAGTATGACATTTGTCCCAAATATGGACAAAAAGCTTATTGTTCTGCTTCTTATTCCTTTTATAGAAATTTATTTTGTTAACTTGCTCTTAAAGTCAAAACTGTGTTCTGAAAATGTGCAGCCATTGCAGTAATTAATGTAACTGGCATAACTGAAAGGGATGTTTCCAGCTTTAAAGTAATGCATGTTAAGAGTTAAATGAGGGCTGTCTAGACACGAGGATGCAGGACTTGGCTTTTTCTGCCTGTTGAGGAGGTGACTCCCTTGAGTTCAGAGTCAGGGCTTAGTGCCCTGGTCCCATGCAACAGTGAGGTGAGTCCATCTTCTGTGTGGCTCCTGTGCCTTGCTGCCAAAGGGGTGCAACAAGCCCCTCTTCCTGCTGCTCCACTCGCTGCATGTACTGGACAGGAGCTCCCTGGCTGCCTGAAATTCTCTAGAGTCCTCTTCCCTGTGGTCCCTGAAGACGTTAGGAAGCTCAGCAGGCCTCCCTGTTCTAACCACTGCCTTTCCTGCATCTCGTATTTGTCTTTCTCCGCTCCTCTGCATCAGCCTGTTTTGTTCTCCATTGTAAAGCAAAATGGGCTCTTGAGGATAGGAGACCTGTGTTTGTATGGCACCTAACACAAAGATGATTCCAGAAAAAGTGCCAACAGGCACCTGGAAAGCCTACATGAATGAGTCCTGTAAATGCAGAAGGCAAGCCTCCACACCACTGTCCCCTGTTGTCTGAGATTATAATGTAGTCATCTTTCACATCATAATATGCTTATTTATAGTATACATTTTAAAATCTTATGTATGTTAGAAATAGCATGCTATATAATGTATGCAAATATTCAAGTCTTTGTATATACTAGGGCATATGTGTAGTGTAAATATATTTGTGTAATCCAAAAAATGTAGTTCTGTAGACCATGTAGTCCTCCCTAGGGGAGGAGACACTCGGCAAAACAGCAAATACAGGGTCTGAAGCACAACCTCCTGTTTTTTATTCTAGGAAAAAAAAAAATTGTCTGACACTCTTTGACCTACTATCACTTGATCCTCTCTTACTTCCCTCTTTTCAGAAACGTTCTCAGCTTTTCAGACTGTCAGAGTTTCCCTTCCTCTGAAAGAGGCTTTAAGCCCTCTGCAGTCCGTTTGGGCCTTTGAGATCATGGGCTGAGAACCTATCAAAGAGGACCTCACTGGCTCTTTTTTTCCCCAAGTGTGGACCTCTAATAAGAGATGAGGAAATAGGCAACTTTTTCAAAGCAAAAAAATCCTTGAAGTGAAGGCCAAAACATTACAACAGGCAGCTGAAGTAGAGGAGCCATAGAGCAGATATCTGTAGTCAGCTTGTTGCGGGCTCTTTACACTCATCATGTCCTGGGACTTAAACAGGCTTTTATTAAAAAAAATGACCTTGTTATTGACCTATGTTGACCTATTCACTTTTTCTTTAAGTTTTTTAATTAAAAGCACAGGTAACTGCTCCTACTCAAACTCAATTCTTAGATATTCAAACATAGTGATGCATTAAATGGATCTGAGATTGCCCTGAACAGGTTAAATACAAACCACACTAATGTGTTTTACTTCCTTTGATACCTTGAGTGGCTGGGTTGTTCCTGTAACTTCCTCCATGTGCATGGAGATATTTTCTCCATGTAGAAATGGAGATATTGTAACAGTATTGTAACCTCAGTGTAGTTCTGTCTGGGGGCTTGCTTCAAAATAAAGTTACTGGTTGTGATCATTGTCACAGCACAGAAGTGGGTTAGGTTAGCAAAGGTGAGAACGCTCTTCAAGCAACATGGACAAGGCAATAGGAGCTGTCGTAAATGTGGTTACTGCGGGGGTGTTATATAGACTTGAATAAATGTTTTTGGCTTGTGACTTTACTGAAAAGTTGTTCTGTGAAGATATGCTCTTGGAGACACTGTCATATCTCAGGATATATCTCACCAGGTATATTGGAAACTTTATTTTCCAATAAAGGCTGGAGAAGCCTGACCAATTCTCTCAATTTCAGAGTTCCCAACGTCTGCCAGAGAGGTACCGAAAGCATGCTCTTTACGGTAGTGGGAAGGACTTGACAGAGAACTGGTGGAAGTCACTCTGCCAACAGTTGATAATGGAAGGATTCCTCAAAGAAGTCTCTGGGCATAGCAAGTTTGCGACCACATGTGGGCTTACCCAGAAGGTACTTCTTGGTGTGAAACTACCCATCGAAGACTTCTGAGTAATCTATAACTAAGTCATACGTTATTTTTTTCTTACAGGGAAGAAATTGGCTTTTGAAAGCTGGATCTACCTCAAATCCAAGTCTTCTGTTACAGTCCAATGAAGTCTTAAACCTACAGAGACCTACTAGAAGGTAATCATAGATGCATGTCTTCTTGAGCACCTTATGTTATTTTAACGTCAGATCGGTCTCTGAAGCCTGCTTCTTGAGGTGGCAGGTTTGACAGGAAATAGCTCTATTAGACTTTGCAGCCAAAGTTTTTCCCTTATGCAGTAACATAATATTTTAAAGTCAGTACATCCCGGTGTTGTAACAAGAATTGCTTCAACATAAATGTGTAATGGTTTGTCTGACTTTGTGTGTTTTCTGAAATTTTAACTTTCAAAAATGTTGGTGAGTATATCTGCAAAAGTGGTGTGTGTTTTCAGTGGTGGTCAGCTGATTTGCCATCGGAGTATATGGCTCCATGAAAATGACATGTGAAGTTTTGCTTGTGATCTTCCACTTCACTGTTCGTGAAGTATAACTTATTTTGGTTGGTCTTCTTAAATATGAACTTAGGCCAACTCTCTTTGAAGTGAAAAGTAAAGAACTGAAGGCAGCAGAGGCTTTGCTTTGACAACAAATACTGTTAGAATGAAGCTCTTCATTGTTGGCCTTTGAACACGTCTTCAGAAGTCTAGATTGTAATTACCTGATTGATTTTTTTAGCGACACGTTGTCAAATTGTTGTCAGTTTTCTTTTGCCTTCTCTAGTTTTCTATTGTGACTTTTTACCTAGTCAACAGGTCTTTTAGAAGAATAAAAACACTTGTTTGTTCATAAACAGTAAGAAGTGGCTAAAAGTATATGCTTAGTGCAAACCAGAAAGTTGATACTTGCATGGAGAACCAGAAATGGGATTTTTTAAATTGAATCTTTCTGTCAAGACAGCATTGTCACAGAACTTTGATTTCTGTCATCGGAAATCCTTGTCTCTTCTGTAAGACAAGATTCTTGTTCCTCACTAAAACTTTAGTATTTTGCACGGGCTTTGAGGTCCTTGGTGTTTCCCTAGAAATGACATTTCTAATAACTTTAATAAGGAAGTGTGATTTGTCAAAAATTTACCTGTATGAAGTTCCATTCAGTTTGCTTAGCAAAATAATGTTTTTCAAATAGCAGCATACAAACAATGTAGTCTGATTTGAGTAAGATAGAATTCTCTCTTTTTTTTTTATTACAACAGTAGATCTTCACCTGTGGTGTCAACGCAGGGCTCCCCGAGCACAAAAGGAACAAAGCAGTCACCAGGCAAGCAGGTCTGTATAAGTACAACTCCTCTTGTGTTTTTACCCATCCTTGTTGGTATTAAAAACCTTGCAAGCCTGTCATGGCATCACAAATGTACATTTTGCTGCTTCAGCAACTTCATTTGAAATACTGTTAAAGTAGCATTTGTTTGTCTTGTTCTTCTATGTTTTATAGATGTCTTTGTATGAAATGTTTTCATATGAGAAGAAAGCTGGAACGCCTCCAAGAAGGAATACCATGCTTAACAGGTACGCTATTCTAAACTAAAACAGAATTACACAGGTCTGACTACATAATAGAGGTGCTGTTGGTGATACAATCCTTAAAACCAGTACTCTGCTTTGAATTGACCATCCAAATGTTTTGACTGCAAGTACCTAGTATTTAAAAAAAAAAAAGACATTAAAAATGTCATTGTTTCAAAACATTGAGCTGTAACATTTAACAAGCTTTGCAGAATTTGACAAGATGTGTAAAGTTTAAATACTTCTAGTGTCATAGGCAAAGCATATTTTATTAACTGTGAAATGTAAACTTTAACTGATTTTACTTCAAATCCAATAGCAAGAAAAATAGAAAAATGTTAATCAAAATGGAGTGATTGCAGCTTTATATTAGATACTTTTACTGTGGCCATTTATTTTTCAGTCTATTTTCTATGTGATGGTTGAAACTGTAATTGATTTTAAATTGTGCTTTAGACAAGCAACTGAGAATAATTGTTTTCAGTTAAATGTAATTAAGCTAAAAAATGACGAGCTGTGACTCTATCTTAAAACTGGCAGAACGGAACATGCGCGCTATGCAGTCATTGTAAGTGAGCATATAGGTTTAGGTTTCTGCCTTTTTATTCTCTTCTGAGATCAAGTTGAGGTTTCATGAGGTTAAAAAATGAAACAAGCTTTTGCAAAAGGCAGACAAAGTAATTTGTTCTCAAGGATTGTGTAGTGCTTCAGATCATGCTGACCTTGCATTTTTGAGCAGTTCCGTTCTTTCAGACAAGCAGCCTGATGCTGGCAGAAGAGGGGAGAACCACATGTCATTTAAGCTGAGAAACTGCCACTGTAGCCACGTGGAGAAAAGTTTTTCTAGGGACAGCTACAAACTAAAACAGGTTATGTTGCACTTTGCTTCGCAAAAGCAAGGAAAAGACACTCTTGTTCTAGTTTGTCTACTTGCAGATACTGCACTGCAGTGATGGCAGTCTAATTGGAGGTAATATTCCCTGAACATGTGATTCTGTGATAGCTGTGATGCTGCTCTCTACGCAGATGTACCTGGTGGTAACAGAAGCTTATTTTGCTTACAGTAAGGCAGCTGTGAGCTTGTCAGTGATGCTTTTAAAGCTATTAGCTCTTTCTGGCAAAGATCAATATTACTGGCCGTGGGTAGAAATACAAGGTATTTTGATGGGATGCAGTCAGAATAATGTCATGAATGGACAAGTGCCTGTAAGTCTTTTGCTAATAATACAGAAACCCAGGTGCAGATAGGGATATTGGTGGTTTGCTCACTGTTTGATTTTTGTACAGCAAAAGGTTATTTTTAAGTCAAAAGACTAGCTGTGGAGGAATTCTGTTAAACTTGGCCTTGGGGTACTGCTAATTCTGCCCTAATTAGCTCAAGTCCTTTATCAGTGCACCTGCTAGCTTGAGGTGCTGGGCCACAGTCTGACTGTGCTGTCAAAGGGCAGACCAAAAAAAAAGTCAGGCTGCTGCTCTCTTACAGCCTTGTGCAAAGTTCATGAATAAATTAATAGAATACAAGGGCTGACCTTTCACTTCATTCTCTTTCTTTTAGTTTCCAAGAGCACTCGCCTGTGAGATCTCCTCTGAAGTCCCAAGAACCTGTTTCATCTCTGGAAAAAGAACTAGAGGTAAGTCTTTGGAAGAGAGGATATCTGTCAATTGCAATCAGCCTGTGGAGCACAGTCCCACTGTATTGAAGAAACTGGCTTGGGCAGCTCGTAATACTACAAAGAGGTCTTGAAAAGGAGCACCTGAAAGAGAATTTTCAGTATGAAGAGTGTTAATGGATTGTAGGCTTTTTGTGTATTAGTTGATACATGAGGGAAGCTTCAATTTTACCTCTCATATTTGAACTATTCCTACATGCCTGATCAGAAGCTTCTTTCTGAGGATTTGGCTCTCTTCACAGACTGCTCTGTATGGCAAGCTGTTGACTGCTAGACAGAAGGTAGCTAATGAGAAAGCAGTTCCTCCAGCTGTCTTGGCAACCAACAAGATCCTGGTGGAGATGGCCCGAATAAGGTAAAGCCAGCGTGCATGCCTGTTAAATAAACTCAAAAAAAAAAAAAAAATAAAATAAAATTGCAAGCCAAGTAGTAATTTCTCTTTCTGCTTTTTGGGAGTTTGCCTCATTGGTAAAGGAGCAGCATTTTTCCAGAGGACTTTGTCATAATACCCTTGTAAAATGCTTACTGGTTAAGTTAAATAGCCATTAATGTTAAACTTGTCTCTTCATGCTAGTTTTTTTTTTTTTTAAAATAAAAAAATAAAAGGCTAACTTTGCCTATGTCTCTGTAACTAAGCCTTCTGTCAGCTTGGCAGTCATGGAGGGAAAGGTACACATTGTCTGATTCTTACTTGTCCAACTTCTCTCCACTGTGTTTTAATCATTTTACTATGTTCATACCTGATAAGGGTTACAAGAGCATTCAGGTCAGGAGCTGTCCCTTACCTTGCACAGGTAGCTCTGTAGCACAAGAGAATAACCAAAAATTTGTGTTGCTCTTGACTCCTGAAAGGAAAGGAATGGAAAGAAGAACACTTTCTGCATTGTAAGAGAGGGTATTGTGGGGCAGCTCAGTGTTTAATGCATCTGAAGAGCCTTCCCAGCTGCTAAACAGCGTTAGGTAAACTATGTTTGGAATGTATATGTTTTTCCATACATCTCTAGGCTAATATATTTTTAGGAGGTAAAAGCAAATAAATAACCGATGTAGCTAACATCCTCTGAGGTATTAAGCAACAAAACTGAAATTTTTGCTGTGGTCAAACTTCAAGATACAAAAGCGAAAACAGTGAACTGAACTAGTTCCAGAGATGATAGTGCAGTAAAAAATATTTTCAAGTAGTGATTATTAGATCTGCAGTTTAAGCACATATCATTCAGATGTTTCAAAGCATCAACATAGGATGGTTCCATGGCTCTTATTATTCATCCTGAACCAGGCCTACAACTGTTGAGAATGTGAAGAGGATTGAAGGTGTATCTGAAGCAAAATCAACCATGTTGGTCCCTCTCCTGGCTGAAATTAAGGACTTCTGCCAAGCGAATGGTTTGCAGGTATGATTTACTAAAGCGTCTCCTACCATGCAGGAGCACTAAAAGACATAATTTGGTCTGCAGCTGTTGGATTTCTCCTTCAGGGTTTGTCCTTGTCACAGCTTTCCCATCCAAGCAGGGCAGCCAAACTGTTAGCCTTGCTTACAAATAGGCCTTCTACATCTGAACGTGCTACGTGGTGACAACATGAGGACCTGGATGATGATATAAGCGTTGTCATCTTGAAAGTCCAGGGCGTACTTGTAAAGACCACCCATCTAGCAGGGCTGAGTATCCAACCAGTGCCATGTTATTGAGAGCTTGCAGCTAGTTTAGTGATTTTTTCAGGCTGGAGTCCAAAGGTTTAGGAAATGTCCTCTCACCAGTTTATTGCTTCAGTAGACTCTGAGGGCAGGACTCAAGTTTTCTTCTGTAAAAGTCTCCTTAGGAGATTTACAGAGATAAGTCTTCTGGCTTTCATGAACACTCTGCTCTCTTTTCATAGTTGGTTTTACTTCTGTCTGAGACTTTCTGTAAAGTGGCTCCTCATTGCTCTTGCCCTTGCAATGGCAAGAGACTCCACTAGGGAGGGGCTGTGGAGCACAGGACTGGAGGAGCTGTGCAGCTGTTTAACTTTGGGGGGTTGAATTTCCCTGTAAATCTACAGGTACGGGGATTTAGATGTATAGAAAGCAGGTAGAGCAGTAATACTGTTTATTTGTGATGCGTGAGATAACTCCTTAGTACATTAAACACCAACTCATCTTTTTCCTCAACAGCAAACTATTAGGTATGGGGACTGTAAGCATTCCTGTTTTTCATTACATCTGTGATAAGCAAAAGTTTAAAATAAATGGAGGAACTTCCCCAACAAAACAGCAGACAGAATACTATAGTTTGTTCTGATGGAATAGTTCTAAATATGTTGTAAGCACTAAGAAGTTTTGTGTTGATCTGGACACTTCTTGGGGCTTTTTTGCAAGTCCCTTCACTAATCCCATGCTTTTTATTAAGATGGAGTATGTGGGTGTCCATCCTGATTCCCTCTCTGCTTTCTTTTTGTGGAACATGGAATTGGGGTCAAAACCAACCTGCTCAGAGATGAATAACTTTCTGTTATTTCTTCAGAATCTCTTCAGATAATGGCAGGGTGATTCATTCGTTGTTACTGAGATATAATCCTTTTACTCCTCTTTGTCTTACTCAGGTGGATGCATTCCCTACATCTGGACCTACAGATCAGACAGAGGCATCTCACCAGAAGCATGCTAGAGCCCTTTCTCCCTCAGAGCATGTCACATACGTCTTGTTCCAAGACAAAAATCTCTCCGTGGTAAGTGTCTTCCTGTGGAGGTCTCTTCCTTTTTGAGAACTAATGGTGGGGATATTTTGTCTAGAAGTAGGGGTTTTGCAAGTGTTTTCTCTTAAATCCTCTGCTAGATTTCAGCCCCACCTAGTTCTGTATCTTTGCCCTTAATACTGTGAGAAGACAAAAACTTCCTGATCAGGTAGCCTGCCGGAAAGGATAGTCACCTGTTTAAAGTGTGCCTAAGGACTAATTAAGAAGAAGCAGTTGTATAATTCTTAATGGGTAACATGATGCTCCTTATCCACTAATCCTCATGATTGTATACGCAGCGTCTGTATTGTCTGGGGGAGCAATCAGTAGAAGCATGAAACCTATGTCAAGAGAGACAAGTAACCAGTTTCAAATCTTTCCTGAAAAGTGCAACTTTAGGTGGAGTAAATGTGTGATGTTTCTCTTTGGTGCAAATCTCTTAAGAGAATTTATTTAACATATTTGAAAAACAAGAGGGAATTTGTTTTGGTGCTGTTAAACATGTCCTGCATCCTAGCTACTGAACAGAAGACTTGTGAAGCTTTGTCAGAGTACCACCTCACGAAGTTGGAGCTGGGTTGATGCTTAACTATGAGACAAGTCTCCACTTCCTTTGTAGTAGAACTTTCTGGGATTCAGCTGCCACAGGGTGGAAAGAGGGTGGTAGTGAGTTGTGACACAGGAACATGAGCTGTAAAGCAGGCTGCAGCGAGCCTTCAAGGCTAAGAAGTAGCAGCCTTGAGAGAAAAATGCTTTTTACAAGCTGGAAGATAATTCAGGGAAGCAATAGAAGTAATAAAGTGCTTGTGGGGTGAGGGGTTGTTGCACAGCTATGTGACAGTATCCCCTGTTGCTTTTTGGACACGGGAGCTTGCCAGGCTTTGAGTTTTCAGTTGTATTTCAGAATGCTTCTGCCACCTTAATTCATTCTGCCTTTGTCTCCCTGTTTCCCTAGAGGACTATAAGTGAGACCAGATCTCTTCCTCTTTCTGAGATCGGCACGCACCTGCTCCAGGCGATGCAAGCTGGGTATCCTGTCAACCTGGAGCGAGCAGGTTTGACTCCTGAAGTTAAACAGGTCATTTCTGATGTTATCTGTAATCCTCCTATTGACTCAGGTGAGCATTACAGCCCTCATCTGAAGCTTCTCATGGCAGTGGTGTACTAATGAAGGGAATGCAAAATATCACAACTCTGGTACTCCTTTAAGTAGCATCTATGACTTTTTTGGAAGACCTATGACAAAGCAGAGCATGGCAATGACAGTTGTTGCTTTCCTTCTAAGCTTGTGTTTCAAAATAGGGCAGTCGGGCCTCATTAAATATCAAAATTCTACTACTCCACAGCGTAGTGGAAGGATTTGTATTGCTCTGGAAAAGACCCAGGCACCGCTCTTAAATGTGTGCTTACTCAAGTAGAAGTCAGGCAAACTGAAAGAAATCAGCCTGGTGGTGTCTTCCCATGAGCAATGGTATCTGTGAACAATATGCTGAATAAGTAGTAGAATTTCCTTGGGGAAATGTCTCCAAGATGATGCTTATTTATGAGGATAAGGCTGAATAGTGCAGGAAATCACAGCGCTGTGAGCTGGTGCTGTTGGCTAGTTCAGAGGCTCAAAACAGCCATGTACTTGTGGCTCTGCTCATGGGGGACTTAAAGTTCAGCCTTTCCCTCAGAGCTTAACTTCTTAAGTTAGCTGAATTTTCTGGCTTCATAGCTTCGTGCCTCCTCTCCTATCGTGGGTGATCGTATCCTTTCAGCAGCAGTTACAGGCCGAGCCAGACTCTCAGCTCGCTTTGTTAAACCTACTGCTCTGTAAATTATCCATTCCAGCATAACAGAAGATGGGAGGCTATTCAGCCTGAGTTAAAACAGTGTTCCTCTCGAGAGAAAATGGTTAATAGGAGATGCAGGTTTAGAAGCAGGCTGATTATAACATTTTAGACTAAATTTGAGGGTGGTAAGTTTGTGCAGATGAGCAGGAGATTTATCCCATGACCTCACATTCTGGTTTCTTATGATACAAACCTATGGATTAAGTTTCACTTCTAAGGCTTTCCATGCTTTAATCTGTGCTTTAATGAGGGAAAACTGATGCTTTACAACATAAAACTATGAATGAGAGAAAGGACAATTATTTCTTTTTTAATAATTTATTATATTTGTATTTTTTTTCAAGACACCACCAAAATTCAAGCAATTAGAAAACTTGTTCCTGCAAATATTGAACTATATCTCATCCAGATGGTTATTGCATTACTGAAGAAAGAGAATGGAAATAAGGCTCAGCGTGGTTCAGGTGTCAAAAGGGTGTTGGTATGGTCAGATGGGCAGCAGGAAAAAAGAGGAGCAGACCAACCAAGCAAGGAAGATGCTTTGTGGAGTGAAAGAAAGGTTAGCAAAAGAAGCTACAAAAACAGTTCTGTTTAAAAAAAAAAACAACAACAAAAAAATCTTTTTCCTTTGTAGGAGCAGGCCAAAAGCTGTTGTTTGTTGCTATTTGCAGTAGTGCTTGGCATTTCCATCTTCTCAATTCACCTTTTCCTGAGCTCTGGATAAGAGTCTTACTCCCCTCTAAGACAGGACCAGAAAGTTCCTCCTGCAAAGTGTTGGCCTAGGAAGAGGGCTGTCCCTGTGCATCCCAGCTGTGGTCTGCTCAATGTCACTTCAGTTGTGGAACTCTTCCTATGTGGAACTCTTAACTCACGTCTGCTGTAGTAGGTGCTGGATGTGCAACCTGGGAAAGATCAGATACCCGGTGGTCCCACTGCTGTAGACTGTCACAACTGCAGCTTAATAATGGCCTCAGAATAGGGATGAACACTTTCTGCTGTTGTTCAGCCCTTGAGAAAGTAGACACAAAAGGTTTCCCATAGAAACAAAGGATTTCTCAATAGCTGGGACAGTGGAATAAAACTATATTCATATTTCTGTCTGGTATGAGAGGCTTTGGTAATCTTGACCCTTTACAGACAGAGTCTGTGTTCTGCTCTCACCTTAATTATGCATTGGAACCAGATGACCGATGTGATGTGGGAAAAGTGATCGTTTGTCTAGAAAGCTCAAAGATACCAGGGGAGATGAAACAGGACAAAGCCGGGGCAATACGTGCCTGACTTGTTTGACAGCCCTTCATGGGTGCCTCTGTGTAGCTGTGATAACATGAAAAGTGTCGTGCCCTAGGTCTGAGTCTTTGGGAGGAGTTTTCTTTAGGAGAAGGAAATACAGAGCTCTCTACTGCAGTTTGAGGAAGGCTAGACAAGCCTTCCCAGCCCTAGGGTGGCCTCTCAGCATATCCACAAATCTCTGAAAGTCCAGCTCAGCACCTTGTACAAAAAGCTGCCCTTCATCGAGTGGCTCGAGGTGGGAACAGTAGAAAGAAATTTCTAACTGTAAATCCTCTTGCTGCCTGTACTAGGATTTCATGTCTGTTCCTTACAGGGTTTTGGGATGCCTTCTTTAACTTGGGCTCAAATATTTTTGGAGCCTTGCCATTTTGCTGAATTGATTGCTTCTTGCCTTCCTGAGCACTATTTTGTTCCTAAAATATTAGTGTCTGAGCATTTTTTTCCCACTGAAATTGATCTGGCAGTCCAGTTGCATCAGCTGTAACTATACTTTTTTTCTGTTGCTGTTGGAGCTAATAATAGGAATGACATGCTATTAGAGATCAAATTAATATTGTACAAATGAGTAGAGTGCAAATCTAAATGCTAATCAAAATAGACTTCATTCCCTTCTCTTACAGAAGATAGCCTTGTTCAGACAATACCCTTGTTCCAATAACTCTGTAGCAAACAGGTTTTAAAACGGCTGAGTGTTTTTTTTAACAATGTTACTGCTGTTCTTATAGGGTAATTTGATCAATCCTGTGCTGAAGGAAGGAGCTGAAAAAACACATCCACAAGTGGTGCCCTCAGCTTTGGTAAATAGATGTCCTTACTATAATAAAGCACGCGATAGACTTGCCATTAGCAATGCTCAAAGTGAGACTGAGATGTGCACTCGATGCAAAAATCTAAGCTTTAGTTCTTTCAACCACTGAACAACAGGTATTATATAGAAATCGGGAGTTAATACCTCTGTGCCTTCCACCCCATTTTCATTTAACACCTTTGCTTGAAAAACATATCTGAAAATACAGTACTTGAAATGGAAGCAACTATTTCAAGTTCTTGGGGCCACTGGGACAGAGGAAGTATTCTTTTCTACTACAGGTGTCTTGGTCAAAGCACAACAACAGGGAGGAAAAAAACAACAACAACAACAGCACCCAAGTAAAACTTCCAGTTCCTGTAATTGAAATGAATGCATTTCACTTGCTGAAATTTTATTTTGGTGAAATGGATAAGAAATAATTAGGGACCTCATTCAACAGAGGTGTTGAACTCCTGTTTATAATTACAGGCTAACTTATTTCCCCCTTAAAAAAAAAAAAAAAAAAAAAAAAAAAAGCCCAGCCTTTCTATTGAATGTAGTTATTGCTTTAATGCATGTAACAGCCTGCTTCATTCCTGTCATATGCAAAGGCACAGAGCACAGATGACACCCAGCCAGGTGACAGGGGTGCAGCAGGCCACACGAAGCCCATCGCATTGTCCTCCTGGAACCAGCCAGCCCTTAATCCTGAGGAGGAGGAATTGTTTGCTGACTCTCAGCCAAAGGTGAGGCTGCCTGTAGCTTTGTGCCAGAAACGAAGTCTAGATTTGGTGATTTTGCTGATTATCTTAAACCAAAATCCTGGCTTCTGCTTGGGTTCTTTCCTGTGCCTAAAACTCTGCAGACTTTTTCTATTAATATGCTTGATGGGGATGCCCCTTGTTTTGCCCTCGATGAACCTGAATCCGATGCGCCTGTGCAGTTCTACAGCAGCAGCTTGCTTTAGGATTTTTTTTTCCCTAGAAGATCTTGCCAGCCCTCTAGTGGCAGGTGCTCCCGAAACCTCAGGAGGACATCTGGCTCCCTTTCTTCTACTAGGTTGTGTGAGATGGGTTTCTGGTCACACTGAGGATTTCTGTGCTGATGTTCATATGAACAAGCTGTATGAGCATACAGCTGGTGTTTCTCTAAAGAAAGGTTGCATGGCTCTGAGCAGCACCACTTGCTGTACAATTTGCCTCAATTTCTGGTTCAAGGCTGCAAAGTGGATGTGAACACAACCTGATGCGGACAAATCCATTGTTCATGGTCTGGTCAGTTCATCTGCATCCATGAACTGTTTTTAGGTAGTTGTAATTTGTAACAGCACAGCAGCTATCTTATCTGAACCACTGAACATATTAGAACATTATCTTTGTTTCCTGATCATGGCTTCAGAGAGCTTCAAGAACATCAATTCTGAGTAAATTGCCTTTGTTCTCAACCAGGAACAGTGCAATGGTATGTGTACCCTTCATTCTTCATCGGAGCGTGTGCTGAGAGCCCTGGTGTTGTGCATGCACCTCATGTTCTAGGCTCTGCAGCAGCCTGTCTTCTGGCTGTAGATCAGTCCTCCTGGTGCATTTCCCAAGGGCAAATCAGCAGCAGTCTTGAGACATCTCAACAGAGTTTGGTCCTTCCATTATTTAAAAACAGGTGGCTGAATGGTGAGCAGAAACACATTTATCTCTTGGCGGAGAGCTAGTACTGGAATTCATGCTTTATGTTGCTGTGGCATCTTTCCCATCAGTGCAGGATGCCTCCTGCAGTCACAAAGTGCAGCATGTTCACACTGGCCTCCACGAGTTCTGTGGAGCTGATGACTTTCTTGTGGAGGAGAAGGAACCTTGCACAGCTGGTGGCAGGCACCCACAGTGACACTGGTGGCTTTCAGCCCCTGTTTCTCAAGCCAGTCATTAGGGGAGGTAGCTGATACTGCTGATCCATTACTAAGTTTGGCCACCCAGGTTTGTTGTCTTGGGTGTGTTTGACGGATTTTTGTTTAAAGGCAATTCCTAAGGATCAGGATGACACTTCTAGAGCTGTGCCAGCATGCTTTGGTGCAGGCCCAGTAGTTTTCTTGGGCATGCCTAACATTTCCTTGGCATCACCTGATTTATAACCAAGTTGATTATACACTTGAAAAAGGTTCTGGATGTCAGGGACACAGATGTAAGCCGTCCTGGGGCAGTGTTAGATGGTTGATGTCTCCTGATTAGCATGGTTTGGGCTGCAGAACTCTAAGTTAGAATGAGATGTAAAAAATAAAAGTTTTTTTTATGTATTTTTTTAACACCTTTTCCTTCTTGCAGAGTTCACAGCCCCCTTGTAAGAGGAAGGTGCCTGCATGGTTTGGAGCCTCGGCAGCCCCTGTTGTGCCTGTGCCCCAGATCAAGAAACCCAAAGCGGACACAAGAAAAGGAATCTTTAACTGAAGATTTATTTTTTGTAAGAAGTGTACGTGTACGCACGTTAGATGTATTATGACAGAAACTACTTTATACAGAGCAATACTTTATATGTAGCACTGATTTTGCTTGATCTATGCTTTTTTTTTTTTTCTACTGTGTGAAAGTCTTTATTAAAAAAAAAAAATCTTATTCAAAATACAAGTGTGGGATACCTTGGGAGACGGAGTGAAAAAAAAAGGCGGGGGGGGGGGAGGAGACGGGCCCGTTAATGGCCGCCGGCGCGCGCGTCCCCCTAGCAACGGGCGGCAGCCCCGCTTCCGGGGCGGGGGCGGCGCGGGGGCCGCCGGGAGGGCGGCATGGCCCAATAGGCGGCGAGCGGCCTGCGCCTCGCGCCGCGGCGGGCGGGTGAGGGAGCGCGGGGGGGCGGTGGCGGCGGCGGTTGGGCGCGGGGGGGGGGGGGAGAAAATGGCGGCTCCCCCCTGAGGGGGGCGTGAGGGGAGCGCGGGGCGGGGTGGGGGGGTGAAGCTGGGGCATGGGGAGCGCAAACGGGCTCGTTATCAGCTGGCCGTGCTCTGAAATACCGGGCTGAGCCTGCTTCCTGCGCCCCTTCCTCTTCTCCCTGAGCAGAACTATGGATCCGAGCTTGCTGAGGGAGCGAGAGCTCTTCAAGAAGCGTGCCCTCTCCACGCCGGCGGTAGAGAAACGCCCAGCGCCATCTTCCGACTCCTCGTCCTCGAAAAAGAAGAAAGCAAAGGTAGAGCAAGGTGGCTCGTCGAGCTCGAAGCAGAACGCAGGTCAGTGAGAGTGGCCTGCGCCGTGCTGCTTTTGTGTTTCCTGCTTTTTTACTTAGCGTATTACCGTGACTCAGCCTATCCACGAGTTTTGCTTGTGTCTGTAATCATCCTGTCTCTTCAATTGTCGCTTTTTACAAGGAAATTCAGTTGCACGATGTGAAAAAAAAAACTTTGGCTGCGTGGGTCAGGCCTCCTCCTGTCAGTTGCCGTTACTCGGCTGGAGGAATTGCTGCTTCCAGAGCCTCGCTTTGTGTCACGCTGGGCTTTGGGTTGCGGGTGTCAGCGAGTGCCGGGCCCGTAGGTCCTTCTGGTGAGAGAGTGCTGAAAACTTAATTCTGCCAGCCTCGAGTCAGGCTGCTGTGAGATGGATCTTGTAACTTACGCCGTGTCTGGCTGGCGTACTGCAGCTAGCAGCCCTTCTCGTTTTACTTGGGAACTAATCTCGGCTCACAAACACGTCTGCAGGTATCTGCCCTCCTTAGTCAGGAGTTGCCTCATTTCCCTGGGGTGACAGTGCTGAAGAAGTGCCTCTCGAAACCAAAGTTCATAAAGCAACACCCAAAGAGTGTGAGCAAACGAAAGGTGCAGCAGGGAGAGGGTTTGTGTGTGCACAGCAGCCTGCCCTGCGTTTGCTGTTACTGTGTGAGAAATCTGGGCACCTTGTAAATATTCCCTGCAAGCCCTGGCACAGTTCTCTGATGCACCCTGTTGGGCAAACCTGACGTCGGTAATTACAAAGATACAAAGTAATGCTGTTGTGTAAACCCATTGCAAGCTTGTGTTTCGAGTGCCACGTGTGGCTCACTTCTAAACACTAAATGAAACAATGCAACTAAAAACAGCAGGGAAGAATGTCAAGGACCATAGGAGGAGCGGAGCATCTTCTGTCCTAGGGGAAGAGTAGTGAGTTTGTCTGTCTTTGGTTTTCAAAGCCCCTCAGGGCACCAAATAAAGTTATCAGCCAGACATTTAAAATAAATCAGAGCAGGCCAGGTTTCCACTGCCCCTTTGCCATGCTGTCCTTTCCAAATAAAATCAAATTGTACGTGGGATATCCGAAAGTGCGCATCCAGAGGGAGGGGGGTTTACTGGGAAAGAGCGATGGGCAGGCGGTCCAAGTGTGACTCTCATCTGGAGCATTTGAGTAGCTTTGTGAGCAGCAGCAGAATAAATAAAGTGTCGTTTCGTTTCTGTGGTTTTGTGGGGTGGGTATTTCTGTAAGTGCTTTTGGAGTTGTCAGATGATGAGCTTACACAGATAAGAACGTGTGGCTGTGAGGAAACACACTTTATTTTTATGGTGCTGGCTTTATTCCAAACAGTATTAGAAAGCTTTCAGGACTTTTCTAACATCTTTATGCGCAATGAGTTCGGTCTCCTTTCAGTTTTCCCTGTAGAGTATTTACTAACTGCTGCAGAAGCACCAAGGGTGGAAGTAATGGAGAGTGAGCAAACCAGCTCCCTGCCTTGTATTCGTAGGAGCTGGTTCAGAACAAGTGTGCTGAGGGGCAAATGACAGAATGGGCCAAGCAGCCACAGGCAACACACACCTTGCCCGGTGATACTGCAGAGTCAAAGTCCGTTGCCTAAAACCCCATTTTTTAATTGAATTGCCAGATTGCTAGGTGCCTGTTGGGGTATGCTCATGGCAGAGCGGGGCCTTGGGGAGGTGGAGTAAAAAGTCATGTTGGAGAATCCCTGAACCCCTGAAGTAATGAAAATTAAGAGGATCGTTTCCAGTTTTGTTGTCTGGTGACCAGAGGTAATAAATAATGTTGCAGTGATTGTGTGTTAGCATCGATAGTCCCTGGGTATGCAGAGCCTGCAAGTTCTCCATCATTCTGTCATTCTAGGACTCAGAGAACCTGCCCTTGACTCTTTTTTGGGATGGAGGGGCACTGAGACCATGCTAATCCTTGAGTGACCACATAGGTAAATGTAGCACGTGTCTGCAGATTTGTTGTGAGCTTTCCAGTGAGAATAGTTGTTAGCATAGTTGTCTAAAATTATTATGCGAACGAGTTACTTGACAAATTCAAAGCTGCCTTGTTTATTCAGTTCAGAATAGTAACAGGAAAATAAAGGAAATAGATCACATCTGTTTATTTCTTTTTATTGATCAACAGAAAGTCTTACTCTTGAGACCTTTGTGGCGGTGGTCCTGGCCATCAAGAGCTGAAATCTCTGGGAGCTGTATCGCAGCCTCGCCTCTCTGGCTTGGTTCACGTGAGGGGAAGAATTCTCCTGAGGCTGTAGGGCTGCACAAGGGAAGATCCTTGTCTTCTGCTCCTTGTGCAGACACCCAGCTTCCTGTGAAACCAGTCAGCTGGAGCAGGGTCCTGAGACTTCTCCCCATGTGTGCTTCCTGGGAAAGCACGAGGACACGAAGCCGGTGCAACACGCTTGTGCTGCTCCTGCACGCTGCCTCCCTGCGTGCAGGGCGGTGGGCAGGGGAGCGCTGCCAGCGGAAAGCAGTCCTGTTGTGTTTGGAGGGGGTGCTTTCAGGAAAGGGGCACGTTAGTCCAGCGTGTCCCAACGGCTTCCCTTGCCTCTCGTGAGCAGGACAGCAGTCTGCCAAATGCACAGCTCCCTGGTCCAGAGGACATCACAAATGGGACCTTCGTCACTTGTCTTGGGGTGACTCCTCGATTGTCTCGTAGCTGGGACATCGGCTTCTGTTAATTGTGCTTGTAGTTTGATCGTAGCTAAAAGCATTCTCTGCATACGGGGCTGATGCCATTCGGTCTTGCCAGTAGTTAGTGTGTGAGAGGTGAATGTTTGCAGTGATAGTGGTGTCGTTTTGTGACTGGAGAAGGGAGATTGCTCTTCCAGATGAACCACTGGAGCTTCTTGGTTACTGGTGGCCTTGGTACTGTCTGACTGCTTCTTGCCAACCAGGAAGAACATGAGTGAAATTAGCAAGTCCTTTAGTGTCTGTGCCCACATCTTCTGTTGCTTAGGCATATGAAACCTGAGAGAGGGAGTTTATCAAAAAAACTTTATATCAGAAAAGTTTATCGTTACAGGTGCTGGCCATGGCACGGAGGTGTTTCTAGCAGGGATAAACTGCAGGATCAGTGTTGTAGCTTACTTGGTCATTTGGCTGTTAGGTGGGGTTTGTTTCCCTAATGTCAGGAGCATTATTTGGGTTTTATGTAGTTAAATATCTTGTCCCACACCTAGCTTTGGTCTGGCTGGGACATTTCTCACTGGCTTGCTTTTCTCTACGTGTCCAGCAGTGAGAGACTTACCGGGTTGTACTGAGGGCTACGCATTTGTGCATTGTCATTACAGCTGTAATTTGTAAAGGCAAAGCTTTCCTCTTTTAAAAGCTATAGATGCCACGCAACACAGAAGGATGATGTGGTGAGCTAGAGGTAAAAGCCGATGGTCCAGGTTTTCTGCAGTCAGTTTGTGAGAAAGAGGGGCATGAGGGGCCAAACTCCGGGGTGCATCCGCAGGCTGGTGAACTTCTCTTGTGCAAAACAAAGCCACGGCTTGCTGCTCATCCATCCCACCATCTCCAGTGCAAGGGTTATCGTGACGTGGCCTCCTCTGTGAAGCATGTGGATACCTGCAAACTGCATGCTGGCTGGGAGGGAATGTTGTCATGGTGAGGGGAGATCTGTGGCCTGTCTTGCTTGTGTTGTAGCACAAACCCGGTCAGCTGCAGTTCAGCTTTGAAAAGTTGAGGTGGGACTGACATGTCCAGCACGTCTGATTGCCTGTAGTGGCACAGGTGGCATAGCGGCAGCAGCTAGGGGATGGAAAGGTGACCCTGTTTCTTCTAGACCACAGTCCTAATTCAGTGTGCTTTTGTGGAAATAATAGGAGTTAAGATAGTGCAGTGTCTTGATACCCAGAAGCTGTTAAACAGGTTGAACATGAAGGAAGGGGAGAGCAGTTCTCTGGAACTGGAGAAGGGAGGGAGAAAGGGTCAAGTTGTACCACAGGAGGTTAGCAAAGGCTATTTTAGGGATGAATTTCATGCTGGCTTGCTTTCCCCCCACCACCCTATTTTCTTAGAGCAAGGAACCTGTAGTAAGAGCTGCTGAAGGCAAGAACTCACACGAGCTCCCCTGTCTCATGGGCTCTCTTGCCTTGAAACCCTGCCGTCTCCTATCTTTCTTCCCCTCATCCCTTATATGTCTGTCTTGTCCCTGCATGGCTGACCTCAGTGGGAGGCCAGTGCTGTGCCGTTGTGCTCTGTATGATCACATTGCTGAGCATTTCTATAAGCATTTTTTTTCCAGTTAAGCAACATCGCTTTAGGCATGTTAAGCAGTGTTTGTTCGTTCAGGTAGACAAGGATCTACTCTAGTAACTCAATATGAACAACAGAAATGCATTTAAAAACAAAGAATTTTTCTTCCACCATAACATTGCAACAGATCATCCTTTTGCTAAGCACTCAGAAAGCCTTTGCTAATTATTCAAGTTCACATCCAGAGATAAAATGGGAACTGCTGCTATTACATTTAAGTCCAAACGAAACAAAAAAAAAAAAAAAAAAAAAACACATGGGACTTGCTCGTTGGTAAGGTACAAGAGGATTTGTTCAAAGTGTTAAATGTTGTTCGAGTGCTGATGATCAGTCCTTCCTACACCACCTCTGTTTCACGCTTTCTGAAGCTGTTCATCATCGCTCTAACAGGGTTGGGTTCGTTCTCCAAGTCCTTCATAGTTTTGTTTTTCACACAGCAGCAACAGTCTAGCAGTTCGTAGAGGAATGCCAGCACCACCAGAGAGACGACAGTAAAGATGAATATGATCAGAATAACAAAGCAGGCAGTGTTCCAGTTATCGTGGAAGGGGTAAATTTTTTGCACTTGGAAGCCCAGGTACTGGTAAATGGATGTGGTCTCGTTCCACTGAGTGGTGTTGAGGGTTGCCATTCTCGCAGAGTTGCCTTAACGTATTCCCTGTCACAGATTTGGGGGCTGAAACAGAAAACAAAGCTGTTGAGGACTCTGTTGATCAAGAATATACTGTGATTTTTATCCCAAACTGGAAGAACTTTATCTCAGACTGTGTGCTCACACCGCCTACAATACATGCATTGTTGAATACGCTTATTTGCTCGCAAAAGTGTCAGACCAAAATGTAAACTTTGTGACTTGTCTGGAACATTTGGTTCAGTGTTACTGTTCCGTGCATGCACAAAGTATATAAGTTATTCTGAACTTAAACAGTTTTTTTCCTTTATTTCAAGTACCTGCAAAGACAAAGAGGTTACAAAGATCATTTGAAGCTGTACAGTGGTTTCAACAACCAGTCTGCCTTTGCTTCTGAGGCTTAGTACGTCTGTGCTGTGAAAGCCTGCTGCTATCTTTTGGCATTCCTGGAGAAACGGGAGATCCTTTTGCCATCTCCCATAGCTGAGTGCTTAGGAGAACTTTCTATATGTTAATACCATTCAAGTTTGTTTGCTTGGTTGGTTGGTTTTTTGTTGGTTGGTTGGTTCCCTATTGGCTTAGAGAAAGAAAGCTTTTTAAAGAATGGACATATATAACTATCTTGGAGGATTTTTCCAAAGAATGGGGCTGAGCTTTCCCGTGTCCTTCTAGTTCACAAATACAATCCTGGTTTCTGAAAACTCATTTTGGATTTGCCTGTTAGTACAGACTCATTAACGCTGCAAAACCTGTTTGACCTAAGAAGGCCGGACTTCCTGAGGTGTTCGTTCCCCAGCTGTTCCTGCTGCTGGTTAGAAGTCGAGCGCATCTGGAAATCTCAGTCCATTTGTGGCCATTAGGAGAGGCAGAAGGAATACCCAACCCAATCCTTCCTGAGCTCTGCCTTCTTATTTTCAGCTGCCTTCTCCACTTAGCCGCAAGGACAGGATCCTGTCTTTTGCCCAGTGCTGGGTGCTTGGACCCAGGAGAAGATAAGACTGCTTTACAGTGCAGGACAGAGAAAATAAGAAGTTGGTTTCAGCAAATACAGCTTTGGCATGAGTGATATGGCTGTCAAGACGCACAGTTTTAGAAAGGCCATTGCGTGAAAGTGTGAAAGCAAGCTGTGTCTCAGTAATTGGTGCAGTATTTCTAGAACAACAAAAAGCAGTTTTGTCAGTCTCTGGATTTCTCTGTGGGTTATGGCAGATGAGGTGTTTGGCAATAAGAGCTTTACAGTTGTCTCTCTTTTGGTTTCCTTCTTTCTCTGTCTCTTTCTCCCAAAACAGAAGGACATTACGCTACTTTTGGGATATAGTCTACCAAGTAATAAAAAAAAATATATCTGAGGAGCTACAGTAACCCCTGGTTATCTGCCGTGGCATACTGGAGGAAGCTGTGATGACCTTTGGGTCCCTCAGGCAATTATTTCTTTCTGGAGAAATCATTTCCATGCCTCAATGAAAGATTTTTGCTTTGAACGGAAAGCAAAAAGTGAAAACTTTTTTTCTGTATTCGTTACAAAATAGTCCAGCCTACCCGCATGTAGTTTAATTTCATTGAATAATTAAAGCTACAGAACCAAGGGGCAACACCAGTTTTGTTCATTAAGCTGTGCTCACGGTAATGCTTTAATGAACCTTGTATAGCCCAGAAATAATTCTGCAATCAGCCTGTTTAGCAAGTGACAACCAGAAAATGCCTAAACAAACAAGAAGCGGCAAAGGAGAAGTGTGATGGGGTGTGCTGAAACAGGTTGCTTAAAGCAGTTCGATCACCTGTCGTTATTTAATAATAAAATAAATGGCGTTAATGAAAACCAGAACGATGCAGCCAAGCCAGCTTGCCATGGACATCTTACTTTAATCATGCAACTACTATACATTATGCTCCTTCCATCTCTTTTATGCTTCCATCTTTACTGGAGTTAACTGAAACAGACCAGCTTTGTTGGCGAGAAGAGGACCTGGCATTAGCATTTGGTATTTACTGGAGGAGTTGCAGCAACTTAATGTTTCTTCTGTCACATTTGTAACTGAATACACAAATTTGTAAATGAATGCACAAAGTAAGACTGAAATGGAAGGATTCATTAACCTTAATATATATATACACGTGAAAGTTTGTAGAGCAAATCCAAGCTAAAAATGCCAGTGAGTTGAGTTGGGTCTGGCTTTGAGAGGCAGGTTTGGTTTGGCCATGGCCTAGGCAGGACACTCAGCTGTCTTGTTTCACAGGGGATAGAGCTAAATTCAAGAGAGTTCTTGAAGGGGTGGTCTGAGGAAATGAAAACCAGTGAGAGAGGAGGCTGAATAAAAGGATTTAGAGTCCTTTTGAGGGATAACTAACACAAGCAAGATTTCAATGTATATTTTAAATGGCAAGAGGATATCCTCGGAAGAACGGAGGGGATTTTTGTTTTGATCCTTTTGAACAGATTTCTGAGATAAGATTTTGTTGGCATCATTACTGATAAATTCGCTCACTGTAAATACCAGGTATAAAATTTGTCTTTTTCTATTGATAAGAAATACCATATTTTCAGCAGTATCAATGGAAATCAAGCTCTGGGACCACTGGAGGGGCTGGGCACGCTTGCGTCGCGTAACGACAACCCGTTTGTGGCCAGGCACACTGCCCAGCCACCGGCTCTGGAGGCAAGAGGAGAGGAGCTGCTGCTGGCTGCTGCCACCATTAGGGCAGAGCCCCAGCGTACCTGGGGAGGCTGAACTGAACTGAACGGCTGAGCCGGTGCTCCTCCAGCGTGGTGGTCAGCTCAGGCTTGGCTTGGGCGAGGCAGGCAAGTAGCAGCTGCTCCTGGCTGTCATCGCTGCTGCGCCAGACCGAAGTAGCGCGATTTAAATTCATATTGTAAGCCAGTCTGATCTGCATGCGGTTCGGCTACCCAGAATTGAGTGAGTTAAATGTTTAATGAACTGGGTTCTCTAATATCTATGTGAGGATTTAATTTAAAAGTATCCTCCTTCCCAGCTGCTGCAGGAAAGCAGCTTTATTTGAAATCATATTCATGGAGCAGAGGGAAATGACTGGCAAAAAATCATTTCAATGCAGCACGGAGGAAGTCCTGTTTGAGAAACCACCAAATAGGCATCTTGGGGTGATGGCATTTAAAAATCAGCTGGATTATAACCTCTCTGTGTTGGATTGATCAGTGCTTCGATATGTACAGTGATAATAATATGCAAAGGGGGTTTCTTCCTACCCTAACAGACCGGTTTCTGGAACATGTTTTTAGCACATCCATGAACACGCATCTGATTTAGCTGGTGTAATTGATGAGGTTTACCGAATCCCCTCCTGGGAGATACATTCTCAAATTTCAGCTTTAACAGTCTATTTTAATTTTTTAAGGAAAATCCTTTCACTGTCATTTCTGCAAAACCACACAGAATCAGTTTTAAGGAAGTGAGGCTGCAGAAAACAAGCGGCCTCCCCAGTAAGCATCAAATCCATTTTGTTTACTGAATCTTGGCTCGTTGTGTTAGCTTTTCCGTAAGATGGAGCGGTCATCAATTTTCCATTAGCACACAGATGGTGAAAGTGCCTGCCTGATAGTGCAAGACGAGCTCCTCTGCATTCAGCAGAATAAAATCCTGCTACATCTAGAGAAAAATCACCCTGATCCTAAGAAGCTTTTTACAGCCTTGCATGTTACAGGCATATTTTCCTGCAGTCATCAAGACAAACCGAAGACAACGTTAGAAAATGATGCACACCTACCTCTTGTCTGAAAGGATGCTGAAAGAGCGCCGTGCCGTTCCCTGTTTTAATGCAGCCTATGGCACAGCTAAGATGGAGCTTCCCTGCGATTGGCCAGCGCATGGTGCTGCTGACAACTTCCTTTGTGCTCATTTGCATCAAGCCCTCAACCCCTGGAGGAAATCATTCACAAATCGGACTTTTGCTGCGTAGATTAGGAAGCTGCCTCTCCCCCACTCGTTATTTTCAGGATGCTTTTGTGCGTGTCGGGCTCGGTAGCTGAGGAGCGCACGGGGGCGCGCTGGTGGCCATGCCCCGTGCTGCTCCGTGCTGGAAGGCAGCCGGTCAGACCGTGACGTTGGAAGCATTAACATCCGCAGGCTCCAGCCTCGCAGTGTGCCCTGACTGACTTGTCAGGAGCTGTGGCGTGCCGTAGCCAGGCCGATTAAACGAGATAATCTTCTTGATGCGATTGACAGAACAAATACGTGATAAGTCGCCTTAGCTGTTTGTTCTAGCTCTTGATTTTTATTTTAGTTGCTTCAGACCTCCCATTGCACGTTGCAAAATTTCCTTCGGATAAATTTTTAATGTTAAAAGGGGATCCTGTGGGGAAAAATCCCCGAAGGCTAGACTTCTAGGGGGAGCTGGCTTTTGTTCTTCTCACTTTGGTAACGAGAATAAAATGTTCTTATTTAGCTGGAGTTACGCTGATTGTCCTGCGTTAATTTTAGAATTGTTACATGGCAGTGTAATGCCTCTAATACAGCGTCATGGAATCGCTTGGGAATTAGCAGTTGCCAAGTTTTAGATTTGACATGGTTTGCTTCAGCATTAGCCTTTTACTACACTAGCACTGGTTTCCATCTGTGATTTCACCAAAATTACCAGAAGTAGATCTGTTTGAAAGCTGACTACATCCAAAATTCCCACTTCATGTTGCCTTTTATTAACAGCTTACAGATCAGCTAAGAAGGCCGAGGTGCTGTGGGAGAGACATTAACAAAATGCAGATGAATCATGGTGACTTTGGAAACTTAATTTGCAATTTCCTTGCAACTTAGCAAGGGAATCTACATTTAACCACAGTGAACAACGTGGCAAATACTTTGCTTAGCAGCTGTGCCTGGCACCCACTGCAGCCTCTGTCTCAGCTAAGGCACTTCCATTGTTCTTTCTGTCCTTCAACCTATTCACAGAAGTAACAGGAACTCAGTATCTCTGAGATCTCACCTGTCTGGTCAAATTTAATTTGAAATCAACAATGGTATTTTTAAAACTCCTGTGGTAACAAAGAGGGGACTTTTCCTTTTTCTGGAATAGCTGAAATTCTGAAAAGCTGTTGTTCTTAAGTTTGAACAACATTATGCTGGTAATGGACCTGTGGCTTTTGGTAGTGGTTTGTGGGCATTCCTATTTAATGTACCATGTTACGCAGTTAATAAAACTCATTAACTCAGCCTTGCAAGAATTTTTGAAACTTTATGCAGTAACAGACCTCATGATATGTTCAGATAGAGCCAAACCTGGCAGCAGAAAGGATGCTTAATTGTAGTTCCAGTGACGCAGCACACCAAGTGAAGCAATTTTGAATTTATGATTTTTTGATAAGATCTCCCCTAGAGCTGCTTTCAAAACAAACAAACTGAAAACCAAGCCCACAACAACAAACACAACCTTACTTTACTTGGGGTGTGCTAACTGAAATAAGTGAAGTTTTCTGCTCCTACTCAGCATTATGAAGCTATCAGCAGTTATAATCGTTGGGCACAGATGAAGTGCGTTATTTCAGCATGAATTAAGGTAGCATAAATGATTATGGTATGTTAATCCACAGAATTAAACGTGTACTCTTAGGGTATTAACGCTGCCATTGCTTGCTGTTTTCTTAAAGCTCAACTCCCAATACCTTCATGTTTATGGAGGTCTGCTCAGAAGTGTTCCACACTCAGCGCACTTGTAACACAGCCGTCTGAGGGTGACTGTACCTGGAACACGCGTTTCTGTTCATCGCTGTGCTTCTGAGGGGCTGTGGAGTCTATCTAGAGTCTATCGAGGTGTTGTTGAAACTGTTGTTTATTTGTGCTTTTTTTTTTTTTTTCCTCCTGTTGTAGATCACAGCAATGGATCATTTAACCTGAAAGCCCTTTCAGGAGGCTCTGGCTACAAGTTTGGAGTCCTTGCTAAGATAGTGAATTACATGAAGGTACAGTGGTTTGATGTAAAACTCTAATGGTCAGAAATGCTTTAGTTACTCATTCTCCTCTGGTAGCTAAATGATGCTGAATGTTTCAGTCTAAAATTCTTTTACTGAATTTCAAGAAACTAGTTTGTTAAATTTAAAATGCTCTCTGTAAACAGAGTGCCCAGTATATTGTTTCCTTACTGGAATCCCAATTATTCCAGGTCAATTTAAAACCAGGAGAACAGTTTTTATTTGCATTAGAAATATGGATTGGAAGATGCTGCCGGCTTTTAGGATTCACGAGTTATTTATCAAAGTAACTCGTAATTTGGTGCTTGACAAATGATTTTGTCCTCAGCCTCGACTGGTACTAACATTTTTTTTCCTCACTCTCTAAAACCCTACGTTATCCCACCTTTACAAAAGTTGTAAATTATACTTTTTAATGCTTTTTATGCCAATTTTTGTTACTTTACGATAGTTGATTTGCTGGATAAAGAAGTACAAATCGCTGATAGAGGCTGTTTACTTTTCCAGACTCGGCACCAGCGTGGTGATACGCATCCATTAACCCTAGAAGAGATTTTGGATGAAACACAGCATTTAGACATTGGACTCAAACAGAAGCAATGGTTAATGAGCGAGGTAAAGAAAAGTTTAGATTTTAATAAGAGATCAAAGGATAATGATAAACCTGAACTATACAGATTTATTTAATTACAGACTCTATAAATATAAAAGTTCTTCTTTGGGAAACTGCATTGATTCACGTTTCTGTCTTGTGCTTCCTACTATTGAAATAACTCTGAAATGAAAGCTCTTCTGACATTTTAAAGGAGCAGTTAGAATTACTGCACAAAGAGTAAGTTTTATGTCCAGTGAACGTATTCGTTACTAATTTTATATACTCAAAGTGTTTTTCTCAAGGAATTTCTTCATAAAAAAATAAAATAAAAAAAATATATAAAAAAAGAGTTCTTCCAGTGTCCATGATGTTAAATTAACTGAACAAAAGGAGTTTGGCACAAAATTCATAGACTTCCAGTTCTTTGTTATTTACTGAAATGAAGAATTCTGATGCGAAATCCATATTTGGAACTGGGGGGTGACAGATCACAAAGTTCATTAGTCTCATGCTATATGCTAGGTGTCCTTCCTACAGAGTTGCTGTAACTTGCCATTATGTCCATCTTCATGCTAAATTGATCGGAATGTCTTGATGGGATTTCAAGACTAATAAATTAACAAAATAACCGTACTTGGTATTTATACTTTAACGCTGTATTTGGGTTTGCTCATATCATATTTACAATGCTTGCAACAAAGTAGAAAATGCTGTTGATAAATGGGGAATAAATCTCTGTGTAGTAAAACGAGGCTGGTTTTAACTAATACAGCCTATAGCATTCCTTTGGTACCAGTGCTAATACTCTGGGGTACAGAAATCTCCAGTCCAGCAATGCTATTACCATGAAACTTGGCTTCGTTGAAAACTTTGAAGCGTAGCTCTGGGTTATTTCTGTAATTAATCAAAATATCAAGTCTGAACCAAAAAGCTCTTCCGAGGAAGCTTACATAAAATTACCACTGAGTTGCTACTGGGTAAGAAAAGGTGAACGAATATCCCGCAGTGCCAAAGTTAGTTACCTTTTCTGTTACAGGCGTTTTCTCCCTCCTTTCTTCTTTCTGTGTCTCTTCTCTTTCTCCTTTCAGGGTCAGGCTGGCATCTGCAGAAGAAACTAAGTAGAGTTGCCCTCTGTTACAGGTGAACTTCCATTATGCTACTGGCTGCACAGCAAAACTGATTTGGAGCATATCTTAAATCATTTCAATTGTCCATGAGCTTCTGGTCAGCTTCACTCAAGCTGGCATCATAAGTAAAATCCTGCTGTGCAGGAGGTCTGCTCTTCTCAATTTCTTCTACAGCTGCTGGTGCCAATTGACAGCAGTTGGGGAAGATTGACTCCTGTTTTGTTCATCCCAGGGTAATGCCTTTCACATTCATAACATGCATATGACCTGATTTTGACATGCTGAGTTGTCTGTTCGCACTCTATATTCAGCCAAAGCACTTTTTTTTTTGCATTCCATCCTTTTTTTATTTTCATTCCTTTCTCAAAAAGGAACATGTGCGGCTTTCTGCCTTAAGAGGCTTCATGGACCTTCAATCCCAAGGGCATTAAGTGAATGATGCTAAGCCTCCTTTGGTGCTTTGTGCTTTATGTTGCGGTGAATTACGCCTAGGCTGGATCTAAGATCCAGGGGTTTAAAATCCGTTTCAAACTCAAACCTCCAAACTGGCAGCTCTAACGTGGCTGATGTGTTTGTAGCTGTTGAAAATCACACTAGGAAAATGTACTGGTGTGCACTCTTTCAGGTTTTAAAATTGATGTTCCTATTACAGGCTCTAGTCAACAATCCGAAAATAGAAGTTGTAGATGGGAAGTATGCTTTCAAACCCAAGTACAACTTGAAAGATAAAAAGGCTCTGCTCAGGCTCTTGGACAAGCATGACCAGCGAGGGCTGGGAGGAATCCTTTTAGAAGACATTGAGGAAGGGCTACCCAATGCACAGAAAGCCATAAAGGTGAGTGAACCTGCTCTAGTTAGGTTCTCAGAGGGGACACGGGGGCTAAGAGAGAATTTTGTCATGAGTTATTTCTGTTCTTTAGATAACTCAAAACCTATTTCAGAAGATCCAATATTGTAGCTTTTTCTGGACATCATTCTTTACTTTCAGATTTGGCCTGATGTCTCAGCACAGCTGTCAAAGTTCTTTCCCCAAAAGACACTTGATCTCCCACAGTGCAACTGAAAGCATTTAGTGGTGCTTTTATCCCTTGATCTCAGCCCCCTGTATCTCATCTTTGCTTTATTAGCGCACTTATTGACAATGTCCCCTTTGGATGCTTTTTGTTGCAGGTTACTTTGCTGCTTCTCTGGTTGATCTTTTTGTAGCACAAATCTGGGTCTGTTGTTCAAGCTGGAATCCCTGTGCTTGGAAATGAAGTGATTTTGAGTTTTTCTTTTGTGTTTGTTTTCGAGGCTTTAGGGGACCAGATCATCTTTGTTAATCGCCCCGATAAGAAGAAAATTCTCTTCTACAATGACAAGAGTTGTCAGTTTACTGTGGATGAAGGTAGGTGTTTATTTACATCTGTTTCCGTGGTAGTTGATTTGCATTCATCTTAGGCAGCTGTATGTATGTATAAGCAGTCTTTTAATGTCATAATCAAATCTTAGGTATGTCCAGATTCAGTCAGTAGAAGGGTTTATATTAACACAAGGCTAACAAAACTAATGAGCAAGTGAGTTCGGAGGTAATAGCCTCTGTTTTGTATTGGATACATGGCAGCAGGAACCCAGCAATTCATTTTAAGTATGATAGAGAAGACCAAAAGTCACCTGCCTGTGACTTAAATGGCATCTAACATTTTGCTGCATAAAGGGCAGCCAAAAAACAAAGGAATTCCTTCTGTGTTTGTTTGCTCTTTTTTTCCAGTTTATAAATCATTTCGTTTTCCAGTTTATAAATCATTTCGTTGGTTGAATGCCATGAGGTACCAGGAATGGAACAGAAGGAAAAAGCAGACAGGGAGGGAATGTGAGCAGAAGTACTGAGAAGGGGCAGTTGACAACTGGGAGGGTAGCATAGGTGTGGGGTACTGCTGCTTCCTAGAGCTGGGAGGCGAAATTAGTTACACAGATTGAGATGTGTTGCAATAATGACATCTATGCCAACATCAGATACCTGTAAGTACAGAAGGGAGAAGGCAATCCCTGGTAAAAGACCAGGGATTTTAAATTTTAAACGACTCAAGGACACTGAACACTTACTGTTGTTCACTTGTTCACATGCCATATAAAGCCATCTTATCCTAGAAGGAAAAAGAGTTGTAGAAACTTTGGCTGCTCTACGTTCAGGACCACAGAACCAAATATAAAGCTCTTCATCTTCAAATAGCTCAAAGAGACCCTATTTTAACTAGAATTGAGCAACTTATTTATGTACCCCATTTGTACACTCAGTAGTAATAGCTTTCTTCCACAAAGATAATTTAGTAGATGACACCTACAGCACCTAAAAGTATAAAAATAGTTTCAAAATATTCAATGGAGTCTCTTTTAAACCATAATTTCTGGCATTTCTTCCTAATGGGAGTCCAAACTATATGTGAAATGTAGGATCGTAAACCTCAATCCACCATCAGTAGGGAATTTGTAACCTCCCAAATGCCTGCAATTTTACCATTAACACTGTTGTCTTGTTCAGATTGGGTTTCTTCAGTGCAACAGCCCACGGCTTTTAGGGATCCTAGCTTTGCCAAAACCTTTAGAAATCAGCTCTATTGCAGTAGACAAAGCTTTTAAGTTTTTAGTGGCTACTGGTTGTATTACAGTCACAATTGCTGATCATTTCTTCTTTTGTGCCTTTTCCAGATAATTGGCACCCAGCCAATCTAAAAGGGTTAGCAGAGCAGATCTCTGTTCTGTTGCTCTTAGTTTGTAATAACTCCAAGATGAACTGTGAAATTTAATAAAAGAACCTGTTTAATTAAGAAGTAGCAAAGGAAATCTGCCAACTCTGTCAGGGAGCCAGTAAAAATCCAAGGCTGTTCATATACAATGTATTGTATTTTAGCACATCCAGCACTGATCGATTGGTGCTTAGGAACAAGTAGTGCAGCCCATTGCTGAGAAAGGGGGGAAAGGTTAAAATGAGGAAAAAAAAAAAAAAAAAGAAACGAAATGTTTAAGCTGGCTGGCTCAATCTCCCAGCGAGGACGGCATTAAAGTTTCTAGTGTCTAATGAAGGGACCACTAGTGTGCAATGTGCTCGTAGTTCAAGGTGGCCTGGCTTTCTTTCATCCGCAGGTGGCAGCATGTTCCCATCTGATCAGAAAGTGATTTTTTTTTGTTCTGTTCCTGCTGTTTTCTTGCTTTTCTTGTCATGCAGAAGATAATGCTTTGTTCTGAGAGGGGGCAAAATCCTTTCTCTTTTGTGAACATTGTGATCTGCCTGCATATGCCACAACTCTTGAAACATCCCTGAGAGGGTTCACTTACTGCAGCTGGAACGGGTCCTTTTTCCAACCGTGTTATCCTGTGATGAGGAAAACCCATCCTTCCTGAGCAACTTAGCTCTGAGATTCTCTCCAGGGCACTACAAGCATGTCTCTTAGGGAGTCCTTGGCAGAATTGTCTGCGTACAGGATGAGTTATGACACGTTCCTGCGTTAGCAGTGCTATTTCAGCTCATTATCTCCAGCAACGTTAAAACTGAGATTTTAGAAGACTGCGATATAAGCCTTGAAGTGTTGTCAAGGCTCTTTGATCTAGCAACTGATGACAGTTCAAAATATGTTTCTAGTTTAATGTTTATCCTTAGAAATAAGGCTCTGCACTGCTCATGATTCTGCTGTGTGGCACACTCCAGTTTTGAACGCATGTTGGCTGGGATTACTGTCCTCTAAAAGTTCCTCTCCCCTCGCTGTCTGAGCTCCACCAGCCGTCAGCAGAGAAAGAGAAGCTGCTGGGGCAATCTGGAGGTTGCTGTCTAAAGTAGTGGGAGGAATTATTTCCTGGAAGTGCCTACCTCTGCCCTGACAGCAGTCATTTTAGTGGCTGAACGAGCTTTTCTTTCTCCCCTTTGGAAAATAAATCCCAGTGTACTTCAGCAGCGATGCAGCACCTATATCGTGATCTCCAGGGTACTGGAGAAGGTATGTGTAGTGAGGAACAGCTTTTGTTCTTCCTTTTCTGTGATTAGCCAGAGAAGGTTCAGATTGCATGTGTTCCTCCATCGTGACTTCCTGACTAATTAATCTTCTGTCAGTAATGTGTAGCTGAACAAGTTTATAAAAGCCAGGCTGGATTTCAGGTGCTTCAGCCAAGTAAAGCGCTGCCTTTCTGTGCTGGGGCTAAGCAAGCACTTTGCATGTGAACCAAGCTTTTACCATGGGGCTGAGTACTGAAACACCAGTCCGATTGCCTCACTGTTAGAGATGATGTCTTTCATGTCTGAAGGCAATGTAGGAAATACTGTAATGCCTAAAAATGTGGATACTTAGTAATTACACATGTTGTTCTTCCTAAGTGCCTTTGAAGAGATTTAAACAATGGCCAAAGCCTCTTCAATTTAACAGTACAAAAATTGCTGAGGATCAGTGAGGGCTTTCGGCTTTGAATTCCAGGACGGTCCAGGGGCACCTTTTCTGCCTGGTACAGACCTAGCACTGTGCTCCCTGGGACTGCTGTGGAGGAGGACTCCATCTTCCCTGCTGCTCTTTGTTTCTTCCCTTCTGCCCTCTCCACAGAAATATTGTCTGTTCTTGTCCTGTGCTCAGGTTTTAGTTCAGCTCAGTGAAAACTTTTAAGCTGTTTCTAATCTCTGACAGATTTTATTACCAGTATGGTACAGAGGTTTATCTCCAGGAGCCATCTCAGCCTTTTTGCAAGAGCAGGTGAAGCAGTTGGAGCTGCAGGATAAACTGCACTGAAGTCACAGTGCAGCCACTTACCCATGACACTGTTTCCCATATGTAAGCATTTATAGAAAGAGTGTGTTGGAGCAGAATTGCTCAGGGAATGTTGGTACAAACTGCTTTCCTATATAAGCCCCCCCAAGCAGTAAAGTTGCAGGAACACCCTTACCCCTCAGGTATTTCCGTGAGAGGAGCCATTTGTAAAACCTTTGTTATGCTGCCCTCTGCTTTGCTTTCTGCTTGTTACGCTGGTCCAAGCTCTTTGTTTTAAGTCTGTGCCTGCAGACAGCTCGATGCTAGACATGTTAGCAAGCTTCTGAACTGACCTTTCAGTCGGCCTGCTGTGGTGCTCCAGGTCTCTGTCCCTCTTCTCCTGACTCGAAAGACCAGGAGTTAGTGACCTGGAGAAGCAAGGGAGCAGCCTGTGAGTTGTGCTAGTTCTGTCTAGCTGCTGAGTTGAAATATTTTAGCAGTCAAATTGCAAGGTACTGCATACGGGATTCGTTCATTCAGGGTGCAGTGACCACAGCTTGCTGCCTGTGCTGGAAAAGTCGGCATCAGGACTTAAGAGCTCTCTGCAGAAAACACACGTCTCCTTTAGGGATCACAGCACCTGTGTCGCTTTGGTCAGAAACTCTTCGGAAATTTCTCTCTAGGGGATTTTTTCTGGGCTCTGTCTTGTCATAACAGCCGAAGCGGCAGGAGGAATTGTCAGCCTGTCTGAATGCAACCTGCTGTGGTCAGATGAAGCCTTGCTGTCTTGACTGCTGGACAGCTTTGTTTTTCCATAGCTGTTACAGTCTTGTTCTGGCTCTAGCTGTAAAATAGTTTAGTGGATCCCAGTGAAGAGTCTCCCACTTACATCATGCTCTGATGGTGTAAAAATGGCCTTGCAGTTGAGAGGACATGGAGAAGGTAAATTGGATGTGCTCTGGGATTGGAATGGCTGTGTGCTGCAGGAGTGCATGCTCTCCATGCCTGGCCTAAGCAGGCCAGTGTGCGGCGAGCTTTCTGCTCCAACAGTCCCTCCCTGCTCTCACACCGGTACCAAGCTCTCTGTGCCTTGTCGCAGAAAGAAGAAGGACATGATGAAAAATGGATCTGGTGTTTTGAGGTCACCCTTCTGACACCGTTACGTTGCCTGCTGAGCACAGCAGTTCTCTTTCTGCCTTTTCTCCTTCTAGAGACACGCCAGCCCCCTGCATCCTCCTGCATGGCCAGCCATTAGCTCGATGTGTTCCAGAGGTGGTGGAGGGCAGTAATCAGGTCGTTGGGTGCCATTTCCTTGTCACTGACCCCTCTGGTGAGCTGCTGATTTTACAAGCTAGAAGCCACAGCAAAGGCCAGGGGGATGTTTTTTCAGATTCTCCTCAAAGAACTTGAAGAAACCTCATTCTGTCATGGGTTAAGAGTATGAATGTTCGACCTGGAGGTGCAGAAATACCACAGCCACAATCGTGGAGCATTGTTTGTTGAGAGCTATAGTTACTGGCAGCTTTTCCTGTAGGTTCTCGCATTTCAGAGAGGATGTCACAATAATTCAGATAGTGTATTCCCAAGGTCTAAACTTCCACTAGCTGATAGGGGCACAGTCCTTGGAGGCTTCTGAATAAATCTGACAGGTAATGTGGAAATGGTTCAGCGCCAGCCAGACAGCTGCTCGCTCTCTTCAGTTCCTGCATTTAGCTCGGTATCTGGTGTTACAGCAAGTTGGTTCTGTGATGAGATGACAGATGTATTTCCTCTTCTCTTCAGATGGCACCCTAAATACAAACCACTAGTACGCGCAACCGTCTGAACGCTTCTCCACCTTTATCCTGCGCTTTTAGTTCCGAACCAACCCTCTAACACCAAGTGTTGCCAGGGGACGGTTTGATTGTGATTTCCCACTTTCCCCCACATTAAGGTATTTTAGTGCTGTACACGGAGCTTCTGCATGGAAGTTATTTTGCAATTACCAGAGTCAAAGCTATAGCGCTGAAAGCAGCCTCATTTCTGAAGGAGTTTTTAAGTGGTGTTGCCGAATACTTGGTAGTGATTCTGGTGGGGCCAATTAGTAAATTAAACCATCTGTACTTAAAGTCCATCTTAGCTTTACGGTCTGGGTTCTTGGTGACTGTTCCATTCATACTTCTTGGACAAGTTAAAAAGGTGAATGTGAGGCTGTAATGATGGTATAACTGCTGTGTTACAAGAAATGCAAAATGCTGGGGTTAGGCATTAACTGTGAGCTGTACTTCTGTGCATTTTGATCCTTGGAGAGCTGGCCATTTATTTTTCTAGTGTTTAATTTTTCACTTCTGTTCTCCAGAAGAATGCAGGCTAGTTACCCTTAAGTAGCTATCCTAAGCTTTTTTTTTTTTTCACCAAAGCGTATTGGGCCATGTATCGTGAGCTCTAATAAGAAGACGGATCACTTGTGTTTGTAGCAGAGCATCTCAAGAAAAAGGCCACTGTCATGTAAAAGCTGCTACCAGTTCTCTCTTCTGCTCCATCTGCTGTACGCGTGCCTGTCATATACATCTTAGAGATCTGCCGTGCATCTCTTCAGGTCTCACAGGACTCGTCTGTGCAAAGCCAAAGGCAGCATAGCGCAGTGCAACCTGAAAGTATCTCTAACTGGGATCTCTTAAATATTCATCTGTTTATGGGCAGCACTTAATGCATGAATCACAGAAACGGGTGGTTTGGAGCACGGTTTCTCACACAGTACGATACAGCATTTGCACAGCCAGCGTGTGATCCCTCTTTCCAACCACCACCAGGTTTCAGGGTCCTGCTTTGTCCTGTTTGGGTGCTCAAGACAGGGAGAGGGCATGAACAGAAAGGAAACAGCTTGAAAGAGCTTGTGCTGCTCAGTCCAGAGGACATGCTAGGACCCTTGCTCAAGCTGCTGCTGTTAAGACTTTCATCTGAAAGCTCGTCTCTGAGAAATGTCTCTTGTGTGTTCAGCTTTGATCATAACGCAACATTTTCCACCTGCTGCAACAGGATTAGGTGAGAGATGATCTGTGATAGCAGGCACCATAAGATATGCCAAAAGCCTGGAATCACACCCAAAACGGATGAGGAGACAGAATGTCTTGACTACAGTGTCGTCACTCCCTGCATTAAGTTACCTGCAGATTGCTGTCTCAATGGTCCTGTTGTGCTGCGTAGCCCGAACGGGAAAGCACTATCTCCATGAAACCAAAAGCGGTATTTTGACAGGATTCAGCTCTCTTCGAAAGCGCAGTGTTACCAAAAATGAATGTTGTTGTTCTCCACTGGCAAAATTCCTTTCTTTTGTTTCCTGGGAAGCTTGAACAGCCCCTTGCTGTTGGTAATGGGAAGGGAAAGAACGAGCTGAGACTAAAAGCATGTGCTTTCCTAGAAAAACAAGATGCGTTAGGAAGGGAATAGGTCCAGGTGCAGGAAGGAATTCTGTCGCATACGCCTTCTTCACGCTGCTGTTCTGTTGCAGTGTGTCCAGAGTCAGTGTATCTGTGGCAGATCGTCGCTGGAGTGTTTCATTGCCTGCTGCACAGGACAACTTCTTACGCATGCAGAAGTTGTGGTTGTTTTGACAACTGTATACTAAATTTGTCTGGAAATAAAGGGAAAAATTTAGTCTTGCGTTGCTATGTGTGCCTCGTGTTTTATTTATAGTTTGTTAGCCAAACCTGCTGACAGGATATATCTAACTTACTGCCTGGGGAATGAGGGGAGGTAGGATTGTACCAGCCGCTGCCTGGAGAAGGCATTCCAGAGACTCTGTGAAACTTTACATGAGGCAGAGAGCGTTCAGGCAGATGGCAGCTGCTCTAATTAAGACTTACTGTCTCTGTCTTTTTTCCTGCTGCTGTGGTTTTTAAGGTATCTCTCTTCTTTTAACACCAGAGGAATTCTAGTAATTTATTATCTGTACAGCATGGTATGTATTAGATTACAGCGATAAAGGAGCTTAAAACCACTGAAGTAAACGTCTTGAATCGTCTGTAAATTGGACTATGAGATGTCAAGTCTCCCATGACAATGGCAGCGGAAGATGTGTAAATGAAGTTGCCGTTTATGGTTAGTTATTACCCTTCACCAAGACCGTTTGAACCGAGGCTTATAAAACATGCTGACATTCTGCAGGGCTACAGAGGTGCTGGGCAAAAAGGTAGACGCTGCAGCAAATTACCATTAAAAGCACACGCTGCCAATGGGTGCTCTTGATGCCGGGATGCTGGAGTGCAGTTAGCACAGATGAGAACCAGCTCATCTTCTTCCCTTAAGTGTCGGGGGCTTCTCTTTTTGTGCCTGTGTTGGCTTTTTTTGGAAGCGCATCCGGCATTTGGAGAGGGTAAAGGCTGTGCTAATTGGGTGCCTGCTGGCAGCGATTGCTGCATCACAGGCTGATAGATCAGAGTCCTTCAGCGTTTGAGCTCAAGTGTATTTCCCCCCGTTGTGCGGGGCTTTGCCCCAGGTTTATTCACTGGGATGTGAGATAAGGGTTTGTTTGGTCTTGCAGAATTTCAGAAGCTGTGGAGGAGCATTCCCGTGGATTCTATGGATGAGGAGAAAATCGAAGAGTACCTGAAACGACAGGGTATTTCTTCCATGCAAGAAGCTGGACCAAAGAAAATAGTAAGAGATGCGAATTATAGATCTTTCTGAGAGATTCCCCCTTCCTGACCCTGCAGTGTTAATTCCAAAACACGTTGCTGAGCCTATGCACAGCTGCTTTGTGTAGCTCAGGGAATTGCGACCAGTTTTAAGAAGCTGCAAAACAACAATGCTGTAGCCAGCAGCCAGTGTTCTTATAACTTGTTTCAGCCAGCGTAATCCAAGCAGCATCAAGAAGAGGGCAAATGCCAAAAATCCCTCTGAGCTCCAAAGTGGAAGGAAGCTTCTGCTTAAAGCCGTACGATGCATTAGGAGCAAAAGAATAGCTACTCTTTGGGGAGAAGGTTTTCTCTTTCGTTTTCTTTTTGTGTTCTGCTAAATAGCCTTGAAACCCTGATAGAAATTTCCTAACCTGCCTCCCACCTCACATAACGCTGTTCCACAAAATGGGAGCGATATGCCCATGTTTTACTGGGAGGCCAAAATGGCAACAAGGTCTCCAGAGATGCTTTCTTCCTAGCTTCTAACAAGTTTATTTTATTTTTTTACATTTATTTGTATGTGACACACCTTATCTTTTCTGCACTTGGCTTCAAACCGTCCTTTCACAGGAGCCCTGCCACATAGGATTTGTTCTTGGTTTCTGCCAGTCACTGCGGTGGATGTTTTAATGCCTGCTGTCACGTAGGCATTTCTCATGGATCCCTTGTATGCTAAATGGGTCTTTGAGCACGTAACTGTGGATATGGGTTATGTACCTCCTTCTGTAGCTGCCTGAGAGTGCTTGGAAATCTCACTTAGAAACAAATGCCAGCTCTCCTACAGTGCATGAGATACCGGGAGGCTCTGCTATGTACCCTTTGCCAATTCCCTGCCTGGATTTGGACTGATTGCTGTTGTTTCTTCCTGCATAAAAAAACCACCTTCCCGTTCTGCCCACCCCTTCTTCACGCACAGCTCTCCTTCGCAGCAAGGCAGAGCCTGTGGACAGCACGGCAGGTCAGGTGTTGCAGCTGGAGGGCAGATCTCTTGACTACTGTTCATTTCTTCTTGCAGGCTCCTATTCAGAGGAGAAAGAAACCCGCTTCTCAGAAGAAACGCCGATTTAAGACTCACAATGACCATTTGGCTGGAGTATTAAAAGATTACTCTGATGTCGTTCCTGGCAAACAGTGACCAGCTGAGTTCTGGAGCAAACGAGCATTTTTATACAGGCTTTTTGCCACTCAGGCTCAGTGTCTGCTCGCAGAAAGACTGACTGTATATAGTAATGTGATGTGTTTCCCCATCCCAGCAACTGCCAAGATGGAACAGGTCAGTTTCAGAGCAAGTATGAACTACTAAATTTAGAGTTTAATTTAATTAGCTAATGGGAAATGTGTCTTTAAGTGAGAGGTTCTCACAAATTGCCTGTTGGCATGGAGTGATAAATGGTGCTCAGCATGTAATGCAGGAGTTCCTGTTCAGTGCTTAACTCTGTTTTTACATTGCTTAATGGGTATTTACCTGGAATTACTTAAGAGGGGCTTTCTAGTAGAATTGAATACAGTATTTGTTGTACCTATTTCAGGGAAACTTCCTCCTAAAATCACTGCAAGCTAGTTTCTTTTCCGTCAAATACACCTACGGTTTTTATGTTCCTTCTTTGCTGTGGGATTGAGCTTTACTGAACTGATACCTGAGGCTCAGACTCAGGAAAAAAAAACCCTCTCCCGAGCTCCGAGCAGGCTGCAGGGCGGCAACGCAGCGGCTGCTCTGTAATGCTAACCAGAAATTGCTCTCGGCGATTTCTCTTCACTTTAACGGGTGCACCCGTGTTGCACAGTTCTGTACTGTGGACAGGAGGGAAATAAAATGACAGTGTAATACTGAAACTTTTTTTTTTAAGTAATAAACTTACAATGCTGGTTTCCAGTGTTGCTTCCTTAAAGAACGAGAGAACTTTCGCCTTTCACTCCAGTTGTGTTTTCCTTTTCAAGGAGGTAAAGGACTCTTTGCTGTGTTTTAATCTTCTCAATGACTTATTGTTCTGGGCTAACACTGTCATCTTTTATCATTCTTGTTTGGGGGAGGGGGAAAACCACCTTAAATGAAACTCCCTGTGGCTGCCTGATGTTCGTTGCCATACAGACTGCCTAACGTGGAATGTGGCCAAATTACGTCCTCTTGATAACGTATTTTGATGTACTGAACCGGAGTCAGTCAATGCTGATATTGTTTTTGCGGCGCTGCAGCAGAGGGGCTGTTCCTCGGCCCTTCTGGGGTTAGGATCAAAGATAAACTAGGTGAGCCTGAGAGCCCGCCAGCAGCAGATTGCTGCCGCGCGCACATGAGCTCTTCTCTTGCCCGACCTATCAGGGATTGAAGCAGCGGCCGCCCGATCTGGACACAGGAGCAGATGAAGAATAAGGCTTTGTTGCTGGAGCACCAAACAAGTGACGTCTGCTTGGGAAAGTGCAGGAGGAGAAATAAACTTCTGTAAGTGTAGCATTGATCCTTCTGTATAATACACCTGGTTTTAACGAGGGCTCTTTTGAGAAACAGACAATGCTTCGAGCATTACACGTGGCAGTCCCGTGTAAAGAGCTGCTGAACACCAGTAGGAGGTTTCTTTCTATTTTTATGTATATAAATACTTACATAAAAGCATCATGCTGGCTTTGAAACTGTTTTTCTATCCTGTATCTTCCAGGTCGGCACAAACAATTCCTCTTGGAGCCTTTTACTTTTCTGTTAAAGCTCTGCTATAAAGCACCCGTGGCACACTTGCAAAACTGTTCTCTCCTGTCATTTCACTCAAAGACAAAGGTTCCCTTCCGTCTGCTGCACTTTGAGCAGTCGCTTTTTTGGTGGTGGTGCTTAGACAAAAGCAGAGCTCAGAGCTCTGCATCGCCAGCCATACCTTTTGGGGTTTTAAGGGGGTACCTTCCCATCACCTCACGTAGCATGAACCCCCAAGCTTGCAAGGCAGACTGTAAGGCAGGCTATCTGCTTTGTTTCTCTGCTGAAGCGATTAAGGTAGGAAGGAGACTAAAGAATATGTCTGGCTACTTTCAAAGAGGAAAATTACATTAGGTCAAAAAATAAGAGAGCAGCAAAGGAAGATTAACTACCAGCTCTGTGCGCTGTGGTGGCGTTGTCAGGCTCCAGTGTTCAGAGGAACAAAATGGTCCAGCTGGTGTCCGGTTGGAAGGACTGGGCTGGGAAGCTTTGTCTTACTGGTGGAAGTCATCTCCTCTGCACTAGCAGAGAGGGCAAAACAAAACAGATTTTGCAGCTTGTGAGGGTACAGTCACACGGCTTGAAAGTAGCTGAAAGGGTACCCACATTGGCTCCTTTGAGGCAGCACAGTCATGAAGAAAACAAGCCCAGAAGATAAGAACGAGCTCCTCTCTTCTGCGTGGGTTTGAGGAGCTGGATTTTGTTTCTCTATCTGCTCCCAGTGGTCCTTATGGTTATTGTTTTTGTCTTTTTTTTTTCCCCCGAGACCTGTTGAAAATCAAACAACTTAAAAACATCTCAGAGGGAATCAACGGGAGCCTGCTGAAAGCTTTTAGTAGCACTCCATCCTGCTTCAGTCTCTTCGTGGCACAATGTCTTTTTTTTTTTTTTTTTTAATTTTGCTGAAGTTTAGTGTAAGAGCTCAGAGCTGCTAAAACCTTAAACTTCCTTTATCTTCCTCCAGGGTGTTCTCAGCTATTCTGTGCCTGGCGAGATGGTTCTCACAGTGGCCAAAACCATCATGCCCTCAGCTTGCTTTCTTTGGCAAAATCTTTACTCCCTCTGTCTGGCAGCACGAAGGGCTGCTGAGAGGCATCGCGCTCTCTCTCAAAGACCATGGGCCTCTTCCTCCGTTTTTCTTTGCCTACCCTGGCCATGTCTGCTGCTGACCAGTGAGGTGAGGGGACCTGGGCTGCCCTCAGCAGCAGGGAGAGGCCCCGTTATTGCATGCATTGCAGGAAGGCTCCTCGGCAAGTCACTGAGATGAGTTTTTGCACAGTCTGTCCCTGCCAGGTGAGGACTTCCCTCTGCTGCTCTCCCGAGGCTCCTCGGGTGATGTCCAGGGGGGACATCGTTCCCACAGCTCCTGGACTTGGTGTGTCAGTCCTGTTAGGTGAGCTTTTTTCTAACCCTCTGGAGAGATGGAGGCACTGGTGAGCAGTTCTGGCACACAGCATCCTTCTTCCTCTGTCCCTCTTAAGGTTCATCTTAAATCCTGGCTGGCTTTAGCCCTAATTAAGCTGCCATGCCACTGTTTTTCGGTGCCTCGTGCAGAGCCGACGTATGCATGGGATGCCGCGTGGGCTCCATCCTCCACGAGCCTGCCACACAGCATCCAGTGTGCGTGTCACTTCAGGAGCCCAGAGGCCCGAGGAGCTCCGCACAGGCGCTGTCCAAGCGGGCCACGAGCTGCCTGCACCGATGGGACGCGGCCTCGGCCGGGGGCAGCTGAACGTGCTGTGTGTCCGCGCTGCCGCTGAAGGACTTCTCCACGCAGGGTGCTGGCCAAGCTGCTGCCTGACCTTGTGCGGGTTGGCCAGGCACAGAGAGGCGTTCAGCCTCCCCTCCGTGATGCTGATGGACATATGGACAGGGCCCCGGGGGAGAGAGAGCTGTCTCTCAGTGGCAGGAGCTCTCTGAGGTATGTCACTGCTGTCTGCCTTGTCCTTTTGCTCACACCGCGGCATCCTCAGCCTGTGGCTGCGAGGGAGCTGAGGGGAAGGAGGTGTTTCACCCTCTGCGCAGACAGCTGAGAGCAGAAGTGGGTCAGAAGAGGCGTGAGCTGAACCCGTAAGTGTGCGTGAGCGAGGCTCCAGGTTAGGTGCATGCTGGATGCGTGCCTGCTCCTCGTCACCCCCAAAGTAAAAGCACTGTAAGGGTTTTTTTTCCGAGGTACAAGGTAGATAGCCCAGTGGTGTCACAGCTCTGAGCACGGATGTGTACCTGCTCCTCTCCTGAAAGCTGACTAGCTGAGGAGCTGTTCCTCCTCCTCCTCCTTCTCCATCGCGGTGATCGTTCTGGAAGGGGCTGGAAAACAGCAGGGCTTTGCATGGTCGAATGAGAAAACTGACATAAGGCGGTGTGTACCGGAGCTAATCTATAATTCATCGTGATCATTCCAGGCTTTTAGAGAGTGGGGCAGAGGGAGGCAGCGGAGCCCTGAGGAGCGCCGTAAAGCCCCGGCACGCGGCCGTAGCCAGCGAGCGCTGTCACTTCGATGAGCATGGGCAGGCGGTGCCGGGCCACCGGGGAGAGCCGGGCTCCCGCTACCTGCTGACGAGGGGGGATGGCGAGCTGCAGATGGCTAGAAGCAGCCCCGGCGTTGACATCTCATTATTTCCAGCTTTCTTGCTTGCTTTCCGGTCGCTGCTAATGCACCAGGCCCGAATTCCTGCGTGCGTTGCTGCCTCGGGGACCCCTGGAGGCTGCTTTGTCTGGGAAGGCGTGCCCGGGGGCTGGGCGCTTCCTTGGCTGGTTTAGATGGGCAAGGTGAGCGGCCGATAGCTGCCACTGGGAGAGGGGTCAGCCCCTAATCAGCCTTCCTGGCTGCATCCCAGCACGAGGGCAGCTTCCACCTTGGGTAGCTGCACCTGCACCAGTTTGGGTGTCCCCTTGCCTTGTTCAGGAGCAATGTGGGGGCACTGGGGAGGGTCTGGTTTGGGGTGTTGGACTGGGGAGTACAGCCTGGTGGAGGGGAGAGAGGGGACGAAGGTGGCCTGTCCGCCCCTGTGAGTCTGAGCCCCCTTACAGCTCGCTCTAAGAGCGGCTCTCCTGGCTTCTCGCTGGCCCCATCCCCGCAGCTGTGGTGTGCCGGCGTGTGCGTTGGGCCAGCATAAAACAGCCCCGACTGAAAACTGCGGTTGGGAGCCACGTGTTGGGCCCCGCCAGCCTCGTGGGTTGGCGTTGTGCAGAGCAGGGGAAAAGGTTGGTGAGGGCAGGAGGCTGTTCTTCCATTAAGTTAATTCTTTGACTCTACCTGCACTTCTGGGCTCACGTCCAAGGCCTGAAGTACTTGCGCGATTTCCTCCTGCCTCCATCGGTTATGTTGTCTTCTCTATTCCCTCCCGAGCTAGTTATTAATTATGGAGACCGCGGAGATGAAGGCCAGGCTTTGCTAATGGTTGGCTTACCCGTGTTTCAGAGGCAGCATTTCAGGGCTCTGCTAATGGCATCTCTCAGCTTCGCTTTCTACCCTCCACCGTCACCTTGGGTGGCATGGCGTGCCCCTGCCTGCATCCCTCCCACGGGGGAGGCCTCTTTGTAGCCGCCTGCCTGGCCAGACCCCGGTGCCATCTCATCTTTCCTCTTCCAGCCCTGTTTTTTTCCTTCCCCCCTCTCCCGAGCAGCACCGGCCCCGTCTGCCCTTTGCTCCCCGTGCCCCTGGTGCTGGGTTGCGTCTCTCCGGTTTGGGATCCTGCTGGCCCTGTCCCTGCCTCGGGAAGGAGCCGCTCACATCCCCCCTGCCCCGGCCCAGCCTTGCTGTAGGGGCTGGGGAGGGGAGGACGTGGGAAAAGCAGAAACAACGAGGGCACCTCTGCTGCTTTTGGTGTTTCCAGCTCTGCCTGTTCGTGCCCCCAGGACTCGCCTGGTACTGGGTGCCAGCGTTGGCCCGGGACTCCCCGGCCCTGTTTTGCAACCGTCTGGTGTCAGCCAGCGGCGGGGCCTTCCCGACAGCCACGGGAGAGGAATGTGTCCCCGGCCGCATGGGGAAAGGTCAGCGCGGGCAAAGGGGACGCTCGCCGCTCCTGCCCTGCGTCGGTGAGGGCAGTGCGGGCCAGCACAGCGCCCAGCGCGTCTTGGCGTGGAGGAAACAAGCGGGCCGAGAGGGGACGCGTTTCCAGCTTCCTCTCGCAGGGCAGATGTCGCCCAGTCCGGCAGGAGGCGAGTGCCGGCAGCGGGTTTTGTCACTTCCTTCGCTGGAGGATGCTTGGTGTTGAACCCGCTCCCGAAAGCGTCTGCGTTTCTGGCTGACGCGGTGCCGAGGACGGCGGTGTCAGCCAGCTACCGCGGCGCTGCATAGCCGCCTGGCTGAGCAGCGTGTTCGCGCCGCTCTCGCAGCCTGCCGCTGCCTTCCCCTCCTTCCCGGCCCTGCCAGCAAACCTCCGAAGGTGGCTGGGAGAGAAAGCTGTGTCTCGCAGCGGCCGCGGGAGCATTAGGAGGATTAGCATCCGACACTAAGGGCTAAACTCTGCCGCTCCGCCCTGCCAGCCGGGCGTTTCGAGTGACACCGTGCCTCTTCCTTCCACCCGGAGCAGTTCACAGCGTGTGCTCGTGCCCTTTAACCGTGATTCTCGCGCCTGGAGTGCTGTGGTAGGAGTGCAGCCGGCTGGCGGGGGCTCCTCGGGAAGCTGGTCGCATTTATCGGGGCAGAGGAAGGAGGAGGAATTTATAGGTTGGGCCAACGGGCCGGTTTTAGAAAACTCTCCACATGTTAAAAAATAATAATCTGGCCCGTTGTCTCTAGGTTACATTTGCCTCTTCTGCAGCTGAGCTCATGGAAAATCGCAGCTTAGCTTCTGCGCGCGGTGCCAAGACGAGGAGGTTTAAAAACTAACTGATAACATCTTTGTAAACTTGGAGTCGTTTCTTAAAGCCTGCTGCTCCTTCTGGCCGGGGCCTTGGAGCTTTCCTGGAGATCGAAGCGAGCCAGGCGGCCAGCCTTTGCCCTGCAGAATCGCTGTGGCGGTCAGGAGCGTCGCTGTCAGCACCCCGAGGACACCCGCAGACTGCTGGTGCCGGCGTCTTGTTGGGGTCCGCGTCCCCGCTCCCCACCAGGTACACAGCACGCCACGCTCTGCGCGTAACTTATCATAATCACTGGCTTTATTTTTAAAAAAATTACAATAGAAAAGTACCTTTAAACGTATTTCCAAAAGCGGAGTAGACAACGTTGGAAGCTCCTTTCCTCTCTTCTCCCCAGAACAAATACAGGAGACGGTTTGCTACAAGAGTTACCAGTCCCTCACCGGGGACCGCGGGCGCCGTTCCTCGCGGAGCCGCCGGGGTCTCGAGTCCCTGCTGTCAGCCCCAGTGCTCGCAGACAGCCCCAGCAGCACAGTTTCCCATTTCCCCCCCGTCTCGCCCCCACCCCGGACGGCTCCAGCAGCCGAATTCCCAGCCATGGTGTTGCAGCCCACCCACGAAAACAGAGGAAGGAGGAAGAGAGGCTGCGAATCCCGCTCGGGGAGCAGGCGGTCGGAGGAGACGGGCTTTGCGCCTCCTTTTGCAAGAAACCGAAATCTGGTGGAGTTCTTGTTTTGTTTTGCTTTGCTCCTTCTTATCCAAATTCCTGCTGGAGCAAGGAGGAGGAGAGACCAGCACGCCAAGCAGTCTCGTTGCTGGCTGGCTCGCCATCCCGCGCCCTGCCTCCCTTCTTCGCTCTGCTCCTGCACGGACACATGGACGCTGAAGGCCTGGGGCAGCCCGGCGCCGTGGCACAAGGGCAGGCACGTGCAGTCAGCTGGGGGAACGGAGAGTTTGGTGTCTCCTACAGCAGTTTACGGTGTCCGTAACAACTTCAAGCAGCCGTGGCAGGAGGAGGAGGCAAATTCTCACCTTGCTACGCACGTGGGCTCTCTCTGCCCGTCCCTGATGCGAGCATTGTACCGTGCCGGAGCTTTGCACAGCGAGCTAGTAACGTAGCCCTAAGGTAAAAAACCGCCGTAAGGAAGTTCTGATTGTCCTGCCCCGTGGTGTTTGGTACGGCTGGGAAGAAAACCCTAATACTGTCAGTGCACACGGAGGCCGCGCTGACGCAGCCGGAGCACGCCGATCCCCGGCGGGCCGTGCCAGGGCAGCACCAGCCCCGCCGCCTCGAGCCACGCGCCCCGGCCTCTGCACGGACCACAGAGTCACGCCTTCGCCGTGCCGCTGGCGGCGGGGGGCACGCTCCGAAGGACGCCGAGTCGGAAGTCGAGCACAGAAGCCGTGGTCCAACCCAGTGTGATTTTCCTGTTCGGAAGCTTTGGTACAAAAATACTTGCTCTCTCGCTTTCCTTTTGTAGTCTGCTTTCCTATGGTTGTTTGAAAATACTTCTCAAACGCTACAGCACTGCCTGTCAAACCATGCTTTCAGAAATAACACGCTCTTTCTTACAAATATACAGTGTAGAAGAGGGAAATATTATTACTAGGTATGCTTTTCGCTTTCTTCTGGGAGAGCAGATGTGTGATAGAGGCTGTGGGAAAGTCTTGGAGGAATCCAAACTTGTGCGAGGTTTTTTTTTTTGTGTGTGTGTTTTTTTCTTTTTTCAAGCCTGTAACAACAGAGAGGCAGAGGGGTTACAAAAGCAGCTGGGCTCAGGAGGCGAAGCTGCGAGGCGCTATCTAGGGGGCGAGGGGTGGCCGCTGGGGAGGGCGGAGTTACATCGAGTTTTTGCGCCTGGGAGGAATTCAGCCAGTGTTGATCCAAGGCAGGAAGCCGGAATGGCAGCGAGGGGAGATTACGGGGGTGATTTAAAGCCGAGAGGCATTCCTGGGCTGTCCAAACTCCTGCCCCGGATGAAGACAATAAGCGCGGGAAGGGCCCCCCCGAGCCGAGCGCCGCGTCCCTTACCAGCACACTGCGGTTTTGTGGCGAGCGCGCGCCCAGCAGCCGCGGCGGCAGGCTCCGTTCATACCCACAAGACTGACTGTCGGCCACCATCACACACCTGAGACCTGCGGGAGGGCACGGTGGGGCTCAGCGGCGCCACGGGGATGGGTCCCAGGCACGTGCACGTTGGCACGCCTTTTCGGGCGAGCCGAGTGGATTTGGGCTCCCTGGGTCTCGCCGGCATGGGTTGGGGATGCACCGAGAGGAGCGAGGTGGCACCGGGGGACGCGGGGCGGTGGCACTCACATGGCATTCAGCAGAACTGACGGGACTTCCAGCCCTGAGAACCAGCCTCGGAGGGAGGGAGCCAGCGCATCTGCAAGGCACGTGGGGCGAGGGCTGAGCGGGCGGCGTGGTACCGCGCTCCTGGGAGCCTCCCCCCCCGCCCCGAGCCCGCCTGGGGAGGAAAGGCCGTGCCTAACGGGAGCGTGGCCGTGCCCGGGGGACGGCCAGGAGCGACGCCGCTGCCTCTGGCTCCTCGCGAGGAGCGCAGGTGCTGCCTGTCAGCGCTGCCTTGACAAGGGAAGTATGTAGCTGCAATAATATTTACCGCCGCTCTTCCTCCCGGCAGCTGGCGCTTGGTCCCAGCCGCTCAGAGCCCCCGGCACTGCTCCCCCGTGCCCTTCCTCAGGGCCCTGCCCGTGCCGGGGAGCTGCGGGGTGGCGGCGGGTGGGTTTGGGGTGCCGCGAGCCGGGCAGCGTGAGCGGTGCCGGGGTCGCGCCGCGTTACCTGGGCATGCAGCGAAGCGGGGTAGGTGAAAGCAGGAGGAGGTAGAGCGGGCGCTAACTCCGCCGGGTACAGGGGGTAGGGCCCCCAGACTTCAGGGCTACTGGGGTAAAGTGCAGGCACTGTGAGCTCGTCTGCAAGAGAAGAAGAAGGAGAGTTAATCCCTCGCCCTCCCCCAAAAGCAACAGGGAGGCGGGGAGCAGGCGCAAGCGGTGGGGCCGGCACTGCCCCGAGCCGTCGCGCACTTACAGGGCTCTCTGGCGATGAACTGAGGTACGGCGTTGGGGAGGGGGGTGCTGGGGTTGGGGGTGCCCACCAGCTTGCTCTTGGCCATCTTGGTGTTGGCCTTGGCGAACTCCAGCCGCAGCGTCTGGGGGATCTCGGGGTCAAAGCGGATGCCCTGCGGGAGGGGAGAAGGCAACAGGGGGTCGGCGGGCACTGGGCGAGCGCCGGGGGACCCCAAACCCCAGCGGGGACGGGTGCCGGTGGCATCGGCGCTGGCTGCTCACCGGGGGGCCAGGCGTCCCACGCTCCCCCCTCTCCCCCTCATCCCCACGGAAAGAGCCCTCTGGGGGAAAAAAACAAAACAAAACCACCATTCCCAGCATCCCCGCAGGCCGCCGGGGCTGCCGTGACCTCATGCGCTTGGCAGCGAGCGCCGCGCGGCCCCGCGGCTCGCATTCCTGCGGCGTCCTCGGGATCAGCACCATATTAGGCAGTCGGCGTCCCGCTCGGCCACGCTCCGCTCCGGGGGGACCCAGCGCGAGGACGGGGAGCAGCCGGCCTTCCCCTGGAGCCCCCCCAGCCCCGCAGGCGGCCCCGCGGGACGCGGCCCCCGGCACTCACGTTCAGCGCGTTCTTGGCAGCCTCGGCCTCCGAGCGGCTGTCGAAGCTGACGAACCCCACGGGCTGCGGGGAGAGGAGGCGAAGGGGTGAGGGGTGCCCCCGGCCCTCCTTTTTTTCACAGGGATCCCCCCCACCCGAGCTGTGGGGCGCACCCCGCCGCCTCCTACCTGCTTCGAGGTGAGCTTTATGAGCGAGCCCTCGTAGCCCTGCGAGAGAAAAGAAAAGCGCCCGTCGCACCGGCCTCGCGCCGGCCTCCCGCGCCCGCCAGGCTGCCCCTCGCCGCCCCGTGTCCTGCGGTACCTTGAAGGGCCTGAAGAGCAGGTAGAGCTCCCGGGGCTTGATGTCCAGGGGCAGGCCGCTGACGAAGAGCGTCCTCACCTGCAAGAGCAGAGCCTCAGCCAACCCCGAGACTGCCGAGGCCGCCCGAGAGGAGGCCTCCGGCCCACGCTGAGCCCCGAGTGACCGGGGCCGTGCTTGCGGGGAAGGGGAAAAATCCTCGCCACGAGGGTCACGGGCTTTAATCTTAAAGTCTGATTCCCCCTTGTGCTGGGGCACGCAGCGAGGGAGGGCTGTCCGTCCGCCCGTCCCCTCCCGGCAGAGCGGTCCCGAGGCCTCGCCTGTATTTTGTGCGCGCGTGAAGTGCGCGGCCTCAGGAGAGAGCACCCGCCGCCAATTCGCTGCCTTCCTGAAATCCAAACCCGCCCGAGCCTGACTTTCCGGATAATTTAGCCCCATGGCTGCGCAGCAGATAGGAGAGATAAAGGCCCCGGAAAAAAAAAAAAAAATAAAGAAAAGAAAAAACTCTGAAATTAGGCCTCACAAAGACGCGGCTTCTCCGCGGTAATGACTTGTTTTCTTTGAAAGTTCAAACGCGGGTCGGCCAAGTCTCGAGCCGCAGAATTGCAGCGCGGCGCTCGCCGCGGATGGAGAAAAGCACGGATTATGGGGAAGGAAAAGAAAAAAAAAGCACCAAAAAAAAAAAAGCCTTTTCGGCTTTCCAGCCCTGAAAGGAGGGCACGGTCGGAGGCCTGTGGGGGAGGCCGGGGTGGGAGGGAGGACGCGGCATCCCCGGAACCGTGGGGCAGAAGGAGAGGCTGCGTGGGAAGCTGCTCCCCTGCCCTCCCGGGGAGCAGGAGCCGCTCCTCAGGAGCCTGTGCAGGGCCTCGGGGCAGAGGCAGCCTGGAGGCCTCGGCCTCCATCCTTGGCCGGTGGCGCTCCCGGGGCCGCATAGGTGCCTTGAGAGCAGCCGGGGCGGGAGGTGGCAAAATCCCTTCCCAAGGGGACTGCGGTGACTCGCACAGGAAACCCGTCGGTGGCCACGGGGACTTGGAGTCCCCGTTGAGCCTGTGGGGAGGCTCCTGCAGCCCAAGCAGGACAGACGAGGCATTTTGCCCCGATCCCGCTGCACCAACATCTTGTCAGCGTCTCCACGGTGCAGCGTTTCTCCATCAGCACCACCTGTAATCCGGGTCAGGAACAGCGACACCGGCACCCCACTCCGCGGGCACGTGGTGGCCGATGTCCCCCACCTCCGGGCTGCAGGACCACCTGAAGCCCCTTCTGCTCCTCCTGCTGCACCCCACGGCCCCCGGACAGGCCGGGGCCACCACTGTGCTCCCGCTTTGTCCCCTCCAGGCCGTTGGTGTCCCGCAGAAGGTTTTCTCCTGGTTGCTGCTCCTCGCCCCAGGAAGCCATCGCCAACCTCAACTCCAGCACACCTCTCCCCACCTCTGCATCCTTGCCATCACCCCGTGCTTCTCCCAACACCCCGGCCAAGCCTTCGAGGGGCACCAGAGGGAACCTGGTGGGCACCGCACGCATGCATGGGGTGGATTTTATCACGCAAGCAGCAACCCGGAGGCGGACGGGCGACATGCACGGCCAGCGCTCACCTCCCGAAGGACGGCAGCAGCGAGGGCTGCGCTCGCCATCCTCATCTGCCCCCCAGGACACCGGGTGCCCCGCGCGATGTCCGGCGCGGTCACGGTCCCCTGCCCCTGTGCAAACCTCCTCCGGTAAACTTTAACAGGAAGGGGAACGGCGGGGAGAGGCAGGAGGAGCCGGGTGACTCATTCACCAGGCATTTAATCACCTACTTCAACCCCGGCCGCCTCGCAGCCCGGCTCGCTTTAATTTTCTACCAGCGGATTAGCTGCTTGGCTGCCCGCCGCCGCGGGGGGACCTCCGCCATGCCGGACCCTCGCCCATGGGGCTGACCCATGGCTCGCCCACGTGCCCGGGTGCTGTCCCCATGCTGGTTTGGTGCCTCGTGAGTGCTCGCAGCGGGGCAGCGATGGGCGAGGAGTTGGCTCTGGGAAGTGTCCCACCGTGGCCGTCCTCCGTGTCCCCACTTCCCACCCTGGCTGTCCCCAGCCGGTGTCGAGCTGGCGAGGGCTGGGGACGAGGGCCGCGAGCGGGGTGCGCGGAGCTGCCGTGCTACCAAATAAGGCCTCCGCCCGTGCCTGCGCATGCCGCTCTGCTCCGAGGATGCTCGGGGCGTCCCGTGGGGTGCTGCGTCCCAGCATCCTGGTGTCCCAATGATGTCCCACTGTCCCGGCGTCCCAGCATCATCCCATACCACCCCTGCTCGTGGCTCACCGGGCTGTGGGGTGCCCGTGCCCTGACCCGGCAGCGGGTGACGGGTGGGATGTGCCGCCCGCTCCTTTTCCTTCTGCCCCCCTCTCCCCCCGCTCAAGGTCACGGCCCCCACGGGACCCCCACGGGACCCCCACGAACCCCCCAGCCCCCTCCCCTCCCGGCCCCAAGCCCCCCGGTGCCGCTACCTCCTCCTCGGGCAGGCCGGGCTCGCCGGAGCCGCCCTCCCGCTCTCCGGGGCCGCCGCTCATGGTGCTGGGGCCGCCGCTCCGGCACCCGCCCGCGGCACCTCCGCGCTGCGAGCGGCCGGCGGGCAGCGGGCGGCGGGGAGGGACCGGGGAGGGACCGGGGGGACGGGGAGGGACCGGGGTGGGAGGGGACGCGGGGCGGGGCGTGGGGCGGGAGGACAAAGGGCTGGGGTTTGGGCGGAGGGGGTGTGTTGGGGGAGTGGGGTTGGGGAGGTGGGAGGCAAGGTTGGGGACATGGGACACAAGTTCGGGGACATGGGG
>NC_048896.1:23218360-23278366 GCF_011077185.1 Oxyura jamaicensis | reverse complement strand
GGGGGGGGGGGGGGGGGGGGGGGGGGAATGGGGCACACAGGGGAGACTGCTGGGGGGCAGGGGGGTGCTGAGGGACATGGCGGGAGGGTTGGGGGACGTGGGGGGGGCTGCTGGGGGACATGGGGGGAGTGTTGGGGTCATGGGGGGCTGTTGGGGGACAAGGGGGGGACCACTGGGGGACATGGGGGAGTGTTGGGAGACGGGGGGCTGTTGGGGGACATGGGGGGTCCGTTGGGAGTTGGGGGGGCTTTGGGGCACACGGGGGAGCCATTGGGGGACGTGGTGACTGTTGGGAGATGGGGGCTGTTGGGGGACATGCGGTGACCGTTGTGAGACATGGGGGGGCTGTGAGGGGACACGGGGGTGCCGTTGGGAGACGTGGGGGGACCGCTGGGGGACATGCGGTGACCGTCGGGGGGGGGCGCGGGGGCCCCCGGGGGCCCTGCGGCGCGGGGGTGACGGCTGAGGCGCGCGGGGCGGGGCCGTTAGGACCGTTGGGACCACTGGGGCCGTTGGGGCCGTTGGGGCGCGCAGGCTCTCGCCCTGAGGGGAGGCGAGGGGAGGCGAGGGGACGCGCGGCGGCCCCGTCCCGAACCGTGGCAGCCGCCGGGGGGGCAGCGGGCGGCCCTCACCTCTTCTGCGCCTTCTCCGCCATGTCGGCACCGCCTGCGCAGGCGCTGGGCTGGGGCTGGGCGGGCCTCGCTCGGCTCCTCCCGGCGGCCGGGGCCGTGGTTGGGGCCGTGCCGGGCGGCGGCAGGCGGCCCCCGGGGCCGTGCAGCAGGTGAGGGGCTCGCCTCACGGCGCTGGGTGGGGGCACGGGGCGGTGCGGGAGCCGAGCCCGCACACGGGGCAAGGCGTGCCTGCCGCCTCCGGCCGGGCTGGGAGCCGCGGTGCTGTTCCCGGGGGCCCGGCCCTGCCCCGCCACGGCCCCGCCTCGAGGGGAAAGGGGAGAAAGCGCGGTGGGAAGGGCTCAGGGGCTGGGGTGCGGGCAGGGAGGTCGCCCAGCAGCTGTTGTCACAGGCACGGCAGACTGAGCACAGGGATTAATGCCGTTTATTGCTTGCTAGGAACAAGCCAGAGCAGTACGAGGCGAGGGGAACGAACCGAACCCCCTCACGGCAGCCTCGCCGCCTTCCGTCCGCTCGCGGCCGCCGTCGCCGCCTGGCTGCCGCTTTCCGGCCCCGGGCGCCTCTGGACGGGGCCGGGGCCGGGGCCGGGGCCAGGCCCTGGGCTGGGCGATCCCGGGCCTCGGCTGGGACGGGGCCCGTTGGGCTGGTCGGGGGCTCGGCGACACGGCTGTGAGGGTGGGAAGGAGGGCGGTGGGCTGGGGGTCCGGTCGCGGCGGTCCCCCCCCGCAGTCCTGGACGGCGGCATGCAGCAGGCTGAACAAAGTGCTCGAGATAGTGTCTGGGCGAAATGGTGCTTTTCCCCTTCCACTGCTAGTTCGTTGTACCCAGTGCATGGTTACCCCCTTAACTGTGCGACATTTGGACAATTGTGACAGTTGATATCAGTATTCAAGTTATGACAGTGATTGAATTACAGCCTTGTCAAAAGAGCACTTTTATTTTTTTTATTTTTTTTATTATTTTTTTTTTTTTTCTATACAAGCAGAGATCTAAAGAGCTTGAGCTACAAACCAGCTGGAGATACAAACTGGAAGAAGCTGGAGACAGCCAGGAGACAACCAGGGCTGGAGCCATCCATGAGCTGTAGACACAAAGAGCTCATTAACGAAAAAATACAAATCATATACCAAAGCCTATCCTTTACACCATACAACCACAACACGTGCAGTGTTAAAGCTGTGACAGTGATTGATTTACGGCCTTGTCTAAAGCCCACATTGCTGCAACAAGCACAAGCCGAACATGTTGAGGGCTGGACATGTCCACAAACTATAGCCGTGTCCAGGACTAACAGATCAATACAAACTAAGTTAATCCATGTCTGTACAGTGCACAACTGCGCCACTCAATGTTAATATTCAGGGTACAAAAGTGATTGATATGTGACCTTGTCTAAAGCCCAGACTGGGTTAACGAGCACAATCTGTGTTTATTTACCTGGAGCAGAAATCCAGCTGGAGCCATCCAGGGCTGGAGCCGCAAACGAGCTGGAGTCATCCACAAGGGGGAGACACAGGGAGACACAGATGTCCAGGGCAAATTAACCAATAAGTACAATGCAAACCAATTAGTCGATACCTAGGCAGCGTACCACTGTGACATTAAATTCTCATACATTACTGATTGATTAACAAACTGGCCTAAAGCCCAGGCTGTTGCAACAAGCACAAGCTGTAGCTACCTGGAGGCATCCAGGAGACTCCCAGGGCTGGGGATGTCCACAAGCTAGAGCTGTGAGCTGCAGCTGCCCAGGGCGAGGTGATCGATAAACACAAACTTATTTGTCAATCTCTGTACGGTGCATAACTAGGACATTCAATATTAATACCCGGGTTATGACAGCAATAAATGACAGGCATAAATCAGGTTGCAAATTAACTGCCACCACCCGAAGCTGCCAAGCAGTGATTGCCAACTGCCCACTGACAGAGCACAGGTGGAACCCACGGGAGTGTCCCCACCCCTCAGAGGGTCTCCAGGTGCTGCCCACTTTTGGCCTTGGAACTTTTTAAAGTTTTGTACTGACTAAGGGAGAACAAGACACACCCCTCAGAGAAGGATGTGTCCATTCTGCAAACAAGACAAAGATAGTACAACCTACAGACTAGTGTTGGTCTGCCTGAAGTGGGGTGAAGTGTAGAGACAATGTGGTCGTCCCCCTCTAAGCCTTGGTGAGCAAATAAAGCATCTTTCTTTGCAGGACATGCAGGCGGGAACGAATGAACACCTAACACCTTAACAGCCTGGCTGCTTTTTTTTCAATGCTACATGTTGACACGTGCTTAGAAGCATCCAGGACTCCCACGCCTCTGAGACAGTAGCTGAACTCTACTGAAATCCCTGTAGCGCAAATCCTTTCTTCAAGGCTGTCCAGCATAATGTCACAACATAGTAATGAAATAAAATGCTGACTCTCTAAAGGCTCTCAGAACAACTCGGCTGTTCTGAAATAGCCCCACATCTTACATCCTGAACACATGTGTACACGCACTGTTGAGCATGCCTGAACTTCCGGACTTTGATACATGTACTGCATCCCCGTACAGTTTCCTTGCAAAGTCTCTTCTAACAAAAGATGGAGAGAAATGGCAGTGAGGCCATAGAGAGTTAAGAGCTGGCCATTCCTGGTTTTGAAATCTCACTCACACAAACCTTTCCACTATGGGCGCTTTTCTCGCCCACGCTGGTCAGAGTCTGTTTGCTGACACCCACCGAATATCCCTGTGCCACGATGGCTTCCCAGGAGTCTCACTTCAGGTACTTTGGCTTCTGTTTTTCCCCAGGAAAAGACTTCTAATAGCCTACTAAATTTGCTCATCGCCAGCTTATGCCCAACATGTACTTTTTCAATATTTTCTTGTAGGTAAATATCTTCACTGTGTTTCCCACTATTTCCTTCTGAGACTGAAGAACACAGAAAGCTGGGATCGTGCCTCAGCACGTGCCGTACAGTCTGCACAACAGGGAGCTCTGTACAGTTTCTCTCCTACAAAGAGTGTCCTCATTCAGTCCTTCAGCAGTACCTCTGTGAGTTTGTTGCATTTTAGGTTCACCTTTCCTGGATGTGTGGGTTTTGAGTAAGACACACTATCCCACCTCGAGTCTTTCTAATATCCTAGGGAACTCTCAAAGCCACCACCTCCATCAGAAATACTTCCTGTGGTGCTGTCCTAAGATCCTGCTGAGTTAATTATCCCTCCTGCTTTCGGTGGGTTCGTGACCCCTGAGCTGCCTTACTCCCTGACATTTCTCCCTGACGAGCTCCCAGACTAAGCAGTCACAAGTCGCTGCTACAACTTAAATCACGGCCTCACACAGTATGAAGTTGGAAACCATCTTTATGATTTCATGTGCCGGTGACATCCCATCCTCTCAGCCATCCCTCACACAACACAACGATTGCAGACGTGCCTGGGGCTCTGTGCTGGAGGGGACAGGCAACCCCCTCTAATCCCCTCTGGTGGGGGATCGAAAGCACTCCAGCTGGAGTGTGCGTGCACGCTGGTATTGGGAAAAGACAAAAGTGGTGCACATGCAGTCTGTAGTCTGTACCCAGCAACTGCTTTCCTACCGCCAGGAAAGAAAAGACTGACCTCAGCACAGAGATCTTACGGCATGTATCACGAAGACCGCCGTGCGCAGGGTGTCAGCAGCACATTTACTGCACGTTTCTCGCTGCTCGCCTCACTGTGCATTGCTGCACAGAAGACGCTTTGACCCCCCCTAAACTGGGATGATGCTTCCACCTCATCCTTCGGTCCCAAGCACGCTGCCAGCACGTGTCACCTGTGCACTGCCGGGAAGCCACCAGGGAGATGTCAGAGCTGCTGGGCTGTGCCTGCTGAGCCAGGCTTCACCCTGACGGCCTCACCTGGGCCTCCCCACCCACACACCTCCCCATCGGTCCCGGTGCTGTAGTCAAGCTCTGGCCGAGGGTCTAGCTTCTCACTGCGGTAGGGAGGGTGCTGTGAGTGCTCTTCTGCCTTGTCAGCAGGGATCAGCAGGGATCCTGTAGTGCTGCTTTTCTTGCCTGCCTTGGTCTGAGCAATGCTGTTGGGCTGACTTGGGTCCTTGTGTGGGTGCTCTGGGGCTACCCCTGGTGGTGGGAGCACTGCTTTGCTGTTGTCTGCAGATTGAACCTTGCTTTGTCTTTTTGCAAACCAGTTTTGGTGGGTTCTGTCTCCATTAACTAAGTTTGTATTAGTCTGTCACTGAATACTCCCTTTCTTTCTCCTTACTTATCTCTGGGCTGTTGATCTAGATGCTGCAGCTCGGCAGGTAGAACAGGAGCCTGTGTGGTGCTGTGCTGGGGGCGCTTGGTGCATCGGGGATGGCTCTGGGTTGCTGCTGCCCCTCAGGTGTGATGGCTGGGGGTGGGAGAGTTAGGGCTGGTACCTGAGGAGACAACTGTTAGCCCCAGCTCTGCTAAAGAGCTCCTCAAAGGGAAAAGATGCAGGAGGAGGCTCTGTAAAGAAGCACAGCCCTGATGTGCCAAGCAGGCACCCCCTCTGCCCCGGGGTAGCGATGGCTGCAGGTGACAGCACCCTGACCCCAGCGCTCAGCAGCCTGGCTTTGGGCTGCTCCCTCCAATCCCTCCTTCTCTCTCTCTGGTGGAGCTGCCAGCGCTGTGTTAGCAACAGGTCTCGTGTGTGTGTGCAGGGGAACGCCGATCCCGCTGCCTGGGGTGGGGACAGGGCACGGGCTGCTGGTGGTGCCTGCCTCAGCTGGTCCCAGGGAGGGCGGTGCAGCCATCCTGACCAGTTTGTACTGGTCAGCACTGGGACACTGGGGGACAGAGCCTGACAGTGGATGTCTGACACCAACAGCTCTGTGGTTCAAAAGGGAGGTGGGGGGCACCCACACCACCCCCAGCAGGGATGGCTGGCAGGGGGAGCATGTGTGTAGCTGCAGCTGGAGGTGTACACCTACCTGTGGCAGCCACTTAACCCTTGTGTGGAGGGCTGGGGCTTTATGGAGAAAAGCCTGCTCCCACTAAGAGCAGCCCCGGGGAAGAAGGTCAGCAGCTAGAGCCATTTGTCTCACTGGACCTGTTATTTTCCCTGACTGACTATGTATGACTGTCAGTTTTAAAGGGCTGAAAATATTTCACAGGGCAATTGCCAGTGCTGCTAGCTAGCAATTGCTGTGCCGAGCCTAGTCACTCTCGGTGCCAGGAATCAGAGGTACACTTACTTTGCTGCGAATGAAGTTGCTGCATGCCTGCTATAGTATTTTGGAGCAAGTTTTCTGGCTGTATCTGCACTTGTCCATGCTGCACTGCTGTCAGTGCTGCCAGCGTAACTGCATTCAGGGTGAACATCAGGTGTGCACAAGGATATGGAAAACTCAGTCTTTGGGGCGGGGGGATCATTCTTTAACTCTGCCTTTTTACAGGTATGGTTACTTTACTGTTTGGTAAAGCAGGAGCAATTGTCATCCTTCAGTTTCAGCTATCACTTCTTGAACAGAATTGTTTTAAGAGGTAGAGAGAACTCCTTCAGTATGGGAACTCCAGGTAATTCTGAGGGGGCCCTCAGAGCACAGCTGCAAAACACAATCAACAATTTTAGAGCTTGAAAGGAGAACTCCAATCACCTGCATGACTAACTTGGGTTAGGTGTATGTGGTGGTTTCCGATGTGGATTTTCACGGAGGTCTCTGATTTGTGGCAATGTTCCAGGACAAGGCTACACATTAATTGGAGACAAGGGCACTAGGAAAGCAGGACAGCTTGCCTTGCCCCTGAAACTGCTGGGTGCATTCATCTCACTGGTGCTGCATGCCGTTCTCCTCCAAGGTTGCAGCATAAGCAGCACAGGAAAAGAGGCATGGAGAAGTATGTGGGGAACAGTTTGTTAGGACAGAAAATCAACTCAAAATCCAGGGTTTGAACCCCACAGATTACTGGAGGGGTGGGGGTGGGGAGTTAGGATGTGAGTGTGCAACTGCTCCCAGGACTGGAATGAATCGATGGTGTAAAAGTCTTGCTCCAGAGCTGATGCGCACCACTGAGCCAGCCAGGTGTCCCCGCCAGGGGCTGGTTGGTCTGGGAGAGCTTGTGCCAAGATTTTGCAGGGAAGCTTTTGCAGAGAAACTCTTGCAGAGATGCTCCCTTCAGGTCGATCGTGTTACTTAGTTGTACCTTTTTGCTGTAGCTAAGTAACCGGGTGCACAGCAGCAGTTCCTGGCTCTGTTCATCATCAGGCCCCTGCTGAGCTCTTCTAGCACACCCTGGATGCCCACAGCACTTGGAGGCACCTGGCCAAGGAGATGGCCGCCTTTGCCAGGTTGTTTGCCTGAAGTCACCTTCCTGGCTGCTCCTTGGGCAGGGACACACTGTGGCCTTTTCACTGGAGCCTGGAGTGCTGGCACAGCTGCGGCAGCTCCCAGCTCTGGGCCATGGCCCCAGGATGGGATGGGAGCAGCAGCAGGGCTTGGGGCAGGAAAGGGGCCAAGGACACCCCCAGGTACCGGTCACAGCCCCACCACCCCCCAGGGAGCTCCCCACTGACCACTCTGCTGCCCCGGCCCCGTTGATGCTGTGGGCAGGGAGCCAGGGGCTTCCCCCGTGTGCTGCAGTGGGGAAAAGTGGAGGCCGAAGGCAGGGAGGCGCAGGGAAAGGACACCCCCGTCACGCTCTGGTAGGTTCATACTCAAACTTTACTCTGCAGTGCGGTGAGATGTGACAAGTAACACCCCATGTGACAATTCATATCCCTGCCACCCACCCGCACCCCCGCCACGAGCACCAACCACTGCAGCAAAACCCCCACAGGGCTGCAGCCGAGCTGCCAGTGCCTGAGGCTCAGGCAAAAGAAACCCCCAAATCCCAAAATACTGAGCACCACATTTGCAAGTAGGCTTTCTGTCTAGTTTTGCCTCATTTTAAGAAGCAAAGCGAGTCATCCTGCCCCTGCTATTACACAAGGATAAGTTGCTTTTCTTGTTTTTGCCCCAAGGAAGGTGGGAACTGCTCCCATGTGCTGCAGGCACACACTGGGGTGCTCAAGGCTCAGCAACACAGTGCCACAAACGCATCAAGTTTCCCAGTGATAGCTGAAAGTGCCCCCAGGTCCCACGTGGAACCATGGTCTCTTCCTCGTGAGGGCTGAACGAGGCCCTGCTGCAGATACGGGCCTCCTTCTGCGGCAGACTTCTGCCCCGGCAGCATTTTCCCCTGCTCAGATATCAGCACAAATGAGCTGTGTGTGATGAGGGAGCTCGGTCACAGGCAGAGGAGTGGGAGCCTGGACTGCTGCTCATCACACAAAGCCAGAGCCGCTCCTTTTCTCACGAGAGTATAAAAATACCAGCATAGTTTTACTTACCTTTTGTTTTTCATTTTTGTGTTTTTCTTTTTTTACAAGTTATAAAAAGCTTTAGAAAACAAAAGTATGTGCTCCATTAAACTTCTGTTCCGTCGTGCAAGTTGTTGTGGACTTTGACTTCTAAGTTCACCTGCTTCACCTTCCTACCTTTCAGGCTGGAGACACCCCCCGTTTCCCTCAATATGTTGATGTTCCTCACGGTGCAGTACTGGCTGTTCACCGCCTTCTCCGTGCCCTTGGGCAGCTCCACCTTGGTGTTTAGGGGATGCTCCTCCGGGGCAGCTCGGGCAGCCTCTCGCTTCCTCTGCAGCTTCCGACACCTCCTGGTGACGAGGCAGACCCCCAGCAGCACCAGCACCAGCAGCATGACGGCTGCGAGCGCGCTCCCAAGGGACGCGCCCGTCTGCGACAAGGAGGCTGCGACCACGGCCTCCTCCATCTCCAGGATCAGTGACTTCATGTTGGTACCGTTCTTGACCTGGTCGCCCTCGTTGTCGTAGATCAAGGAGTCATCCAGCACCAGCCTCCCGTCGCCATCCACCACGTCCCTGCGGCTGCGTTTCACGCGGTGAGTCAGGGAGCGCTGGATGCGAGGCCCTGCGATGCTCTCCGGGCCGATGATGTAGATGACCTGAAGGTACCACTGATGCCCAGCTTCCACCTGTGAGAAAGGGGAGACACACAGGAAGCCTTCGCTACAGGCTTTAGATGAAGCGATCTTGTTTGGTAAACACAGAACCTGATGCATTTTTTTCTCCATTTTTTTGATTCATGCAAACACCAGCAGAAAAGCTCAGCGTGCTTTTATAAGCACCAGCAAGGATATTTATCGCCAGGTGGGGCGTTCAGTCTTCTTGCCTGTTTTTGGCAACTACAGCAATTAATTCAGGAACATTTCTAACCTGCCTTTTAGGAGCTTTTTTCCTGAGTCCTTTGAAAAAAGCCCTAACCACCAGAACAAACTCCTCATCTTCATTTTCTGTGTGGGAGTTTGCTTCTTAACTGGCTCCACTGCTAACTTACGGTGTGATCCTAGGAATCCCACAAAATCACTTAAGCCAACAGCGGTCACCGGGTTAAAATGAGGGCCTCTCTGGGGAGGGACCAAAAAGCCTCAGAATCCAGAATTCTGCTCTCTGTGGAGAGCTTCCTTTGTGTCCCGAAGGTTTCTGACCTGCTCAGCCTGGCTCCTCCGAGGTTTGTGCTAGAGCCAGCTCTGCGCACAGACCGGAATCGTGCCAGAGGTTGCCTGCCCTTGCGAGTGGGAAGGGGAATTGCAAGCTCTGAGCTCTGCTTATCTCCAGAGACACAGCCAGCACAGCTTACGTGCCCCGCAGCTGGGAGGAACTCTGATTTCTTGCCTCACGTTTTGACTGAGGCAAATCAAGGAAAGGCCTACCACAATATGATCTGCAAACGCAGATCACGAGTACGTGAGTCCGCCTCGCTTCAGGGAGACGCGAGTGTGAGAGGAGAGCCAGTGCATTGCGTTGCAGAAGGCTGCCAGACCCACCCTAGCATGAATCTGGCTCTTCTAGGCAGTGTCAGGCCCTGGGCCTGTAATTCCCAAAGCATTTGGAAAGTCCTGGAGAGAGAAGTTAATTTTGGTGTACCACCATCACTCGGTACATACCTTGTAGAGAGCATCCACCTTCAGAGTAAATCCATCGACTCCGGGCATGCTGCTCACTGACTGAAACTCAGGCAGCTCAGAAGCAAAGTGGGCATCAAAAGGCACGTCGTGGAAATACTTATCTGTCACTTCGGGCTGGTTTCGGTCCTGGGAATCAGAGCGGGAGCGCGTGCTGTCAGCAGCACGCACTGAACAGACAGCCTTCAAGGGCTGCTTCAGTGGCAGTGTGAAAGAAAGCGATGTTAATTTGCAAACGTTAATTTGAAAGCATGCAATTAGAGCTGGATGCAGGCTGGGAGAATTTCTGAGTAGCTGATAAATAGATCCTCCTTTATATGCTGCCAGTCCTGTCAACTCCAGGCCATGGTATAAACAGAGACCACGAGAATTTTTAAAAGCTTGGTACACCCATTTTTTTCTTCCTCATTTGTTTTTTCTTTAGAGTAAGAAATACTCGGGGATAAAGACTGAGGAGAAGTTGGCCTTATCTTTACAGATTGGATATGTCTGCCTAGTAGTACAAAAAAGCCACCGCGTTTCACTTCTCATCCCGTTGTAGTCAGAATTTGTTTGTACTAGGGCAAAAAACAAACACAAAGCAGAGGAGAGCTCTGCAAGCAACTTGTTTCAGTACAGACCCCTCACAGTGCTCCCTGCTGTGCAGCCCCTCCCCAAAAGCAGGCATGTCATTTTGCTCCCAGGTCCCTTAGGTTAGTGAGAGGCTAAGAGACAAGACTTATCCAGACACGATCACACATAACACCCCACGGTGTGTTTTTTTTCCAGGGCAGAAAACTTACCAAGAGGAGAAATCTGTGTTTCAGGTGCTTGTTGGGCTGAATGCAGCCATACTGGGGCCCCTCGTTGTAGACAGTTCCCGTTGGGTCAAAGAAAGGCACGTAGCCATCCTTGCCCGTGCACAGGTAGACCTTCTCCAGCTGCAGTTTGTAAGCGGCGTTCAGGTTTTGTTCGGGGTTCCAGAGCACGCGGCCATACAGGATTTGCCCTGGGGAGGTTGGGAGAACAAGTCAGGTTAAACTCTCCAAGGGACATCAAGAAGGTGGTGACAAGGAGGCTCGACGAGAGAAGCACTGTGACAGCCACACACATCAAGCTGCAGGTGGCTGTGGTTTTGCACATATGCGTGTGCAGATGACAGAACGCTCTGCCATGAGCACATTCTGGTCCTGGTATCACGGGGCTGTGGATGTGCTCCAAATACCATCTGGTGCTGTAAAAGAGGCAAAGCCGAATCTGAGCTTTACCCTCCTCTACCACAGGAATGGAAGTTCTGTAAACAGGACCATGCCAGGAACAGGAACAACAACAACAAAATCCTACCCTTTGAAAAAGCCCCTTTGTAGTCCATTTCTGCCAGAGACATTTCGGATTTGGTGGGATCCATCAGAAACACCTTCTCATTGTTACAGAGCTGAAACTCCGTGTTTAGGGAGTAGACAACGGGAACGGGGCGGTTTGTCTGCTGGAAGGCAATCGGGATCAAAAATCTGAAATTGGGACAGCAAAAGAAAAAGGTGAGGTTTGGTTTGGACACATCTGAAGTTATGTGCTGGTGACTTAAGTTACACCTGCTTTACCTTTCTTCCATCCTGCTTTTACTATTTATAGCCCAGCAGCCCATACGACACTGGTTTTCAACACAAGCCTATGTGTTTCCCCTCACCCTGCCCCATTTCCCAGTGCCAGGCCCTGCACAACCAGCTGAAGCCTTCTGACAATAGGTTTTGGTTGTAATCCCATCTAGGACAACCAAAGGCTACGCAGGCTTCCACGGCTGAAAACTGCAGGCTGAGACGTGTGACAGTCCAAAGGGGAGGTTCCTGCCCTCACCATTCTGCTGTCACAGGCTGCTTGGGACCATGCAAACAACCCAAACCAACTGAGACTGGATCCAGAGGTGGCAACGGTGCCTCCTTACCGCTCAGGAGCGTGAGCTGTGCAGGGCAGGGGCTTATCTCCAGGCTCTATCCACGGCTGCGTGGGCTGCACAGTACAGGGGATCAAGAATATTGTGTACTCTCCAGAGTAGTCCTTCCTGAGAACAGACAGGAGACACTGCGGTCACCAAACCAGGCTCCAAGCCATTCACCCAGCTGATGTGTTTGCCTAACACCCACGGGTTTTGAATTAGGGCAAGTAAGCAGGACTGTGTTCATGGCAGGACATAAGCCAACCCCAGAAACATTCCTGTACTCCAGCAGGTGCAGGAGGGATGAATTTGACTGACAGTGTTTAGTTTGACCCTAGTTGCAAGGAGCACAGATGAAAGAAGAAACAGAAATAATAATAAAAAGGATTACTTTTTTTAAAAAAAGTGAACCAAGTATTTCTAGTTCTGGACATCTCTCTCCTCCAAGGAGGTTACGTTGGTTGGCACTAATGGTTAAGTGGGTTGTGAACGTGAAATCTTGCTTTAACTTGCAGACTTTGAAAACAACCTTGAATACGCTGTTGCCCTGGTATTTACTTACACACTAGCTAATTCCTAGAAAAATGCCTTTACAAGATGAACTGTTTTTTCCCACTAGTCACACAACTGACAGAGCAGTGTTTCCAGCAGTGACAGCAGCGCCCTGTGCGCTCTAGCTCTGAACCCCTAAATAAAGCTGGCTCCTGGGCACCCCACGCTTGCTGTGTCTGTGGCTGCTGAAAGGGCAACAGGGATTGCCCTCTCTGGCCAGGATTTGAAACTGCTCTGCTGCTGTTAATTACGTGCACACTGATTACTTAAAAAGACTGTTGGGATTTGGGAAACTGAGCCTGCTGTCCTCACCTGTTATAGGAGCTGGTTGCTCTCCAGAGCTGGTAGGGAGAGTCGAAAGTCTGAGCGCTCCACAGCAGCTGCAGGTCAAATTCGATCCCTCCCAGGTGGTCTGGAGTCACTAAAGACGACTTCACATCAGGCAGGCTGTGGTGCTCCATCACAAAGAGCCCTGTGGCGAGGACAAGGAGGTGACAGCTCAGGCGGAGTACTGGCAGACCCTGTGCTGCACACCTCAGCACAGGGGAACCACAAGTGTCTCTTCAGGAGAGACTTTAGAGCCTGCTCAGAGCAGCAGCTGGTGGTGCCTCCCTCCCATCCAGGTGCACTTTTTAGCTTTTGGTAGTAGCAGACTGGCTAGAGGAAGAATTTCTAGGTCAAGAGGCTCCTAAGAGGAACAGCAAACTGGCTCTCGGGCAGAAATACTTCCTTTGAACATGAATGCTGTCCTTAGTCATGGCTTGTTTTCCTGCCTGAGTCTTCAGAACCGATCTGTATTTTCACAGTGCTCTCACCTCTGAACTTGGCCTGGGTCTTGAACTCGATAACCAGCCGGCCATCCTCACGGATGTAGATCCTGATTATCTGCAGCCGGGCTGAAAGGACACTGTCCGTCTGAATCCCTGTGTGGTGCAGCAAGAACAGAGTCACTGGAGAGGCCGTGTGGCACAGCAAGTCCTCAAGTGGGGTCTGTCAGCCCTAGGTAGCTCCAGAAGCATTTGAGAGAGCTCCAGAAAGGCTCAGTTTGCCTGGGAGCACCCCGCAGTGTGTCAGTTATGATTTCCTCCATTGTCCACACGTGCTGCGTGAGTCTCACTCAAGCCTTAAGGAAGCAAATACATGAACTTCCCCTTATGTGCCTTGAATGTACCTTATTTTACACCAGCTATACACCGAGGTGGCTGTTGTGGATGACTGTTTCTGGGTGCTCCTGGCTACAGCCCCTGAGCGTCCCGGGTCCCTCCTCTGGGATACTCGGCATCACCACCGCCAGGGTGAAACCCAAGGTGCCAACAGGAGCAGCAATACCCCTCAAGGCTGCAGGCACACAAGCTCCAGATGTTGTGGGAAAGAAAGATAAATGAGCTAGAATTGGGAGACTCCCAGGTGCAGGATAAACCACACACGTACACAGTGATGGCAGGTCTTGGATGTCACCACCAGCAGAGGACAGGGACGATTCAGGGCTCGCTGCTGGCAGTGCCGGGGGTTTAACCACCAAGGGGTCACGATGGGAAAATCCCATCTGTGAGAGCCAGGAGGCTGAGGAACCCGACTGCAGCTCCTACAACTGCTGGAAAGTGTTGGAGAAATCATGCCAAATGTCCCAGAGGGAGCAACCTCAGCCCGTGGAGACCCCTGTGAAGATGTAGCTCTTTTCCTGCAGTGCCTCAGTGATGATGGTGTCCACTAACAGAGAGGCTGGGGGAAATGACAGCTCCCTTGCCAAGCTTTCACAAAAGCAGGCGCTCCTGGACTCAGCCTGCATGCCCTTTACTTCAGTGAGCACTACGCAAACTCGGGACTGCAGTGGCAGTGCAGAAACTAAGAAAATGGAAAAAAAACAGAACAAAGAAATTCTCCTGTGCCCCCTCCAACACCTGGGACCTACCTGTCCTCCAGAGAACAGTGTCGTAGAAAAAGGAGAACTCCATCTCTGTGTGATGCTCAAGAGAAGCCCAACCTCTCGGTGCTGTCACATAAATATAGGACACGTAGAGAGGGACGTGGACGGTTAAGAAGGACTGAGCAGAGTCCCGTACCTGTCAATAAAACCCAGTAAGTGGTTATGCACTTTGCAAAGGAGAGACACTGGCCTGGACTCACAGCACCCACTTCATTCGTGTTCTGCTCTGCAAATAGGGAAAGCACGTAGATGCAAGTCATTTTTCTTTCCCCTTAGTGCCTAAACTATTCACTGCAGGAATAAAACATCTGCATCCACATTGCACACTGAAGTGTAGCGGGGCAAGACACACATGCATCGAGGAGAGCTGCACGGGCCACTGCACAGTGTTGCACCTCCGAGCATCCTCAGTACCCCTGCATCACACAGGCTCTGTGGCACAGACACAAGCAGGCTGGGGAATGCTACTCTCCCGTATCACACAACAGGAATAGATTTGTAAAAGGTTGTTTTGAAAAATGAGTGATTTTTGTTTGCATTAACTGGATGATAAACAAGTATGTCCTGACCAATAGAGAGCAGAATTTTGGAAAGGACTCAAAGCAGCCCTCTTCTCCCTGCAGTCAAGGAGGTTCTCTGCTCCCACTGTGACCCTGAAGTTCAGTAAGTGATGGTGGAAACCCTCACCGGGCTTCTCCAAAGAGGCAAGAAAGCTCAAGTTTGAGTCCAGAATCAGGTAAGACTGTATGCATCACTCTAGACCCCTTAGTGTGTGGATTTGAGTACCTGCAATGGACATAAATGAAGCTGCCTGCAGTCTTTTGGGGCATCCCAATCTCACTATAACGCAGGAATTTGCACTTTTCATTAAGCAGATACACAAAAAGGTTATCACTGGACTGTCATTAATGCACCTGACAAAAGGAGCTGTGGTCACAACTTCAGCTCAATTTTTTTCCCATTTTTTAAATAATAATTGCTTTAAATAAGAATTGCTTTAAATAAGCAATTCTGCTTGCTCAGAACTGCCCCCAGGAGCACCTGGAACGCCACAGCTCTCCAGCTGTGCATACAGCATTTATCATCTGTGGAGTGCAGCTGCACTCTGCAAGCCCCCGAGACAGCTCAAGAAGAGACATGCCAGAGGGGCTGGTGCCAGCCTCCACATACTAAATTATGCAGCTGCTTGGCTCAAGGAGCTTCTCTGGATCCGTGCAAATAATTGGAGCTATAAAGGGAAAGTTAGCAAACTATTTCAGACCGGCAGGAATTAAAATAGATTATGTTGGCCATAACATTCTGACTGGGAACTCAGTACAAGAATCTAATGCAGATGAGATGCTCACTCGAGAGAGATGTACATGTATAATCCAGCCACGAGAGGGCAGTGAGACACATCTTAGTAGCAAAAGCCACTGTTCTTTACAAGAGAGCGTTCCTGGCGTTTGGTCTGTCAGTTAGTTAAGTAATTACCTAAAAGCTCCTATGACCTGTCTCCACTGAACCCCACTGAGGAGTACAAACTGATGGGCCTCTGCTCTGTGCTTTGCTCATTCATATTGGCTAAGTCAAAGTTGTAAAAAAATAGAGCACAGGTGTGAACGTTTTGTATTTCTAGCATACCCTTACGTTAACAAACAATATTTTACAGGCTCTCTGAGAATAAAGCCCATGTCACCCTGACCAAAACAAATTAATTAAGTATATTTCACAGAGCACTGTTCTTCTCTTGCTAAAAGGGGGAAAATGTGCTTCAGTTGTATAGAGCAGAGCAGCAAAAATACCCAGTAAATGTTCATGAACATACAGTAGAGCTTTGCCTGAGAATGGACAAAGATCTGGATTACGTGAAAGAGCTGTGGATATGCCGTCTCACCTGGAAGTCAGCTGTCACAGAGCCTCCACAGACATCAATTAATTCAGTCATGTCATAATAAGCATCAAAGGTCCAAATGCAGCTCTTCAGGTTGAGGTGCTTGTAGAGCTGGATTGTCTTTGGTTCTCTCACTGTGGGGTCAAACTGGTACGGGCGGTCATAGCCAGGGCCGAGAACAATGCTATCGTACGTTACTTCATCCAGGAACCCTGCCTCTGGGATTAAGAGACATCAGGACACTGGTCAGTCCAGATTTTGAAGAGTTTGAGGCCATGTACATGAAGTCCCATTTTCACTCTCAGGTCATGTTGGTGACTTCTAACACACTGGGGACTTCCTGGCTCCTCTCCGTGACCCCAGCGGTCAAACTGAACACACACAGATCTTCAAGAGTGAAAGTGTTACAGGAATGGGGTAACAATCCTAAAAAGCAAACTTATAAACCTACTAATTAAGGGTTGACGTTAAAGTTCAAGCTTTAATGTAGAACAGCTTGAGTATGAAATGAAGAGAGTGAAGTACAACCAGCCCCTGCCCTCCGTGGAGCAAGTGTGGACCACATTACCCTGACTGTCAGAGACACAAACTGCCTTTTTTTCTAGCTCTGGCACTTCCTCCAGCAACGAACTTGCTTTCACTGCTTCCCTTTGCCACACTGCAGAGCTCAGTGACACAGACACAGTGATGCGCTTCTCGTGGATCCCTCTCTATCTGCATGGATATCACAAGGCAGGTTTGAAAAGCAGAACATTCCCAGCACGGTGTGAACCTGCAACCTCTTCAAACAGCAGTGCTGTTAAACCCCGTTGTAATTTAACCATTCCTATGCACTGCATCTCATCTTCAACAGGGCAACTCTGCTCACTGCTGTTAGTACAGGAAGATTATTTGTTACAGGGAATACTATTTGCATAATGTCAGGAGAGCTCAGAGGAAGACAGAGCCTACTCTGCATTTCTTCACTGGTTCCTCCCTCCTCCCCAGTTCAGAAAACAAAAGCTGGCTTTAAAAATTACCGGAGATGCCTTTAAGGTCCCTGATGGTGACCAGGTTCGAGCAGACGTGCTGGTGTCTGTAGATAGACTCGGAGAGCAGGAAGTGCAGATTGTGCAGCGGCAGGGTGGAGATGAGGGGCAGCATGCCGTCCTGATGAGGGATCTGCACCGAGATGTGGATCCTGGAACAAGCAGCGGATGAGACAGCAGAAAGGACAGCCTGGCAGGCACGGGAGCCTCGTGCACTACCCCACGCCATGCAGCAGTGCAGCGCAGACAGGGCAAGCCTGGTACTGGCCATCTCATATTTAGGTACAGCCAGATTGCCCCATCTACACACCCGCCCGTCACGTTGTCCCACCAACTCCCATTTCCTGAGAGGAAGGGCACCCCTGTGGCAGGGCAGGGTGTGAGGAAGAGAGTGGGAGCACTTCCCTGAGCACCCCGCGCTGTTCGGGGGGGGGCGTGAAGGAAGGTGGGGTCTCCTCGCTCCCCTCCTCCAGGTTCGCACCTGTTGGGATGCTCCTTGTGTTTGACATCCAGGTACTTCAGAGTGGCAATGAACGACTGTGCCTGGAAACCTCGGGCTGTCCCCGCGACTATGGGAGTGTGGCAAATGGCACTGTCTGTCCCTATAGTGACGACGTTGCTCCTCAGGGGGGTGCCCACGTGGCCTGCTTTGTCCACAGCCTTGGCCACACAGCGCACGTGGAAGCGCCGGCTGAAATAAATGCTGTCCAGCACCTGCAGGGAGCAAGGGGAGAGAAATGCGCACGTGGGTCAGAGGCACCAGCATTACATCTCTCAACGCAGCAAAATCACGTTGTCCCGATGTTTTGAGGCAGCACAGAAGCAAGGCACGTGCAAAATGGGAGCATGTGAGTGCCAGTGTCTGCCTGGCCAGAGGTTGCAGGTGTGACTGGCACCCATGCTGAAAAAGATGCTTGAATCTGCTGGGTGCTTTACAGCCATTTAAGTCTGCCCACATACTGATGGAAAGGGAAGAGGGAGCCTGAGCTCTTTACGACCTGCCAAGCTCCATCTGTCCCTTGCCACCAGGGATTTACTCAAGTGTCTGAGTGCTCACAGCTGCTTCCCACAGCAACGGAAGTAGTGCTTTCTGCAGGCTCAGTGAAACATCACTAAGTTTTCTGAAGCCAAAAGAAAATACATTTCCCCAAAGAGGCCCCCATGTCTCGTGCTAACTCCCAAATCTGAGGAGACTTCAGGTCTTAATCTCTGTGTAACCAAAGTGTGCACCACCCATTAGACATGGCTCAGACTCCTGCGTGAATGTGCATGGTCTAGAAACAGACCTGGATGCCTGAGAAGAGCTGAGACACCACAGCTGGGAGCACCTAGAGGAAAACAGCAACTCTGATTGTGGGACAGGATGTGAACAGTCCAGGGACAGGCAGGTCCCAGGCCACACATGGAGCAAAGCAGCAAAACGACTGCCTGAAGGAACAGTGGCTCCTAAGCTGAGCTCAGCCCTTCCTGCAACCTGTGCAGGATGGAAAGGAAGCAGCCAATGGCACTGCCAAAAGCTGGCACTCCAGGCCACGGCAGCGTGTTGGGCTCCCCTTCAGGCACAGCCACTTTTTTCAGTGCCAAATTTCACATACGAGTGATCACACAACGCACAGACCGACAGAACTGCCCCAAGCCCTCTGCTGACTTGCGCCATGTGCTTCTGCAGCCTTTTCATGCCAACACCTAGCCACACACCTTATGGTTGACGCTGGTGAATGGCGTGTTGTCGGTGATTGTTTCGAAAGGCGACCGGGCCCCGTTCCCATCCGTGGGGGTTGCTACTTCCCAGCTGAACTGTATTGACGACTGGTTGATCCCAGCCTCGCCGCAGCGCTCCTTCGTGACCGCGTACTTGGGGAAGTGAGGGTCACAGGGAGTGACACAGATGAGCGGGTAGCCCGGGGAAGGGGATTTCTTGGCACCATCCTTGGTCACTTCTTCCACACGGTCATAATCAGCCAGGGTGACAACCTGCATAGAGGCAAGACAGCAGCATTCACTCGGGGCTGAGGGGAGGAATAGGAAACACAATCTTTCCCACACACTCCAAGCCTGCCACATGATTGCAGCTCTTAATTTTACTTTAGAAACCCAGTGGAGTTTTCAGTCTGTACTCGAAGGGTACTAAATCATATCCACTGCAACGGGCTGCTTACCACTGGAGGTGCTGGTAGGATCAGGCTCCCCGATGCCTCTTGATCCAAAATAGTCACCGTTGCAGTGCTGGTGTCTCCAAGAACAGCTTCCACTGGGTCATCTGGACCCAGCACTAGAGAAAAGGACTCATGCCATTCTCGGTCTTCATTGGACATGATCTCCACCTTAAATATGATGTGGTCCACACCTGTGAGAGGAAATGCAGGAGAAACAGAGAGAACTTGAACTTGATTCATCATTGGAAATTGCTCTGAAGTTCTCATTAAAAAAAATGCACAGCTGGTCTATGCCACGACCACTGAAACATTATGATAAAATACACATTATAAATTTTATTTCCACTCATTGCTACTAATAATTCAGCCCTCTCCACACAGGATTCTATACATAAAACTCTGACTATGACAACTGATCTGATTGATCAGATGATAGATTTACTAGCAGCTGCCATCTGAGGATTAATAATGCCTGTCTTATATTAGCTGTTCTGTAGTAAAAATCTATGATCCGAAGTATATCCCATCTCTGCTGCGAGCAACAATGCGCTCTCTCTTACCAGCAGGCAGAACTGTTTTGTGACGGCTTCTTGGTCTCAGCAACATAGTCTACGCTCTTCCAGGATCCTGAAAGATCTCTGCTGAATCTCTGAGGACCACTTTTCCCTCACCTGCCAAATACCAGTGCTTCTTCCTCTGTTCTGAGCACCCTTTGTCTAGCTGTTCAGCCTCTTTGCATCACAAAATTATAGCTGTAGCAGAGCATGCGGCTACAGCCCAAGGGAAAGTCACACTTCAAAAAATACCACATGGTAAGGCCTCATGTAGTATATTTGAAATACATTTCTAAAACAAAACAAAACAAAACAAAAACAAAAACAACAAAAAACGGAGGAAATACCACAAACAAAATAACTCTTCCCCCCCCAGGGACCCTTTACCTGGGCTGAATTTGAGCACTCGGCTCTTGGGGTAGTAATCCACTCCGGCCTGAGCTGAGCCATCCCGGGTGCTGCAGCGGACTTTCGAGGTCCTGTTCTGATCCCCTCTGCGGACCACCTTGATATTTAAAACAGCAATGCCCTCTGGGCCAGGGGGCTCCCGCACTTGGTACGCAGCTTCTTCAAACTCAATGGTGGGCGCTAGAGAGACAGTGGTGAAGAAAAAGCCCCACGTTGGCACACCAGCTGACTGCAGATGAATAGCATTCAGCAAGCGGGGTGAGCCAAGCCCAGCTCCTTTTAGACACGTCTACACGTCTGCAGAGCAAGGGGCTGGCAAGCAGGGGACAAAAGTGCAGCTGTAAGGGCTGGATGTGAATGGGGCAAGAATCGAACATGTGCCTTGGGCTATGGGGATGGCACACGGTTCCCACCCCCCGCCTTCAGTGCTCTCAGCCTGTGCCACGCAATGGTGCTAGGGCCCCATTCCCCGTCACAGCCGGGGGACCCTGCAGCTCCTTGCTTCCCTGGGAATCTCTCCAGGCTGTGGCACTGCAGAGAGAAGGCAACATCTGCCAGGGGAAGCACAGCAGCTCCCTGTACAACGGCAGGGGAACGGGACAAACGGTGGGTTCAGCTTGGTGTTACTTGATCCCTCCCGTAAGACCAACTCACTGCAGTGACCACACTGGTCCTGCACACAGGCCCACGGTCCTCCAGCACACAGACCGGTACTTCCGTGAGAGTGAACCCAACAAAACAGAGCTGTGACCACGTGACTGAGGGTACTCGTGCTATATACTAAATGGCAAACTCTTGACGAGACCGTGCTGACCACCTTGGAACTGCCTCCTACACTGCAGCTCCTCCATCCTCATTGAGCTTCCTCGCTTACCATCTTCGTCGTTGGTGACCGTTATGGTTGCCACATCCATCTTCCCAATCCTAGCTCCACTCCAATGGTTTCCAAGAGGGCTACCAAGGTAGACCTGGAACTGCTCCTCTGGTTCAAAGGCAGAGTCATCACTGATGTAAACACTGCAGTTCTTCACCTAAAGCCAAGCAAACAGAAGAGAACAGCAGACACTGATAAATTCCCTGAAGCCACCGAAAGGCCACCTTGTTTCCTCACTTTCTAGGGTTGTTTGTCTGAGTACTGCCTGTCCTGGAAGAAGAGCTCTTCTGTTGTTAGGGCTGCTTCTTCAGTGTGGTCAAATCACACGGTTACACAATGAAAGACAGCAGTGAAGACATCGGCTTCCACAAGCCCATAGCTCTCTGCTACACCGATCCTGAGTCCTTCCGACACAGAGGATTGGCATTTTACGTTTTAACCAGTTTTATCATGAAACAAAGACCTCCTCCACAGTCACGTCCTATTTCCAGGACCAGAAGGACCTTACGCATCTACGGACCCAGTTCTGACAGCCTCTGTCAGCTCCCTCTGACAATGCAGAGTCAGGCAGGAGATCTGAACCTCTCCCACCAGTACTTCAATCTCCTATAAGCCAGGTTCAGCTCACCTTCTCCCCTTTCAAGAAAGTGATGCGGGACTCCTCTGCATTTCTCCTCTCTGCAAAGTCCTCCATGACCTCTGCGGTCTGGCTCTGGGTGTAGCACCTGACAGAGGACTCATAGCTCAGGTCGCCAGTGCGGAAGATGGGGATGTGCAGAGTACCCTCCTTCTCCTTCACCGTGAATGCGTCCTTGGTGAACTGCATGCTTGGCACTGCAGAAGGCAATAAAGGGCGTCAGGCAGCATTGAATTTGCAGAGTGACGAGAGCTGATCAAAGCACATACACCCTTGGAGAACTGCTGCATGGAGCCTGACAGCCAGACAATGAAACGGCAGTTTTACTGTGCCTCAGAAAAGGATTTTGTTTCAAATAAACTAGTGATCGTGACTGCTACCAGCCCTCCAAAGAGCACAGGACTGGCAGACCCTGCAGCCCCTCAGAAGGAAGCTCTCTCTCTTCATCACCTCTTAGTCACCTACTTTCAATGGTTGCTGAAACTTGTTCCTTCCCTAACATTTTGGTGCTGTTCCAATGTGCTGAAGAACAACACGGGGCTGGTGGTGCAGGGATGGTGTGTTTGTGAGGCCTGTCGAGCAGGGACTGTGTGAGGACTCTACCGAGGTATGGGCTAGGCCACAAAGCATTATCCTACTGTCTGTGGACAGACATGGAAGAAATTACTAGCTGCAAAGAGGACTACTACAAAATTAAGATTATACAGTGTGTGCTTTCCTTAAGCAAGCAAACATGAGAGAGGTAAAAACACAACAGAAAGGCAACATGAGGTGAAACATTCTCACGTAGTAAGAGGACCTCAGCCCACAAAAATCATGAACGAGGACTGCGCTCTGAGCAGAGGAGGCCAAGAATGGCTAGAAGGGAGAGAACACTACAGGGGAGTTCATTCTGCACTTCCAAAGAGTCCAGGGTCTTGTGGACTGTGATGCATGGACAGAAACAGGGCAGCCAAATGCAATGGGAGAAACACAGGAAACAGACGAAATCCAGCCTAGGAATAACCTTACCTGGATGAGCCTCCTCCTGTGTGAAGTGTTAAGGAAGAGACTAGCACGGACTAGACAGAGCTGCCGTGGATAACTTACCATCTTGGAAGATGTCGTTAATGGCTACGATCGCTTGGAAGGGTTTTGTTAGCTCTGCTCCGTGGGGTGAGCTGAGATAAACAACAAATGTCTCCAGCCCTTCTATCACTGGGTACTGAGCATCATCCAGGATTGTCAGAGTGCAGAACTAGAAGGAAAACAGAAGACCCCTTTTAAAGATGTAAAGCTGTCATCCATCCTGGCACTCACTTTTGGATTTCTTATGTAAAGTCATTATGTCAGGTCTTTTCTAAGTTCACTAATCAATGGCAGCAATGTTGTAGATAAGTCCAGCATATCATTTCACAGAAAAGGCAACAACCTTTATCTCAGGAGAGGTGGCCTGACTGAATCTTCTCTGGCTGGAGCACTGATCTGATGCAAATGTGTGCCTAGCAGATTCATTAACAATTCTCAAGTGGCCCTGAGAGGATTTTCAAAATACTCAAATGGCAAATACAGAGCGTGCACGTATATGAGCAAGAGATGTCCTCAGATGGCCAGACTCATCAGGAGACAAAGTGGGTCTTTACCTCTTCTGTCCTGCCTGGCCTGAATTCTATTTTTCTGGAGCTGGGGATATAATCGATTCCTGGGCTGGCAGACGGAGGGTCTGACGTCCGAGTGGCACACCACACTGAGACGGGGGTTGAGAGATCGGGTCCCTGCCGGAGGACTGGAATTTCAATGTTTCCTGCATCACCAGTTGCACACAAAAGAGAACCAAGATTAGAAAGCAGGCACATATCACAAAACCACTTCTCAACCTTCAGCGTACGCTTCTCCCTTCATCGCTGCACCTCACTGAGCACAGGCTGCTGAGGAGAACAACCCCCAGCCTCCCCCTCAGGGACAGAGGAAAGATTATAAACTCTCTGCAGATCTCCTGTGTTTCTGCTGCCGTGCCCTAAATCAGCCTTTCTAATACTTCAACCTGTTCAAAGCATGCTTTCACCGTAAGCACCCCATGTGATGCAGAGCAGCCCTGAGGGAGCCCCTGCCACTCTTCACCTGCAGCCTCACTGACAGCAAAGGTAGTGTTCCCCAGGAACACCGTAGAGGCATCGTTGGGACCCCCGATGAAGACGCTGGCTGAAGCCCGGCTGCCAATGCGCGCGTTATCCGAAGCATCGGCCAACACGATCTCGAACTCCTCCTCCTCTTCGTATTCACTGTCGTCGATCAGCGTGACATCGCATGTCGACACGCTAACGCCCGGTCCAAAAACTATGCGGCTGTCATCCGTCATCCCCCTGGACTTGAAGTCGGAGCCAGATTCCAGCGTGTAAGGGCTGCTTCCCTTGGCGGATTTGGGGACGGTGTAGCAGACAGCAGACACGGTGCTGCCCATATCCCCTAAGATGCAATAGAAAAAAACACATGGCTTTATGGAAATATTTTTACTCCATTTGGTGAAGGACATCATACACTATTCACTTAGACAATAACGCAGCATTCACCAAAGAAGCTGGGAAAAAACCATCCCTACTCCTAATCTTCCACCAAAGTTGGCTTTGGTCTGACTTCTAACTTTGTCTATGGAAGAATATATGGCATGGTGATGGGGTCCACACAAAACACAGTATCTAGATCACAGAGAAGCAGCAAATAAATACAAGCTCATTCCGGGAGGAGAAACAGATCCAAAAACATGGAGCTTTAACGTGTTTGGTGAACCTTAACAGCAGAGCTGGGGAAGAAAAAAGAAATTAAGCCACCTGCCCTGTATTGTTTCTTGTCATCTCAATTGTACCATGAAACTACTTCTGAAAAATCAAAGAATTGTCCCCCAAATCATAAACAAACAAACCCCCAGGGAACACCACTTGGGGGGGGGGGCATCGTTTGCTTGCTGACAGGAAACTGTCACTTGCCTGAGCTTGGCAAGGGTATATGCTACTGTTGGCTGCCATCTCTGGGGCTCCTCATCCACCCCCGTGGCAGAGCGGGTTCGGACTCAACCCACCTTTTCTTTCAACGGGAGCGGAGAGAACACCGGCGCTCTCGCTGACGTGGTACGTCTTGCTGTTGAACTGCAGGGTGGGCTCATCCTCTGCGTCAGTGATGGTGACTGTGGCCCGGGTGACGTTCCCCAGCAGTGCGTAGGCTGGCATGCTGAGCTCCACGGTGAAACTCTCCGTGCTCTCAAAGACCTCGTCATCGTTAACGACAATGGTGCAGGCCTTGGTGTCCTCCCGCTCCTCAAACTGCACCTGCAAGGTAGAAAGTGGGCTGCTCTCTCTGGACTGGGGTCTGCAACTTTCTATCCTTCCTGCACTACCCTGGCCTCAGTCACATACCCTGTGCATAGGCAGCTCTGTACACTGACCTTAACCAAAGACAAATGGCTAGCAGAGGTCAAAGGCAGCAGCAAATGCAGCGTGCAGGCCCCCACCCCTTCTCATTTCAGTCATGTTTTAGACTTCTGCATGATCGTGAGTGACATTCCTATCCAGGCAAGCCTGCCAAGTTTGTAATCTGTCACAACACTGCTGCAAAACATATCTGCCAACATGAAATCCTGATGGAAAAGGTGAATCTCTTCTGAAGGCAAATAAAACACATTTTTTTAGAAAAGAAATAGTCTCCTCTGTGTTTTTATCAGCTTTAGTGGGACTCTAAAATCACAGGCACCATACACTTTACCAGGCAACAGCGTTGCTAGCTCTGTGCTTTGCTCGGGGTCATAGGATCACTCCGAACTTTGCTCAAGGTCATAGGATCACAAAACCTACTTAAATTGAAAGAAATATTGCTCAAAGAAGAAGAAATACGCTCAAAGTCATGTCAATACTTCTATCATATTAGCAACAGTTATAAAAAATCAAGAGGTTTACACAGTCCAGGACAAGGCAGAAAAAGGGCTGATCACCATGAAAAGTGAGCTTTCTGGAAAAGTGTCAAGAGAGCCTTTGGGGAAAGAGATGTCACTATGAATTCCCAGTGCTTTGTTGAGGATGATTAACACAGTCCTTAACTGCACAGAGAAGGAAAGAAGTGGAAGGACGGAGGTAACTTGATCTCATGCACAGCACTGGGGAGACAGAAATTCTTCAGGAAATGCTGGTGTCTCTTTTCTAAGGACTCTAAAGGAAGAAATGGCCAGGGACAGGGAAAAATCCGAACAATTATTTGTGCAACTACTGTGCAGTCAAATCTTCAAATAAAGGCAATCTTTCCTGTTGTGGACTTAAAAATTCCAGCTCAGATGCTTTTTATTTTAGATGCTCCTGTGTTTAAATGCAGCCTAGCAATTTAGTTTTCTTGGCTGCATCACTTCTCAGCCTTCTAAGAAGCACAGAGGCTGTTCAATCTGCATCATGCTCTGGCTCTGAGGTGCTGAGCCCTGCCTCTCCACCCTTCTCACCTTCAAGATGCATCAATCACTCAACACATGGGAGCTGCCAGGGTAGAAGAACACAGTGGCAGTGCCCAGGCATCCCAGGTGAAAATGTAACCTGATTTTCAAGCACAGCTATGATGCCTAAAAGCATGCTGCTGCTTTCCACCAGCTTCCCAGTGGGCCCTGCCTTCCAGCCTTCACTCTCACTCCTGGCTTGATGGCATGTACGGTCAGTCCTTCCCTCTCCTGGTGCCCCCAGCCTACCTGCCCTGCATACTCCACGTAGTCCTGCTCTCCGGGCTGTGAAGCGGAGCTGGAGGTGGCCGTTCCCTGCTCCGTGCGGCACAAGACGATGGCGTACTGGTTGAGGTTACCGATCCGCCGCACGGCGACGCTGATGGAGCCTGCGCTCTCACTGACATTGTAGCTGGAAACGCACCAAGCAGAGACAAGTAACTGGCACCACTTAGCCCACAAGCCGAAGGCGCTGGCATCCTACAGGGAACACAGGGATTAGGACCTTCGGGCTGGGCAGCAAACCCTGTGTGTTTATATGGATACCAATAAACTCATGCTGGCTGCTGCCCCCATGGAAAATCTGAGGAATGCTAATAACCAGGGGCTCAGGCAGATGTCAGCTATCCACAACCCTGCTCCACAGTTTAACCCAGCAGGCAACCCTCCTCACTCACACACACGAGTTCCCAATTCCTGCTGCTGTTGGCTCCCTGGCACAGGCAGAAATCAGCAGTGTGACTGCTATGTGTGGTGCTAAACTAAGACTTCAGTCCGGATGGAGTGCCAGGGAAACACAGGCATAAATGATGGTAATTGCCCCAGAATTTCATTTCTAAGTTATAGGTCCATCACATGTGAGAGAGCTCAGCCTGCCTCACTCCAGACCAGACCCCACCTGTCAGAAGAGTGCTGTAAGCCCCATGCCATTTACCTGGTGGAGGTAAAGCTGAGGAGAGACCACTGGATGTGGAAGACATTGCCACTGACCACGTTGGGTTTGCTGTCCTTCACTAGGAACTGAAAGCTGTCCATGGTCTCCTGAACCTTCTCCTCATGCATCACGTACCGAATGAGGCCCTGGTTCACATCCTCTGCGGGGAGGAGACACCCAGTGAGCTAATGCAGCACGTCAGCAGTACTTATACAGACGAGCAGTGCAGACACATACATCTGCACAGCCACAGGGATCAGGACCTCCTCCACGAGCCCTTCACACCGCTGAAGCTTTTCTAACTTCCATGGTCTTACCTGTGGCAGAAGCCAGCCTACAAGCTGTGACAAAGTCATTCCCTTGCCTGGTCTTTATCTGTAATGGCTCACTCAAAAATAAGGTACATTTCAAGTAGGTTTGATCAAATGCAAGGAAGATGAATTTGCCTGGCAACACGTTTCAGCTCTGTGCTATAAGGTGGCATGTCCTAGCAGGGCTCCTTCTCATTGCTGAGATCCAAATAACTTTGGTCTTTTCCATTTTTTTCTGAGCACATGAGATGCCGGGCTTGGCTGGCAAGGCCTGATGAGAAGGCACAGGCAGAACTGCTGACTGCATTTGTACAGGACCTAACGGTGTGGTGTGAGGCTCTGCACACTGCAGCAGCAGAAATGCTAGAGGCTGTGCTGCCACCTCACTCTCAGCCTGCCTGGGGGAGTCAAAATCTGCAGCTGCTTTATATTGTCCCAAGCCAAATCTCTAGCTCTAACAAGTCTGAAGAAACAGGGCATACATACAACAGGTCACAGGTTGGCATCAAAAAACCCTACACGCTTTCTGCAGTTGACAGTAAAGTTCATTTCTTATTTTGGGACACGCCTTTGAGATTCCAAAAGAGCAAGACTCTCCTGACTTGGCAGTATAAGACTCCCCTGAAGTCAGGGAAGTTCTGGATAAGATTTTGCCCCTTGTCTTCACTCCTCCCACCATTTTTTCCCCCTCACACAGGCTACCTTGACCAACCTGAAGCAGCTGAAGGAAAAAAGCAACAACATACAGCTCGTCTGCCGTACCCTGAGTAAAGGTGGTCACCGTTGTTCCTGGCTGCAGCTTGTTCTCCACATAACCATTTCTGGGACCATTCGTTATCTCATAGATCAGCTGTTTGTCATCTGTGTCGGGATCTGTCGTTAGTAATTCCTTCTTTGTGATTAGATTGCTTGCCTGGATTAAAGCCAAACCGAGGGAGTTAAACTCTGGAGATCCAGCAGTGCAAGTCTGACTGATTATTCATCCCCAGGCCCAACCACTCCTCTGTCACAGTGCTCCAGGAGGTAGAAGCTGGGCTGTTGAAGGGCATGTGGCAGAGAGGCCCTGAACACCCAGAGGCTGTGGAGCCCGAGTTATGTCCCACATCATGTTTGACAGCACAGGAAGGATTCAAATTCTGTCTCAGATATGGTTTAATTAAAAAAAGGGGGGGGGGGAGGGGGCTAAAAGAAAAGCAAATTCAGAGCACACTGCTGAGTCCTACCTAGTTGGACGCTAGAAGATATGACAAACCTGAACTGGGCTGATGCTCAGGTGAGCCCTGGCTTGGCCAACATTGTTTTGCAAACAGCCTGAAGTTTAAGGTTGCACTCACGACAGTCCATGCTGCTTTAGTGAGCTTGTACTAATCCTCTTTCAAATGACCTCACACAGATGTGCCTCATCTCCACCACATTTTTGCTCTCTCTCTAAAAAGAAAACATCTTTAAAAGTGGGAGAAAATGAGAGAAGAATTAAACTGCCTGAGGCTGCAGGAGTGATTTTTCCAAAGTCAGGAATTTGAGCTGAGGTAGCTACTTCTTAATACAATTTCTTAATACCGTGCTTTCCAATCCTTTTTCTGGGGAAGAACCAAAGTAATTCTTTGCTGTTAATGCTGTGTCCTCAAAAATGAGCATGAGATATCACTCCCTGGGGTTTTGTTTAGACTTCAGCAAAACAAAGGCCTTTCACGGCAAGAAATCCCTGTACCACGTTTCTTTGAGAGCCGTACATCTCTCCTGCGGCTGTTGCAGCACATAATCAAGGCTTCTCTGCCATCAGCAAAACTGAAAACGCACTGCCTGGGGAAGGAGGGCAAGGGGCAGGACACCTCTGTCCCACGAGGTGGGCAGGAGCTGTACTGAGCTGGACAGCTCGAGCAAGAGCCAAGAAGAGCCAGAATGGCTGTCCTGCTGATGGAAGGGAAGGAAGCAATTTGTGCCCTGGAGCCACACTGCCTGGATTAGCTGAGCTGCCGTGCAGGCATCCCTACACACCTCTGTCTTTTCCAAGATGCTCCATGAGCACAAAGGGGCACCTGCGCTCTATCACAAAACTAAAAATGCTGAAAGTCACAGTGCTCTCCTGTGAAGCCACTTCTTCTGGAACAGCCTGAGAAACAAGCTAATCCAAACTCAGACAGCCAGTTACCTTGCCATCCATGTACTCCAGCCACTGCAGACCCATGTTGGTGACAACCCTGGGTGTCCCGTCATCCACAGGGAGAATGTCCACTTTGAAGCGCTGCGGTGCTGCTGTCACAGCCTGAGAAAAATTCAGAGAGATGGACGTTACTTTGGGAGTCAGAGCCTTGGCCACCATATTATCAGCCTTGCTCCCATCAGAGCTGTTAGGATCAAGCTCCTGGGGCAAGTTTGCAGGCATGAAATTTGCTGTTACACCACTGAACGAGCATATGGCATCACATAGCCAAGAATACTGAGCCCCTGTCTTCAGTGGAGCGACAGCAGCCAAGTCTCCCTCCTCTGAGAGGAGGCAGCCTTCAGTCACCTAGTTCTGTGGTCTCTCTCACCTCCCTCTTTGTCCGCTTACCTTCTTCCCTCCATCTTCCACAATGAAGAAGGGATTGGTCCCATCAGACACGGTGAAAGAGAAGCGATCCTTCAGCGAGTTGCTGCCGTCGTGACTGTAGCTGATGCGGTTCTGGTAGACGTCATCCATCGTGAAGGTGGCCGTGGGGTGGTACCGCTGCCCGTTGCTGCTGCGCTCAATCAGGCCGTGGCGAGGGGGGTGCACAACCGTGAACGTAATCGACTCAGCCTGCACCAAGGAGACAGAATGGCACAAACAACAACTTCAGGACCAGGTCAGGAAGGTCCCTACAGCTTGAGAGCCCTGGGGAAGGGCTCTGTGCATCCAGTCTTCCTAGCACAATGCTTCCAATCGGGGGCTGACAGGCAGCACCGCACACTGAACTGATTCACCATGAGCCCTGCCTGTCCTCATCTCTCGAAAAAGCCAGACCCAGAAGGAGTAGGAGGAAATGCCATTTTCATCTGTGCCAAGCGTAAACTCAGTATGAAGACCTCAGCTCAGGTCAAATCCACAGTGTTCAGAGGGAAGGTGGGACAGGGCAAAGGTTTGCTCTGATGGCAACTTCTGAACATTTTTCATGCAGGTTTGTTGTTTATGTGTCTCAGAGACGTCCCAGATGAAGTACGTATTTCTCAAGCCAGGGCTTTGCTTTGCTCAAACATTCGTTCATCTATTTGCATATAAGCCAGGCCTCCCACAAGCGGTTTGTTTGAAGCTGTGATCAGACGGGGCATGTGCAGGGTGGGATGACACTCAGCATAATCTCTTTCTTTGAACACAAGCCTGTTTTTCTGATAGGCCAGATGTGTAACAGAAAAAGGGAGAGAGGAGGCAAAGGGCAGTCCTGCCTTACCTCTGTGTCAGCATCTGTTGCTTTAAGCTCAAACTCTGTGATGGTTTTTCTCACACCTTCCTGAACTCTCATCCCCAGGCTTTGCACTACAGGTAAGGAGTCATCCACGGGGTTTATGGTGATGTCAAACGTCTGGCTCACCTGGAACAGGAGAAAAAGCCTCTCTCAGTGAATTCAGCCTACCAAAAGCACAACTCCATTGAAATGGTAAAACTATAAGGAGACCACAGTGATCCACTAAGCTTAGGTCACTTCATTTTGGACCTGTTTAGTGAATCAACAAGAGCTTCTAAGCTCAGATCCTGTAAATACAGCTCTTCTATCCTTTGCTACATATAGCTCTCCCTCGAAAGCACACGAGGAAAACTGATTCCCAGCATATCCCATGGAATCAATAGCCTGCTCTGACTAAGGGGAAAAAACATGCTGCAACCTACCTCGTTTGTCCCATCAGACACAGAAAAAGTGAAGGCATCTGCATGCTTTTCAACATCACTTGTGTGGACATACTGGATGCTGCGAGAGGCCAAGTCTGCCTGGCTGAAAGAACTAATTCTTGTCCCTAGAAAAAAAGAACAATGACCACAACACCAAAGACACCGTACCTGGTATAAATAAATGACCCAAGAATGAATTTATAACCAAGGTTTCCTCTGAACTCATTAGCTTTCAAGTTTTGTGTCCTCTTTTGAGGAATCCTGTACTCTCTCCTTAGGCTTAGGCTATTTAAATCATGAAAGCAACTATTTCACTCTGTGTGACCCTGTATGTTTCTTAGTCCACCACGGACCTCAAAAAGCACAGAAACCAGAACTGTCACATCTTAAGTAACAGGGGAATAAAATCCCTAATCCACCTCTTTCAGATTTCAGAAGTACAAGACACACTGTTTAGTTTGCAGCTCAAACAAAAACATTGCAAGTTTTTCATTTTCTCCCAGCAGGGGGTTTGCTTATTTATAACTTTCATTCATTATTCCTGCCCTCTCAACTTGTTTGCCAGAGCACATCTTATGTTGTGCGATGATGAAGCAAACCATAGACTAAAACTTAGCTTTACAGGGACTGACTACATCCTGAAAACACAGAGATATTTGCATTTTAATGTCCTGTCAAGGAGAAATCTGATTCTAAGAAGACCTGTATCTTAGGTGAGTATAATCTAAATAAGGAGCATATTACATGTCAGTATACATTTAGACCAACTCAGAAGGGAGAAGTACGACACTCATACTGTTAGTGGATTATGGGGCATTCAAGGCAACTCTAAAATTCAGATCACGTTTGCATGGAATTCTTTTCTGAGTTTCAAACAGGATTGTCCAAAAACCTCCTGAACTACCAGACTTTACCATCTAGCATATCCAGCACACCACCATGTATCTTCATTTTGTAATAACTCACTGGTTAGTCCCCTTCTTTCTGCAAAGCCCAGCTGAGAGATGAGGCTGGAGTATATGGATCAAGGGACTTAGTGGCCAAGAGGGGGACTAAAAGTAACTGTTTACCAGGGTGAGTGGCTCAAAAACCCTGCTGAAGCCTTACTGTTAGGAGCACCCAGCCAAGCAAAATGCCCTCCTGCTAACCTGGGGAGGCCACGTGCTCCAGGTGCCCCAGCTGCGGCTGCCTGGTGAGCCTGTACTGGAGCTGGGTCGGTTCGCTGTCCTGGTCGGTGGCAGAGAGCTGCAGGGTTGTGATCTTCTTTGCTGAGTTCTCATCCAAGACCAGCCCTTTGTTAGCAGTGATGGAAGGGGGGAATCTGTCCTCTGAAAGGGTTAAATGCAAAGCACACTGAGTTAGGAGGTGGTCCCCCTCCTTCCCTTAGTGTTATTCCCACTGGGTATTTGTGCTCAAGCAAAAGACAACAGGCACACAAACGCCCTCCTCTGAAGGGAACCCTCCCAGGCTGGGAATTCCAAAATGAGCATGCTGGATCTTGTGATCAGTGGAGGGGGCAGAAATGTCTTAAGACAATCTAGACAGTATGGGGGAATTTTTCTGTCTTTTTCAGCAAGTTTGTCAGATGCCAAAGAGCTAATCTTTACATCCTCAAACTCTCCCCATACCCCAAGCTTCAAAGGCCTTTGAATTAACAGAGAATAAATACCACATCTCAAGAATTACATCTTAACTTGTCCATGTGGGATGGAAATCTATGAAGGCCTGAGCTTTGCAGCAATTATAACATAACTTCAGCACTATAATTTACCTAGAATACGAATATAAAAAAGTTGGTCCATCAGTTTGTTGCCATCTGCATCGATCACATCAAAGGTGAAGGCAAAGTTTCCACCAGGATCTCCCTTCTTGTGACTGTATACCACTTGCCCTGGATAGAGGGACAGGAGAAAAGAGGTGGTTTATTACAGGCAACTTAATTTAATTCCTAGTTTGGAACCAGGCTGGCACTATAAGTCAAGAGACTTGCAGCTCTTGGACTTGGGTTTCATTACTTTTTCTCTTTATTTTTTCTCTCCTGCTGAGAGAGATTTTTTAACACTTGCTTAGGGACGTGTGTTTCTCCTCTATCATAACAACCTTATCTTCTTACTTCTTTCCCTCTCCCTTCCCTGCTTCAAATCATTCTTCCCCTCTCAAAAAGATACGGCCATGTTTTACTTGCCATGATTATCTGAAGTCAGGCATCCTCACCTTTATTTATATCAGCCTGGGTGAAACTGTTGACAGGTCCTTTGACAGAGATCTGGACTGGATTATCAATATTAGTCAGCTGCAGGTGGCCCACACTGGGGTCCTTCTTCACGACAAATCTGATCATTGTGTCATCTGGATAAAGAGCTGCTGCTTTCAAGTGCTGCGCTGTGAGGTGTGCTGCAGAGCCTGGGCCAGAGAAAGAAAAAGCTCACAAACAGCTTCAGCCAACCCAGCCAAGTGACTTGTCTAGACTGGACCAGATAGCCTATAAATAGTAGGTGAGGTCCTATTTTACAGAACCAAGGAAGTTGTACTTCTAGGGGGGAAAGGAGAACTCCACCACAAGTAAAACAAGCAGAGGGCTCATCTACGAGGACGTGGCTTGTCCAGAGCCTCCACTGGGATGCTCAGTGTGGCACAGCAGCATTCAAGGCATGTGCTTTGCCCATGCCTCCACTGCCTGCACACTAGGCATGCTGGGGAGCACAGGACTAAAAACTGTGTGGGCATTTTACTGGCATGGAAGAGTGGTTTTCAACCTCGCATACTTCTTAACAGCCCTGCACAGAGCCATTACAGCTTACCTACAGCTGTCACATTTTCAGAAATGTGAAATAAAGCTGAGTGCAGGGCAAGTTTCTGAAAAGCGAGCAGGCTCGGACAGCAGCTGTCTGTCAGGACTGCGGTTAGGTGCTCTAACACTTGTCCCTTCCCAGCTAACAGCCAGAAAGCCCTGGACTGTACATTTGTTTTGGGGAGGCAGTGCTTAACTACAGCATCCCCTCCTACAGTAACATGAAAATATCTCTGCCTGTGATTATTTTTCCCCTGCCCCCTTCCCTTGCAACAGACCTCATTGATCCTACGAGGAGAAGATCATTTTAAAAAGACCTTCCCAGTCAAATCAGAGGTAAAAGCACACACCTACACCTTGTAATTACACTCAGTGGGAGATGACAAGTGTCTCCCAGGGGGCTGCCTAAACAAGCGATACCATTCTCCCCCCTCCCCATACCAGCAGGGAGCTGCAGGCCCCTGTTGACAGCCAGTGTGGGTAGCTGCTGCTTTGGCAGCTCCATGGAGAACTGCAGCCTCCCCGTCTGCGTGTAGAGACCATCCGTGATGGAGAAGCCAAACTCGTCTGTCTGTGCTGCTGCACCGCTCTGAGTATAAACGATCAGCTCATCCAGAATGTCCTGGTAGGTGAAGGACGAGCCCAGAGACAGCACAAGTCCGTGCTCTAGGGGCTCTGCAGCAGTCTCCCTCCTGCGAAGATGACCTGACAAACGACAGATGCATGAAAATCATGGAAGTGGACATGGCCTTGCTGGAAGAACTGAGGAAGTTTTCTGCTTGTTGCCAGAACTGCTAAGAATTTGGTTACATACATGAGATTTGAAAAATGGCACACAGCCCCTGCTAGTTTAGGAAACAGGGTAACACAAAAGGGAACTTCCCAAGGAAACAGGTGCAGTCCTCCTTTTCCCTCTCAAATAGTAAAAAAATCCTCAAAGAACAGGTCTGCCCTGAAGCACAATTGCTGCTCCAAACAGCGACTAAACATGCCTTATACAAACACACCAGGCTTCTGTCTCCCATCAGGGGAATTAGATACACACACACAGGTGCTCAGACAGACGTTGCTGCTCCAACCCCACCTTCTCGGGACTTACCATGGTCAGGACTTTTGGTAACCACGATGACAAGCTCACTGTTCTGGGTGTCCAAGTCCCGCAGGTTGAGGGAGGCGTTGGTAACAACCACACTCGAGCTCTCGTGCACTCTGACAGGCTCCAGCACCATCTTTGGGGGCTCGTCGTTCTGCCGCTGCACAGATCCCAAGGGGACACAGTCAGAAAAGGGAAACGGCCAAGGAGAAATGGCTGCTGCCTACCTCAACGAAATACGAGCTCCCAAATTACAGTACTGCTGCTGATACCAATGCATGGACTACATCAGTCTCTCCATATCTCTCCAGCACTGTGGAGGCTTCTAAGAAAGAGGAGAAAACTGAGAAATAAGCCCTGGGGAAGAGGCTGCAATGCACAACTACTCTCTGGTGTGACGGGGGAATTATGGTCCTGAACTACAGGAAAGAAACAGATAGGAGGAGGGAAACTCTCTTTAATGTACTTCCCATGCATTACAAAGGTGTGAGGAAAGCTCGCACTTTAAGAGCCAAATGTCTGTGTTAAGAGAGGGCTCTGACAGCCGGAGAGCACAGGCGCACCTGGATGGTGATGTTAATGCTGTGCACTTCGGACTGGCTGAAGCCATCGCTCACGTAGAAGCTGAAAACATCACTTGTCGGCTCGATGCTTTCATGGACGCTCTGGAAGTAGTAAATGCTGCTCTCTAGAACGTCTTGAATGGAAAAGGACGCGTCTGTGGTCACAGCACCCTGCGGTCCGAAACTCTCACCTGCACAACAGAATGCCTCTGGTGAAAGGATGTTCAGCTCACTGATAAACTAAAGAAAGCAGCAGCATTAAGAGAGGAGTGGCACACTGAAGGATGCAGAAGGATGTTCACCCCTACAACATGGCTTTCACTCACCTTATGGCCTTTGTAGCAGCAGTAGGTCCATCTGCTGCATTCGAGCAGACATTAGGAAAGCTGCAGTTCTACACACATTGCCAGCAAGCCCACGTCCCAGAATTGCTTATGACATTCTTCAGTGATGAGACAACGGCTGGTGTGCCTATTGGCCTCAACACAATCACTACACCAAACTGCACCTTGCAAAACTCAAACTAAAACCCAAGAAAATCACGCAGCTGTGGCCTGTTCGAGGAGAGAGGCTCGCCATTACCAAAATGGCACAAACCGGAGTTCACTCCTAGGGCACGGTTAGGATGGGTGATGTGTAATGGTTAGGAGCCCGTGCACTCCAGAAGGAAGGCGGTAACAGTTGTTACAAGCTGCCCCACTGGCCAACCCACGGTGATATTTTACGAAGGGAAGTTTGATTTAAGTGAAATTATGTATGTCATTGCTGTTAGCACCACTGATAGGATTAAGCAGACAAGCCTCCTGGATGAAAATCTCTGGACAGTCCAGCACAGATCCCATGGTAAATACAAAGACAAAACCGAATGTTACCAGCCAGGCTGCGCCACAGCCCTCCCACCCTTAAATCTCACTGTGACATTTAGAGGACTTCAGCGAAGTTTGTTCTGTATAACAAACACAGTCAGAATAAAGGGTGATGGAAATACAATGCACAGGCTTGAAAAGGCTCTCAATGCTCCCGTTTACCTGTCTTAGTGTTTTCAATGTAGCCATACATGGGCAGAGTGATAACCGTGACCCTCAGGTCTTCCTTGGCAGCAGTATCATAATCAGCAGCTAAGTGGTGATGAGCCAGCAGTGGGACCCTGCCTCCCTCATCCACCTGGAAAACAGAAAGATACAACAGAGCCACAGCCAATGCACACAGCACCATGCAAATCATTACTGAACAAGTCTGCAGCATCACGCTGTGGAGGAGGCTTCCCTGGTCTTCACAGTGCTCTCATTTCTCTGAAGTCTTGTCCCACCCTCCCCCAAATCTGTTAAGTATGAAATCTGCTGGGAGGCAAGGTGGGATGCAAAGAACAAAGCCTGCCTGGCCCTAAAGAGGAGCCTGTGAGTGTTTTATCAGGGGAAGAAGAGAACTGGCAGAGTCATGCTGACCTCTTAGAAGGCAAAATCTGCTTTTCTTGTTGATGGAAACCTTTTGAAGGCGAGGGAGGTTGAATGCAAAGCTGAAAAAGAGGGAAATGACTTCAAAAGGCTTTGATAAGGAGTCTGAAATGTTTTGCATCAGTCCAAAGCACCAGATGCTTTCAGACTCATCTTCTGCTCATCTTTTAAATACAAGCTGGTGAAAGAAGGGGCCAAATATTAAACAGGAGTAAGTCAGACTTGTTCCACTGACATCAATGGGACACCCTAGGGAGAAGCTAGCTCCTGACTAGAACGGATGTGAGCAGGTGAGGTTCGGGGATGCAGCAGTACAGCCAGTCCCCTCTGGCCTGCAAGTAATTTATTGACTCTTAGCACTCAAAAGACTGTGTGTGTAACACCATGCTTCTACAGTGATTGGCCTTCAGTCCAGGAGAACCGTTCAGTTCTCCCCACGGAAGACATTCTTGTCACTGTTCCCAGTGCCCTGGGTGGCCACTTACAGTGATGTGGTCAGCAAAGGCAATGAGCGACGGCACTGTCTGGGCAGAGGTGATGGTGATGGTAAACATCTGCCTGTCAAGCCGGTTATTGTCAGCATCAAAAACAGTGAAGTGGAAGGTGTCCGTGACTGGCTGATTGCTGGTCTCAAATACAGTGGAGTAACTGAAAGTCAAAGCACAAGCTGTGTCAGGGAGTCTTGCCGACAGCCAGGTAAAAACGCCTCCTCCCTGCCTTTAGAGATGAATTCAAAAAGAGGCAGTATTCCAGTTCCCAGCTCCATTCATTCCCTGAGCACTTTTAAACCACTGTTTCTCATGTTGCCTACCCTAATTAACAGCATGACATTGCAGACAAAAAAATTTCCTAATTTGAAGGTACACCAACTACTGGCATTTCAGACATGCACAAATACCTAACTCTGCACACTGGAAAAGCTCTCATTTGGAGTCTCACAGGACACAATAGCCAAGAAGAAAAATCTTTGATATATTTTACTAGCATAACATAGCCCTAAGTTCCCTGTGGAAAGCCCATTGAGCTTTTAACTGGCGTGGCTTGAAGGACAATAGCTATTTGATACCTGATCCTCTGGTTGTTGATGTCTTCCATGGTGAAATTATAAACCTTAGAGAGCTCTTCATCATGAGAGCCAGACGTCCGTAAGAGGGTGCCATATGTGGGCAGAGATATTAACTGGATTCTTATCGCTGAGTCAGGAGAATTGCTGTCCTAAAGATGAAGGAAAAATGACAAAACCAACGCAGAACAGGATTAGGTTTTGTTTCCCTCCGCTAAAAACAGAAAGAAAACATTTTTTAGGAAATATATCAAGCAGTTTCCCAGAGATAAGCTGGGTGTTTTTATTTTCAAAATATACTCTCCTAGTGGACTGGGCCCTTTATGTAATATGCTTTTCCTGACTGCAGAAAAAGTGAGCCAGAATTTATCTGATACCTGGCAGAGGGAGTAACTGTTGCCCATCAACGCTTCAGACAGAGACACAGCTAAATTCAGTTCTTAGTAAAACAAAGGTTAACGTGAAGCGATGCTGCAAAGGCCAATTTCGTATTAAACTAAAAGCTGTTCTTGGCTCTTTTTAACTACACAGAGTACAGCCATCTCTATGATCTCACGGCTCAGATGTCATCTTTCTTATCAAAGTTTTTCGTGGTTGCCTGAAAGATAAGACCCAAGGCAGAAATCATTTTCTCAGTATATGGATCAGGAATGAAATCCTCTTTCTTGTGACTGTTCTCTTCCGCAGATTAAACCTGAATAGCTCCCTTGTCAGCCTTCTGCCCAATAAGGAGAACAGGACAGACCCCTGACTTATACCCAGACACATCCTTTGGAAGAAAAGCATTAATTTGCCTCCTTACCCTACCTGACTCCCTGCAGATCCCTAACCATCTCTCTGACAGCCACTACATGACAGCCACTATATCTGTAACCATCTCTCTGACAGCCACTACACGTGCACTGTCATCTCTCCAGCCTCCTCCGTAAGGAGAGCACATCTGCATACCCCAAATCCACTGCTGGTGTCTCTGCAGCTCTATCAACCACAAGCAGAACACCTTTCCCTGAATTGCACCAGCAGGACGACTCTCATACAACACACAAACTGACTCAAACTCCAAGCTAACAAGGAGGACAGCATCTTGGGTTGCTCAAAAAAAAAAAAAACCACCCTCAAGCGTGTGCAGAAAAAGAAGCAGGCAATTTCTGAAAGGGGTGAGGGGGCAGAAATTTTCAGGGGATTATCAACTAGCAAATCCATGTGTGCTGTTAGCAAGTCTGATACAAAAATCTGGGATTAACTCAGTTTTCATGTTAGCATGGCAGTTTACCTCTGTTCCAGTCAAACAGGGATAACCTTAAAACCCTGCTGGAAGAAAGAGTCTATTATCCCCATTTTGGCAGCCGTAGTCAGGAGACAGTCAAAAACTTGAGCTCTTTGCCAAGAATCCACACTAAGGGCAGGGAGGTGTGGGTGGCAAGGGGTCTGCGGGGGGATTAGGAATGGGATGCTGCCAGCATTCACTGGGTTTAGAAATAGATGACAGCTTACAACGTAAGCAAGGTGCAGTCGAGAGAGAGTCACAGAGCTTTTGCTAGCCACGGTGATTGCCAATAAGCAGCCCGGGGCCAGCTGCGGGCCGTTGTTATCCGGCAGGGACACTTCCACCCGTAGCACTGTGGTCACTGTGGTGACACCATCGGTGACAGAGATCTCCATGCTGTCCTCTGCTGCCGACGAACCATCGTGCACGTACTGCAGAGCATTTTGAGTGACGTCCTCGTAGGTGAAGGTGTCGCCTTCCCAGAAAGAAATGCACGAGTCAGGAAGACTGTTCAGAGCACCAATCCAATTCAAATGGCATAAGGCCCCAGTTCAGCAAAAGACTTAATCACATGCTTACCTGGCATTTAATGCCAAACTTACTGAGCTGTGAGTTATGGAGACATTTATTAAGGACTTAGTATGTACGTAGGGCAGAGCAAAAGCTGTAACCTTAACTGTTTTCCAGACACTGTCACTCTTTGGGACTCTTTCAGTGACAGTTCTCTGAAAGTCCACAGATCCTCCTTTATTCCCAGCTGCTTTGTAAGCTCATGCCTGTCATAACTAGATAGGCTTCCCTCTCCGCATCTCTGTTTGCACTCCTTTCTTATAGACAATATTTGTTCATCTGATCACACACTGGAAAACTGCTGCCAGCAGTATCAACAGTAAAACTCCACAGAAGTATTTGACTGCTTGATCAGCACAGCTTTGCCTGGACTTCAGTAGAAAAGTTTACTGGTTATTATTTCACATATAACTTAGCACCTAAAACAAAACATCCCTTTTGCTTAGCAGCTGGTTACTTTTACCACAATGCAGTAACTGCCCACCAGCCCGCACATACTTGGTATAAGAAATGCGCCGACTCAGCCAGGATCTAAACAACAAACAGGAAAACATCCTTCACGCACTCTCTCCTGCAGTCACACTCTTCCAGGCAATCCGTCTCCTCCTGCCCAACTAAACCAGCTGCGTGGACAGGCCCATGCTCACCTCTTCCCCTGCACTGAGGGATATTTCTTCTCAACTCACCTGCTCCCATGTGCTCCTGCACACCTGTGCCCTGCTTGAGCACAAAGCCATGACGGGGAGGCTTCACCAGCTCAAAGAAGAGCCCCTCAGGAGCTGTATCTGTGTCGCTCACAGTCAACTGGATCCCTGTGCCAGGGAAAGAGAACGCAGGCTTCAGCACCCTCAGATACTGCACTGGGAATATCCCTTCAGTTTGGTGATCAGTTTTTGTGAATGGAGCCAAAAAGCTTTAATTTAATCAGTACCTGGAAAGTCAAGTAATTCTGGAGCACACGTAGCCCAAGGGCTTGCTGCCTTCATGGAAAAAAAAAAGTAATTCCCTGATAATGTTTAGATCAGATGTTGTATCAAAGAACTTACTGCACACCTGAGTCACAGTATTGCCAGGATGACAGCTATACAAACCCTCGGTTTATGAGATGTGCATGTATTCACACAGAAGGGGCTATCTGTAAAAAGCCTCAAAAAAAACCCTGACACCACAAGAAAGTGGCTTACACCAAACAAATCAGTGCAACAGCACTTAAGAGGGGAAAAGTAAAGAAGCAGTATATCCCTGATCATACTCTACAAGACTCAGCCGCTGAACGGACACACCACACACCAAGGAGCACTGCCTCATGCTCAGACACTTGTCTGAGGCACCACTGCACAGTTTTCTCAGTGGCTCCTGTTACACCTGCACTAGCACAGCTCTTTAGCTGAATGGACAGAGGTGCATGAGACCAAAACTCTCCATCCATGTGGCCTCCTGGAAGTAAATACCGTGCCTCAGGCAGAGCTCTGCCACCTCGCCCTTTCCACCCTACTCACCGATGGTGGCCTTGCCCCCCTGGCTGACCTCCAGGAACGGAGCTGTGATCTGGAAGACTGGAGGCTGCTGCTCTGCAGAGACCAAATGAATGACAAACACCATCTCCGGGGTCATGTGTTCTCCATCAGACACTAGGCACAGACAGAAACCACGCCCGAGTGTAGGGATGTTCTTTCAGGAACTCACATTGGAAATTGACAAAATTTCTACAAATCACCACCCCGCATTGCTGACTTTCTTCCCACCCTGTCAATTTACACCTTTGTCTATGGACATAAAACATAATTCACACATACCCAGAGGTATTTATCTATCTTTGTCCCTAACTCATCTTAGTATGACAAGCATAACTTGAATAAGTCTGTGTGTGTGTGCATGTGTACACACTATCTTCCATGTATCTATCAGGTGCACTTGGAAGTCAGAACATGCACTTCTCTTTGCTAGCGGATCGCTTTGCATACCTGTGCTAGGTAGTACATGGAAAGGGGAATATGTATTAAGTAAGCAAGCAGCTTATTAGTAGCAATTTAATTGTGGAAATGTTTCCATGGTATATTAAAAAAAAAAAAAAAAAAGGCAGAGCAAACCACTGATACCCTTGTTCACAGTGGAGGAAAAGCAGGAATGAATGAGGCTTTTAGGACACATTTGAGGCAACTACTGAAAAAGATTTGTCTACTGAACTGCATCTTGGCTTCTACAAAACACTTTGGGACATAGATGAATGAGTATTCTCCAGGCACATGCACTTCCAGAAATTCCTATGGAGTGCCCATAGATGTGCCTGCAGAAGAGGAAAGGCCAAGGAGTAACAGGCACCGTGAACGGCACAAGGAGGAAAACTGCTCTGGAAAGCAGGAAAGAACCAAAGGTTTGCATACCTGTGAATCGGAAGTTCACTGACTCTGGAAGACCTGACAGGATAAATATAAGCACAGAGTAATTATGGCTAGAACATACTGATGTGAATTTAGACAGCTTTTGGAGAAAGCAAGTGCTGTTGTTCAACCAGACAGGAATCTTTCCTTACCAAGGAAAGCACTCTTTTCCACTGCCTTCTCTCCAAGTAATGAGAGAACACTTGTTGCCCTCCTTCAGTCTGTGAGAAACCCTCTTGGTGCCAGTGGAGGGCATGGTGATGCATCAAACTGCATCACACAATCCTAGGTATCAACTGGTCCAACATGCTTGAGGTTTTTCACATTGTTTGCCCCTCTATCTCTTGTTCCAGGTTGTTATCCCTCTGATGGCAGAAATCTAATATCCTGGCAAAATTGATTCAGTTCATACTCATCATTTCTTGTCTCATCCTCAAGGACTATACACGCAGTGCAGCACAGATCTCAAGCACAGGAGGAGCAGTAATTCCTAACCACAAAGCACCAGATCAGCAGTTTGACCAGTGCAGCATCCAGTATTAGTGGCAACAGTGCTAAATGTACTGTAGTGAACATGGCCATACTTCTACAATTCACTCAATGTTGCTATACTGAACAAGAGGGAAAATCATGTTGAAGTCACAAGAATCGGGTGAACTTTTGGAACATTCCCACAAAGCAGATTCCCATGTCCTTTATATTGTTCATGCCACAAGCCCTAGCAAGTATGGAAATAACCACAAAGTCATTCCAGGACTGGAGGAGGACCAGCAGCCTGACTTGGTGCTGCAGAGAATGTTCAACTCCTTACCTGCAAATGAGAACGCAATGATCTCTCTCAAGTGCGGAGCTGCAGTGGGTGGACGATAAGCAATCTTGCCACGGTTTATATCTGCCTGGGTGAAATACCTGACTGGGGAGAGAGGCCTGTCTCTGTGCTCCACAATACCTACAGAAACAGAGAGCTCGGTATTAATGGAAGGAATCAATTTTAATTTTAAAACCAGATACCAAAGGACGTGGCTTCTTTTTTTCTCCCTGATACTTCTTTTTACATCTTCAGTTGTTGCTGCTGAGTCAGATGGCTGCGACTGCACCCAGTACAGGTTCTACCAACCAATACAGGACATGAGAAATTAAAACAGATTCCTCACTTAGCCATTTCTTCAAATACCTCTCACTAGAGAGTCTAGAAGTAGAAAGCCATGGAGTGCAGCATTCAATATATTCCAGACAATAGTAAGAAAAATGTCTCTGTGCTGCAGCTTGCTCCTAAACAAGCTGGAGAAACTGGGTTAAGAAACAAGATGTTTGAAAGCTATTGAAGGAGGCCAAACAGCTTAGCAGACACCTCCACAGAATGATACTCCGGGAAAAAAATAAAACAAAAATTAGATGTGCTGAGAAAGTATAACAATTAATTCAGCAGCAAGCTGCCATGTTCTGAACAGCTACACTTGCCTTGTCCAGGAAGGAGAGGAACAGTCACGTTGAACAGGATTTTTTCACTGGGAATCTCCGAGTCTACAAAGGAGAGGTGATGGGGCTCAATCACTGTCACACGGTCCTCCAGCACCTTGATAAACACATTAGACCAAGAGCATCAATGCCAGAGACATGAGAAGACTCAGCAAGAACTGCATCAAGCGAGAATTTGCTTTGCTATACTTCAATGTAAGACAGTCTTTGAATGTAAAGGCGTGGTTCTTAGACCTAAAACTGATAAGGAACAGATGGGCCAAACCTTTACCAAGTTTTCCAAACTCCTGCAGAATAGGAACTAATTGGGATGAGATTACAGTGGACAATAAAGCTTAATAATGAGTAAAATTTGCTTCTAGGAACCATCTAAACTCACTTTCAGCTTATCTGTAAGCCAAACTGAATGTGCAATGCAGAAGCTAAGTAGAGTACTATCATGCTCAACAGAAGACACCGCTATACGGGCCCAACTCTGTTAAGTTATTTCTGGAGAATTAGAAAGGGTCTATAACCTTTTGAAAAAAAAAAAAAAAAAAAAGGGAGACAAACACCTCCTCCTTCCTGTAACTCTGAGCTTACCCTCAGGCTGTCTGGAAAACTGGCGGTGTTATTAGTGTGCTCTGTACCCCGCAGATGCACAACCTCCACAGGTGGAGGAGTTTCATTATTCTGCCTACAGCAACTAAGAACAGATGAAGAAAAATCTGTTTTAATCAAAAACTCCCTGGCCAAGGATATAACTCATTGCCTAGCTAGTTTTCTGGTATAGTCTGAGGTAGCTGGACTGGATTCGCTTTTTAAAAAAGTCCTGAACACATCTTGGCCTTCTCCACAGGAATAGAGAGGAACCAAAGCTTTCCCTTTATTTTTAAATCTGCCTAAAAATGTCCTGATCCTTCCATTATAAGGTTATCATTAGTCAATGGTGGGCAATTTGTTACAAGAATTACATTGCTGCATGAACAGACTTAAGCGGACACTGGTAATTTACCTGCATGTATTTGCCAACCCTCATCCTGTGGAATTAACAGGTACGAGAAGTCACTGAATTAAACAGTTCAGCTGAGTATGAAAAATATCCTAATCACTAACAAAATATGGGGAGTACAAGCTAAATTAGGGATAAGGACAATTAATTCATCTGCATCAGAGCAAGAGACAATCAGGTTCAGGAGCAAACGACAGGTTTCCACCCACCACATCAGGCGTAGCCCGCTGAATCCTGACGCCTTCATGCCTGTATGGCCACCCTGCCAAACCTGCGTCTCATTCTGCTGCTCCTGAGGCCCGGTCTGCACACCAGAGGAAGGTAAGGTTCCGTGACCACAGCTCAGTGCATCACAAATGGCACCAAACCCCCCGTTCGCCTCTCTTCAGTATCTGATGCAAATGCATCAGAAAAGGAACTACGGCCTATGGATGCCTGTCATGGAGCAGCAAATAAAACCACGGCAACCCTTCTTAGGTGTGCAAGTGTCACATATCTAACTGGAGTCAAAAGCCACCAAGTTTACTGGTGATACCAGCACCACTATATAGAGCCTCTGTACAAAAAAGGCTTACAATTAACAGTGGGGTCCCTTTCATGCAGCCACCTTGGGAAGGGAAGGGAGGAGAACTTTTTCATATGCTTACAAAGTTGTCTCCTTCACAAGCCCAATCTCTTTGTATTCAGCAAGTGCAAAAGCTCAGGCTCCTGCCATCAGTTGTATCAGTATGGGGGAAACAGGTAACTTAAGGGAAGAAAAAATAGCACAGGTGTCTGTCCAGATCAACCACCAAAGCGTCACCAAACTTTTCTCTGACCTTTCTTGGTAGGACACTCAACGACAGCGTTTACAGGTGTGGAAAGACTGCACGTTTTGTGCTTGCTCTTCAGCTGAGAAGACAGTCTCATTCTGAAGGAGTCTGAAGATGGATGAGCAGAACTCAATCATGCTGACACGAGGAAAAGATTTAAGGTTATGGTTACCTCACAGCTGCCTCCAAGGCCTATTTGTCTCTCCCAGAGGTAGGACCTGCAGGTTGTGAGGCACCCCTCACTAAAACGTATTTTACGGCGCTATTGAATTTTGTGGTGTCTAATTAGCTATAAAATCCAGCACTACATGGCTTAGTCAGACACCTCTGCCATCAATTTTGTCAATAATGGCAACAACAAAAAGTCAAGAGGAGGAAGATACATTGCTGGCTATTGCTCCAAGTAGCAGCCTGAGCATGTTTTATTACTGCCTGTGAAAGGTCACCACTATTTTAAACCCCGACAAGGCCCTTGTGTCAGGACTTTTCACTAAACTTTCTCACACTGCTTCTTTCAGTCTTTCCTGGCCCCACGCCTGGCAGGCTGTCCTGGCTTTGAGGTCCTTTGCATCCCCTTAGGAGGCTGCTCCTGGGGACTCGTTGCCCCCGGGACGCCTGCCACATCTGCCCTCTTGCATCTCACAGGCCTCGCAGCGTGCTTTTGTCTGTCAGGGAGCGCCCACAGACACAGGCTTTCTGCTTGACAGTGCTGAGCGTACTGCTGGCACCTCGCATGCTCTAAATAAATCACCAGGAGTGAGCAGTGCCAAAGATGACCACACGCTACATTCAAGCCTGTAGCCCCAGCTCTCCCAGCACGCAGCTCCTGCCTGAAGGGTTGGCCCCAGCTCTGCACACATTTCCTGCAAGTGCTTCTCTCTGCTTTCTCATCACAGCCTCCTCCGCCTCACTGCCACTGCCTCAGGATGGATTATGATCCTGGGCACCCAGGGAGAGCCCCACAGACCACAGCAAGGCTAGGTGGCTGAGGTGATGTCTGAACCAAACTCCTTGCCTCTAAGATCCTGGCTCTGTGAGCTTCCTGATGACACAGGTGCAGAGCCCTGTAGTTCTCCTCAAGCCCATGCACTCAGGATCCCTCCCTGTAGGATCAAAGAGGTGACAAGACAGCAGGAGAAAGAATGGGGAAAGCTGGATTTCACCCACATATGATGAGGACACACAGACAAGGCACGCACCAAATTGGAGGGCTCACAAAACCAACTTTAAACTTTGAGGTCATCTTTTAAATTAACACAGTCAGGGATGTAACTACGTTAGAGAGACCACTGTTATCAAAATGGCTGTTCCCAGAATAGATGCTGCAAGAAAAGATAGTTCAGTTTGTAACCTGTGTTCCTGATGTTACTATGATTGATGAAAACTTTCTGATGTGGGTGGGCTACTGTTCCAATAAATAAGATTTGCAGTGGAATTACTGGCAAGATGTCTCCCTAATCCACAGTTTTTCTCTCTTGCCATTCCTAATGGCTTCTCAGAAATCAGTACTTTGAAACTGCTAGGAATTCCATAAAAATGATTTTCTCTTTTCCCCATCCCTTCCAGTCTCTATATTCAGCACTTCTGAGTTTTTTTACCTTTTAATGTTTTTTATTTCTTTTGTTTGTTTGTTTGTTTGTTTGTTTTCTTCTTTTCTTTTCTTTATTTTTTTATTATTATTTCTACTTCAGTTATCTATCTGGTGCATACACCCTGTTCCATGGATTCAATCTTTGAACCCAGCACAACTGCACAGACTACAGCAAGCAGAGAAATCAACATTTGGTGGTTACTGCTCGATGTGAGGCTTTGGTCACTGAGCCTTGCAGCAAGGAACACTGAAACCAGCAGTCAGTGATGTTTCACACTTACAGCCATGTGCAAAGAGGAGCCAAGGGAAAGCTGAGGAGCTCTGGGTGTCTGCGGGAGAACAGCAACATTGAAGATGTGGCTTTCCAAGCTGGCTGGTGGACTGGCAGAGCTGGACACCTGAGAACAGAAGATCACACGGATAGAAACCTGTCAAAGGACATCACTGCATTTCAAGACCAGTTTCATACCTTTCCTCTTCTCCTAGCCTGTGAAGGCAAAGACACGCACTGTTCCAGCAGACAGCAACGCAATGCACATGTGGATGCTAACTGCTGGGCACTGAGGCCTTTAAACAGTAACCAGTTTCTCCATAATTGCCTGTACAGTCCATCAGTGGTTCACTTCTTTATTAACAGTTTGAAGGATGTTTGTCTGACAGTTCTCTACCCTCTTCTATTCGTTCCCACCTCTGCCAGTCACTGCCTCAGTTTTACTTCGGTTGTCTGTATATTTTAGTGGAACTCTTCATCACAAGAACAGAAAAGATAATCTGTTTTTAAGCCTTCTTCTCAGCCTTAAAATGACAACCCATTATGCTGATAAGGTAAAAACAACTGGTTTTCTAACAATGGCAGCGACTCCCTGTGATCCCAACATCTCCCAACACAGGCGGTGCTTCAGAGAGACCCATATAGGCTTCCCATATGGCACTCCAGCAGCAAAATTAAGTCAACTGCATCTAAGTTATAGTAGCAAACTCATATTAATGATATATAAAGCAAGTACTATTCCACTGGCAAAAATTCAAAGGACCAAGACCATTCCGTAGAGATATGCCTCCAAGTGTTCACAGCGATCCTGAGAGGCAAGCCCCCACAGAAATACAGCCTCCTTCTTCGTTAGACTTGGTTACAGCTTCATCTGTCAGCAGAGATGAAAATCCACACCTGACTTCAACAGGGAGAGCCCTCTGTCAGCCAGAACGGACTTCAGCCCACAATCTCAAGAAAATGCATTAAAAACGCTCTGCTGAACTGAATGGAATTATTTTAGCCATTTGCTGGACTGCTTCAGAGATCCTGTCATCTGAACAGCGATTGTCAAAGTACTGATGGAAAACAACTTGTCAGCTTTTTCTGATGTGCCCCAAGCCACAGTTCAAGACTCAGACAGATGTGTTATGGTCTCCTGATGTCACCCGGCTAATCACAGCTTCCTTTCTCAGCAGGGCTCTCCGTACAATTATCTCTACCTACTAAAACCAAACATTTAACTCATGCAAAATGCATACTCTGTAAGAGGAACATGGCAATTAAGCTAAAGATTAGCTTGTTCAACATCAACACTCACAACTTCCTCATTATCACTTATGTTAATTACTTTAGAAATTACCTTAATTGCCTCTCCGGTGCTACAGTAACAGCTTCTGAGTTTTAAACCAGATGTAACAAACACTGCATGCAAGAGTTCGTGTTGCCTTAGCATTATGGGATGCTATTAAACCTTCCACTCAAACAGCAAGGCCCTGTCTGAGGAATTTTATGGCCATTAAAACCTGTGGGGAGGTGGGATTTATTTTAGTGTTACATCTGCTGGAGAATACTTGTACCTTTTTGTCTGCCTGCAAGAAGAACTACTCTACACCAAAAAATTTAATTATTAGCTGGGAGACTGCAGAAATCAAGAGGGCTCTTTGGTTTTGGAGACTGCAAAACAAACACCTTATAAAAAGGCACTTAGAATACTTTCCTCTTGGAGTAAATGTTACAGGTTTTAGGAAAGGGAGATGTATTTGCTATGTAGTACCAAGGGGTGAAATCTACTGTCTGAAATGGGACATCATAACTGCCAGGATATGAGCTGCAGTAACACACTCTGCCTTTTCACTCAGGTCTGGATTTGCAGGGATGCCCTAGGAAAGCGTGAGCCAGAGGACTTCAAGGATCTCCTTGAGCAGATTTGCTTCCCAGCTGGAGGATCCCTAGGACAGCCATACACATAGCCATCTGGACCCACATCCTGCCTTTTCCCTCGTCCCCTGGGATAAGCCTTATCTCAAAGAAAGCTGGGGGAAAGGGGACAGCAGATGACAAGAAGGATGGGAGTTATCTTGTTACCTGCTCTGATACCTCTTCTAATAATTGGCAGGCAAAAAACATTTCCCGTTCCTGTTTCTTCCTCAAAAAATGGTTCCTCTCAGACCAACCCTAAGCACATCAATAGAGCATCCCCAAGGGTCAATCCTACCCCACAGGCATAGGGCCATTGGAGAAGTGATCAACGTCACAGAAACTATCAGTCTCTGGTTACACTATCCCTCTGACAGGCTGCTATGAGCCTGCAGGTTTCCTCTCATGGTAATTAGAAGTGTTCACCTGCTTGCCCATTCCCTCTGGGGACTCCTGCTCTCAGATCACCTTCCTGCCTACAAAAGCTAGTAGGTGCCAGGATAACAACACTCCTTTTCTACAAAACCCTTTTCTTCCTGAAATAGGATTATTCTATGGAAAGTCAGACCAGCTGTTAGTTTAATGTGTCAAATGTTAGATGCTATTTGAAATACAGTTTTCTCCAGATTTGCAATACGGCCTGTGACTTGACATCCAGAAGGTTAACGCCAGCACATGAGGCTCAACACTGTGGGTGGCTGGCTGGCTCCACTGCTACAGATCAAACATGGCGATTCACACACAGCAAAAGCTTTCTTGGACACGAATGAAAGTTTCCCAGGAATACAAAAAAGGAGTGCATCCACCCTGACACATCAACACTTGGACATTCATTTACAGACAAACAACGTGCGACTATATACACGTAAGTCTGCGTGTAAATAGGTATATATGTTATAATTCTATATAACTGGTCTGTGTGTAAATATGTATATATATTTACTTGCCTATTTGTGTGTTTGTGTATACACGTACATGTATATATAAAAACCTCGTGTCAAAAGGCAGTGGGAATGGCAGACTAAATAATCTCAGAGAAAAATGCCTGCAGAGCTGCTCTGTGATCTCCTGGGAGTATGAAGGGGAGGAGTACCTGGAACTGGAAGGAGTCACTCTCTACTTGGGTTCCAGAGTGCCTGTACCACACAATGCCTTCATTGATGTCCTGCTGGGTAAAAGAAGTTGTAGGAGAGGCTGCTCTTCCATCAGGCAAAAGCTGCCAGGAGTCTGCTGGGCCATCTGCTGGCATTGGGACCAGAAGCACCACTTCACCTGGGGAAAGCAAGGATGAACAGCCAGGGAACAACTTGTGAGAAAACAAGGAGAAGATACTGCCTTTTCAACAACTAATGAGCATCCAAAGACAAATGTCCACCAACTCTACATCTTTTTCCACCTAGTGAGCCAAGCAGATTCAGCAGTAGAGCTCTTATACGCCACCAAAGGACCTTGCAACACCCCAGTGACACAGGGAAATGTTACTTCCCGTGTGCCAAGGCAAAGGGCAGATCAAACAGCTTGTACAAGGACACAGAAGAAATACATGGCCAAGCAAAAACCAGGATCTGTGACTTCAAACACCCAACATGTATTACTGCCCACTGACCAGCACATTGAAATTGTGCTGAAACCTTGAAATTTGCCCGTCTGATAAACTGAGCAGAAGAGCAGGCACAAAGGACGTGCCTCACTTTCTGCAGCTCCTGTGAAAGGACGAGAGAGAAGTGAGACACAATCAGGGTTAAAAGCACTGCAGCAGACTATCCATCTTCCCCTCAAGGGTACAACTTAACTATCAGAATACAGCACACTAATTTTTCAAGGTCAGCTATTTTCTAGCTCTTGTGGGCACTTATTACACCAAGAAGTATCCTCGACCGATTTCTCTGAACAGAAATCTTTAATTGAAGAAGAGCTCTTGAACAGACAGAGTAAAAAAACCTCTGTATCATAGGTTGTTCAGAAAGTCTGTACGCCTCGGCTCGTAGCTCCTACTCCTAAGGGTATGTAGCTTCTGTATCTCCAACATTCAGCTTATTTCTGGGTTTTGTACTGAGAAACAGGCTCTCAGCTGGACTCAAACGTCACTGGCTCCACTGCAGATGTGAGAGAGAAGAGCAGGATGGGAGCACGTCCCACTGTTTTTCAGCTTTCCTCACGTATGCCTGCAAGGTCTGAATTTAGATGTCACTAGTGATATTCAACAGACTTTATTCTAAAACTATTATTTTGACACAATTAATCAAAGAGCCACGTGCCACCCACCAAGAGAAGGGTATCAAAACCTTAGTCATCAGTTTCTCTGAGACACACAAAATGTGAACATTTTTCCATCCACATACACAAAGGAAATAAAAACCTGACAAAGAACCATATTATCAAAACAAATGGCATATTTTTTTTCTATTTTACAATGTAATTGAATTGCTTGGGAGTTAACACAATCTGTGAAAAAAAATATGTTTCCCCAATCTTTCCTACTCTTGGCTATATATAATTTAGCTGCTCTCTACGTAACTCGTTAGTTGTACGTTGTGCTTTTTTTACCCATCCTTGAACATACCCCTCATGGCTACCCATTCAGAAGCCATATTTATTACATCTCACTCCAGCTCTCCCTACAGCATTAATCATTCTGTTATGCAAAATATCCATTAGAAGCTCTCGCAGTTCATTTCCCCAAACCACCCTCCAACAGTGTAGTAAAAAGATAATTTGAACTGAAATATCACGCTTCTGTTTTATAACCAGACCCTCTGTTAGTATTCCCTTATCGGTGAAATCCACTGCCCTAATTACATTCCCGGTCTGATGCTTTTGCTCACGGGAGTTTCCCACCTGAACCTTTTGTGCGATTTATAAAGAAGCTAATCACATAACCGAGGGAGTTAGGACCTGCAAGTTGTTTGCCCCTCCCAAAGGAAGAGAAGACACAATGAGAACATACAGCAGCTTTAAGCAAGGTGCGTGCCTATGTGTCCTATAAATCAGTATTTCACTCAGGAAGAACAACTCGGTGATGTCTACTTACATAGTTTGTGATCACCGTTTCACTTCAAATTCATTTTAAACAGAAAAGCACCTGATGGTATGTTACACACGTGAACGTACAGCTTGTGTACACTCAGGCAATTTCTTGAAATCCTCTGAGACAGCTGCATTTCCAGGGCTGCCTCGAGGCTTCAGGCACTGAGGTCTCTTGTTTTAGAAGCGAGTGGACAAATACCGTTTTTCCCTGGCTTTAGAAATTTCATCCGCTAAGAATGTACGCCACATGGAGCTGCTTAGGGTATTACAATGCCTACTCATGGAAATAAGTATTTTTAAAGTCACAAAGCTATGCTGAGGCATCCTGTGGGCTGGGAGAAGAGCCAGGGAGGACACTGGTTCTATTTCTATGGACAAAATGATGTTCAGCATAAAGAGATCTTTAGAAAGATCAACTGTGCTCTGGCAACCAAGTGAAGACTAACAAATCAACCCCTGCAGACGGAGGAGGTCTGGAGAGGGATCATGCTTCCCTAATCGCATCCCTTCTGTTGGGTTTCTGGGTCTCGAAATAAAGGGCAGGAAGCATTCTTTGTACACGCCCTTGTGCTACAGAAATGTGGGAGCTAAGTGGTTTTATTTCCTACCTAAAAGCACGTGATGCATTTCCTACAGGTATGAATTCCTTTTCCATTAGTCAAAAACTAAGATAAGCAGATAGGCCCTCCTTAATTAAGGACCCATTTTCAACATTTCTCTGTCTTATTTTTTTCCTCCCTTTCTGTCAAACAGCGTTTTAGATAAAACTTTGAAGATCGTTGATTCCTACTGCATATTCCTCACTCGAAGCTACAAACCCATTTGTGTTATTGCAATTAATTACAGCAGAGATGATAATTATGGTGATACAAATACAGGGTTATAAATTTTGGTTGGGGTTAGGCAGCAGGAGACAAACTCCTCAGGGGAAAAAAGTCTACTTTTCATGTAAATGCTTATTAAAAATGAGAAGATAGCTCTCCGTCTGCAGAAAATGAAAGAGGGAATACAAATTAATTACTGCTCTACTAAATTACAAAAATAACATAATCTATGTCTCCGTCAGGTAGCAGCAGCTGTTATGGAAACCAGCCTATCCTTACAGCAAAAGACAAAACCACGTTGCTGAAGCGACCCTTTCATTTTATCTGGCCCAGCAAATTAAAATTAACTGTACCATTTCGTTGAAGTACAACATATGCTACTTATAGACATGGCCCTAATGAAGAAAATGGGGATGCTTATGATGCATTTTTCTTGCTGTTCTTATTTCCTTTTCCTCCATGTATGACACCTCTTTTTTATCCAGCCTTTCTGCATTTCTATCTCAGTCACGAATCCCAGCACCTTCCACGCTCCTCGGCCTGGGCCTGGAGGATGTTCTGAAAGCTGCAGTCCTTCCTACGCAAGGGGTCGCTTGAAAAGCCATTGCTCTGAGAGGTGAGATCAGAGCCTCTCAAAAAGAATTTGGAAACAGGAATTATAAACAGATGCAAATGTCACTGATTTCTGTTTGAGTCAACAACCTCTTCCATTAGTAGAAATTAAATGTCATGGAGTTTAGGGAGTTCTCCAATCCTTCAAGGTAAACTTTTGCTCAGCAGTTTCTAGAAGCAGATATTACTCCATGCTGCTCTGAAAGCAGACATTAATTACGGGCTATTATCTTTTGGCTTTGAGTGAGATTCCGCTCTCACAAAGCTGTAAATCCACCAGGATTTCACTACCCTTAGAGAAAAACAGCGGCAGAAGTTCAGGTTACTAGGCAGAACAACAGTGCTTCATTACTTTGCACGCCCATCTGAACTAGAAAAAGATGAGGTTAGCAGCACTTCTTCAGTATAATATTACAAAGAAATATTCCCTCAAATGCTACTTCTTGTGGGCAAAATACCATAGAAGAATCAGCTCCGGAAAGTCTAAGAGCATACTTTTCCCTGGAAGCAACCAGAACCCTGCACATTTATTTAGTGGTTGGAGACTTTGAGACATGCAGGGTGAAAAGCAAGACCCTACAGCTGGTTTTTGACAATAAAACTCCAAAGAAATTTACCGTGTCTTGGCTGGTCCTTGATGATGTTGTAGGTTATCTCGGAGTCACGGGCACCGGGTACCTCAGCATGCAGAATTGTCTTGGAGATCTGCAGCATGCCGCCCTGGGGCACCCAGACCAGGGAATTTGTCACCAGCCGAGGGCTTCTGTCACTCTGCATGTGAGGGGGACAACAGGAAGAAGCTTTCCTGAACATCAGCAATGCCACTGCAAACAGATTTTCAAGTGAAAAGGATGACACCAAGTATGTTACAGTTTCCTAGGCATTCAACCCTGGTCGTCTTCTTCAAGAAAAGGACGTGCATCTTTCACCTGTAGCCCTCAGACACAATTCTCCCCCTGCAGAACTGACCTGGCCCTACAGTGTTTCTAATTGCTCATCTCCAACTCTAAACCTTCCGAATGTCAGTCTCCCTCCATAATTTTGTCTTTCACCACCATCTTCGCTTTCTCTCCACTTGACTTTTGACATGTCTTGACAGAATTTATCTCCTTGGCACAGTGGAAAATTGACTGCCATCACCATTGGAAAAAAATGTGTCCAGTCAACTACAACAGCTTTTGGATCCACCTTTTCTGTTACCTCTCCTCATTTTATTTCTAAAAATACACACCTGTCAGGGGTGCTTATAGAACCACAGCTTCTTACCCGTTCAAAAGACTCTCTTGGTGGCACCTCCAGTATCTTTACACACACCCTTAACTGTTACTAACTCTCCACGAGCAAACCAAGCTTTAAAACCAACCTCATGCTTTTCTAACAGAAGGTGGGGAAAAATTCTTTTAGTAAGCTTAAGACTATTCATTCAAGCTTTTTGCAGTCTGGATGTCGTGATTGGATGCAGTAATGGTTTCACTGCTTACATACAGTAACACTTCAGTAACACTGCTCTGGCTTTCAAGGACTGTATAAGCCCTTACTGGCTCTGCATTACTTCGTTAGCTCATGCTTTGTTAGACAGGCCACCGAAATCCCTGTGACCTCTTCAGTGTCACAGCTGTTAGAAGCCCACTTGCTGTAAATGTGACTTCTGTTCTTGATTTCTGAGGATTCATCTTGAAACTGGCTGTGGTGAATTGCGTCATCAGTCAAAATGACAGCTCCATGTAAGAGATCATCTTCCTCCTCATTACTATTCCACATAATAATGGCTGACCCCAAGAACCGATAAAAAGCCTTTTTATTATTCTCTTCCAAATAAGCAATGGAGACACCAGAGAGGGCTAAGAGGATGCTTTAAAAAAAAGAACCACATTACAGGGTCTTTACCCATCTCCATTTGGACATCTGTCTGCTGAGTATTTTTCACCCATTTAATTTGTACTTATTTGGAGGTGTTAATGTTTAAATTCCACATGATCTGGGACCTACAGTTGCCCAGCGTGATGGTTGCTTTATTTTTACAGAGAACAGCGAAGAAGTACGCCAGGCCCAGTGCCAGCCTAGATAACCCTGCCAATATGTATGATAACTTTCCTCAGACCTTATTGATGCGACCACATCGTGACTCGTATAGGCCTAGCAAAGCCTAACTCTGGAAACGGAAACAAACAAGCTAAAAAGGCCAGAAAGGTCCCTGGATTTATTGTGTGAGGAGAGAAAAAAGGAACTGGCCACACCTCCAAGCATGACATGCAAAATGCACTGTTTGAAAATAAAATATTTTTAAGTAAATGTTAATTCAATACGAGGTGACAGTTTTGCTATAAACTTGGAACCCTTTGGCTTTGGGGGAACTAAATGATTGTGTGCTTCTTCACTGGCCGCATTAATCCAGTCAGGCCTTTTGTAATACCTTTTCCAGCTGGCTTTGATGCTGTGATCTGCTGATTAATAAAAACACAGTCGTGAGACAGCTCATTTTGCTTGGTAAGCTTTAAAAAAACATATCCAGTGACAAACTACTGCCTGATCACAGTGCTCACCTCACCCTGTGTTTAGCAAAACAGCTGAAATCACTTTTTTTTTTTTTTTTTTCTTTTTCTGGTGCCTGTGAAGAACTAAGATTTTATGAAGTCAATAGAGGCAGCCTGCACATTCAACAAGACCTAACATACATCCCTGGAACAAGCATCTCCTGTCTCTTTCCTGCATCCAGAAAGGAAAGGCTTCCATATCCCACCAGCAGCAGGCAGATGACACGAGCATCACTCTGACCTCGCCTGACTTTCAGGACACAGCCTGCAGTCACGTTGTGTAGGGCACGGGCTCACTGTTCCCCACTGGAGCACCACTGGTGGTGCTCTGCCAGACATGGAGCACCAGCAGGTCTCAAATTAACTTCACAGAAGCTGTAACTGTTAAAGAACATCAACAGAAATACACAGCAGTGCAAATCATTATGAAGATCTCTCAAAATAGAGGCCAGCTGCTCAGCCTGCAGTAGATGAAATGAAGTGTTGGGATAGGGGCAAATAAGGAAAAGCAGGCTGTTAGTAACCAAATGGACTGAGAAAAGACCTTGCAGCAAACAAGGCACACCCGTTGTGAAGAAACAAAAGCCTCCAATTCATAATATTTTGAAGGTTATGTTGTCCTTTTATGTTTTCACATTTTCATCACAGTGCTTCTACGGATTAATGTGTGAAATTATACTGTCTGAGCCCATTGAATGGGAATCCTAGAAATGTCCTTTCACACCAGGACTTAGCATGTAAAACCATTCAGTGATACATTCTAATAAGCTCCATGTACTTAAATAAGTAGCATGGCTTAAAAACCACCCGTCAAACTCCCACCCCTCCAGCCAGGGCCCTACCAGGCTCTTCAGCAATCTCTGGATGTAAACCAAGGAAAGAGAGAAGTGTCTCTGCATGCCTGTCCTGACAGCACCCCAGCAACAAACCCTGCATCCATCTCAGCTCCCAAGGCTTCTTGACAAAGACAATAATCTGGATGAGGCAGGCGCTGGGTGTCTGCCAGCACTCCCCTCCTACTAAAAGCTGCTCCACTCTCACCTCTGTCACCACCTTCATTCTCCTCTGCAGCCAAGTGCTGCACGGAGACTTGGAAAGATAATGAGAGACAAGGGAGCACAAAATCGGCTAATGAAAGAAACTGTAACTCAGCGATTCACCCTCACTGGCATTTACAACAGGGACCTGCTTAATCAATAGCAAGACAAAAACAAAAACAAAAAAAGTTACAAAGAACAGAGTGGTATCCAAGCATTTCACAGTCCTCATCTTCTGTGGGCTCTTCAGGGCCACGTAAGGGTAAAGAAAACAGGCAGGGCTGCTCTTATGCTGTGAGTCTAATAAGTCAGCTCCAGCCTTGTAGGCAACCTTTGCTGATTTCCAGACTGATGTGTGAGTCGTGTCACTAATTACCATTAATTACTGCTTCAGACTTAGAAGCACCCGCAGGGTCCAAATGGGTTCGGTCCCTCCTTGTGCTAACTGCACACAGACACGTGTACTGCTTGTAGACCTTCCTCAAAATTTGCATGCCCAAGGTGCAGCAAGAGACATTTAGTGCAGCAGAGAGGAGGACAAAAGAAGGGTAATATCATCTCCTCTTTGCTCCCTTTTATGGAGCACAAGGACAGAAAGACTGCAATTTTCAGATCCATACGTAAAAAGACTGCAAACAGAGGACTTTTTTATTGCTCTTTCACATTAACTAAGGGATAAGGAAGTTCTCAGCTTTTTCTTTGTTTTGTTTTGTTTTACAGCACCACAATACCAGAACTGAAATGCTTGCGAGCACTTCAGCAACTTTACTTTTAAAAGCCTTCACCACACAAACGGTGTAGATTTCATGCTCTGGCTGAGGTTAATTTCAAAACCAAACAGATTAAAGCATGACTGTTTCTAATTTTACTGCCGTAATCCCTGTAAAATTTAACACCCAGTGCCACTTCATGTCCAAACACGGAAGAGACAAACAGCTGGTTTTTTAATTATGAACTGCAATACAAGTAAGAAACAAAAATTAAAATACTTATGAATGTTTTCTGAATTTAGGTATCTATGTCCTGTCATTACAGAAGGATCAGGTGAAAGATTTCAATGGAGAGAACAGCAGAGATCCTGACACCACCACCACCAAAGTACCAAAGACACAGCCTATTAGCCAAGTCATTGAATTCATGCGTGTTTGTCGCTCCCGCCATGCTCCCATCAGCCCAGTGAGTGATTTGACTATCTCACCAGCCCTCTCTCCCTGCATCCACTCTAATTTATTGCCCTCACCAGGGCAAAACTCTCACCTGCGACTCCAGATCTATTTACTTTCTCCTGTCTCTGCGCACAGCCTGACGGTAACGCAGGATTAGCGACACCTCGGGGACACAGTACTACTTCTTATTTGCCTGTGAGATTTTATGTCATGGCACATACCTTGGGAGCAATCTTAATGAGGAACAGGATGTTCTGGAAGTGGTACCCATCATTCACTTGGAAAAGAACTGCATCATCCTGGCTGTCAGAGCCATCGTGAGCATAGCGGAGCAGTCCACCAGCAAGGTCATCGAGGTGAAATATGTGGATTGCAGAATCTGACTTCCCAGAGGGTTTGATCAGCTGCCCGTGACGTGGAGGCTCTAAAATCATCAGCACGACATCCTGAGGATTGTCACTATCTCTCACGCCAAGCAACAGATCTGTTATGGTCCCAGTCTCCCCTCTGCGGACAAGGAGAGCCTCATTTCTCAGCACGTATGGGGCCTGAAACATAAAATCAGCTCTTAGCTGTTTAATTCATCTTAGTGACTTGATCATGTCTGGAAGGAAAAAACTGGGGGGTTAAGGAAATTAGCTCACTTCACCTCTGGAAGCCTCCTGTACCTAAGCAGCAGAGGATCTCTCTCCACACTTTCCCCCCAGTGGGAAGATAAAATAATATCTAGCAATTTAGACTGTTTTAATTACATTAAAACATGATTCTCATGCCTCAGCAAGCTTAGCAAGGAAAAATACTCAGGACATTTTTATAGAAAGCAATTTAGTTATCAGCCAGAATCTGTACCCCCTTGCTGCCTGCACGGATAGGAGACAAGGGACACAGCTTTGCTTTACTACCATCCATGGAAATTCAAATGGAAACATGGACCCCAACTATTTTGGAAGGGCTACACTTTATATGTACACCAGCAGGCCCAACTGGAACACAGACACCTCAGATGCTGAAGATATACACATGTGAATAAGAAGTTCAGGGTTGGAATGGAGATGTACGACGTTTTCCTTGTGTATAACCTACAGCTTTGATAACTTCAATGCCTTTCAGAGCGCTAATGCTTGAAAATAAGACCCTCCACAATCCGTGTGCCCAGGTTAGCTGTTTAAAATGAGTAGCAGAGAGGGATGAAAGAAAGAAAGAAAGAAAGAAAGAAAGAAAGAAAGAAAGAAAGAAAGAAAGAAAGAGAGAAAGAAAGAGAGAAAGAAAGAGAGAAAGAAAGAGAGAAAGAGAGAGAAAGAGAGAGAGAAAGAGAGAGAGAAAGAGAGAAAGAAAGAGAGAGAGAAAGAGAGAAAGAAAGAGAGAGAGAAAGAGAGAAAGAAAGAGAGAAAGAAAGAGAGAAAGAAAGAGAGAAAGAAAGAGAGAAAGAGAGAAAGAAAAGAAAGAAAAGAAAGAAAAGAAAGAAAAAAGAAAAGAAAGAAAAGAAAGAAAAGAAAGAAAAGAAAGAAAAGAA